>NW_012104253.1:3779049-3841236 GCF_000951045.1 Mandrillus leucophaeus
AAAAAAAAAAAAAAAAAAAAAAGCATTAAAGTGACATTAAAGCAAACTGAACTCCTTTCTCAAGTACAAACAAAATCTAAGTATGACAAGCACACACAGTCTGTGGTGAAAAGGCGGGCCAAGGTGTAGCAGTCATCCCTGCGTCCCAGCTCCCACTGGCTGTGGGGCCTTCCATAAGTGCTTCACCTCTCTGAACCTCAAAGCGCTCATATGGAAAATGCTAGATGGGAGGGTTCAATCAGATAAGGTGAGAAAGAGAAAGTTAGCAAGGCTCAGACATAACACATCCCAAGGACACATGGCTAGTCAACAGAAGAGCTGAGAATTTGATACCTGAATCTGGCCTCGGCAGATGCAAAGAACTTGCTGGAGAGGCCAATGGTACTATCCTTCCCCATTACAGAGAAGACAACTAAGGCCCAAAAAGATTAATGATTTGCTCAGAGTCAACTCTTCCACGGTGCTGACCAGCAGCTATACTCCCTCCCCTCCAAGCCTCACACCAGAGGACTCACATATACACTTAGGCATCACTCTTCTCCCTGGAAGTCACATCTAACCCCCAGACCTCACTTACAAGCCTCTCCTAGGTGATCCACGGCACCATGTCCTTCCCTGATAGGCCTCACTGTCCTTCCAGCCATGAAGATCCCTGTCTGGACTTGCAGATGCTCTCTGAGGTCAGGGCAGCACCCTCCTGCTCACTGTGTTAACCTCACTGCTCAGTCATACTAAATGAATGAATGAATGAATGTCTTGTTGCCCCCATAGCAGGAGCAGGTGGCATCACAAGCCCTCATCTCTGGATGTTAAGGCCAGACCAGGGCTCTCTCCACTTCAAAACAGCTGAGTGAGCTTCTCTTTCTGTGATCTCCAAACTTCTTTGATCACATATCACTATTATTTTTTAAAATTTGTTCTGAGCACAGAACTTTGAGTACATAAACCCTATTCTACCGATACATTATACTCATTACAAAACACGTACACACAACAAATTTTAAAAGAATGATGAGGAAAGCAGTTATAAGGGGAATAGCTCCTCCTTTCTCCTGGGTTATCCTTCCCTCCCTGGGGCCTTTATCCTTAGCACCCAGGATGATGCGAGCCCTGCTCCTGGCATCTCAGGCATGCAGTGAACCCCAGCAGGAGGAGCAGGTATACCCGTCATCCACAAGTTTCAGCTCTGGCACCAGACAGTCTGGCCTCAACCTCTAGGACCAGCTCACAACTGTGTGACATGTGGTCACAGGACTACTTTGAGCCTCAGTTTCCTCCTCTGCCCACGTTACCACTCTTCCAGAGTCAGGTGGAAAAGGCACAACGCTGGGTAAGGGCTGTGCTGTCATTAGCACCTAGGCGCACACTGCACAGTTCTCATGCACCTACATAACAGCCAAAAAGGAGACCATAACAGACCCCTCAGGAGCAGAAAGAAGGATCAGGGACCCTCGGGACTAATGGAGCCTGCTCGGGCACACTGTTAAATGAGAAACAGTAAACTGTGAAAGAGGATTGAGAATATTCTACTTTTTATGAAGAAAAAGAGGGGAATAAGAAACTACCCATTAGAGCAAAAAGAAACATAGAAGGAAAAAGCACAGACTAATAAGACTGGTTCCCTACAGGGCAGGGTAGGAGCTGGGTAGAGGGCACAAAGGGATTGGAGTGGGAAGGAGGGGGAGCAACTCTCTGAAAAGAACTTTTTGTACAGACCTGCCTTTTGGAAAGGTCCGTGGTTCACACAAAAGGGAGGGAAGAGAAAATCCCTGAAATTGGGGAAATCTTTCAAATATAATACAAAGAAACAAAGGAACCAAATTGTATTTCAAATGAATAACACAACCACACTGAAAGGGGGCCGCCGGGAACAAACCTAAGAAACACCTGAAATGTGGACTATATGCTGTCAGTCTAAAGCTGAAAAGAGCTCTAATACTGAATTCTAATCACTAGACCTCTTTTTGCAGAGGTTAGCAATTTTGAAACTACTTTTTGACATTCTAGAATTGAGCAAATACATAAATATATTGTGAAAACCAGGAAGCCAGGTTTCACTGTTGGAGAGGGGAGTGACAAATATGGAAATGGAAAAGGGCAGAATGAACCCCGCAGCACTGCATCAGGATTAGAGATACCAGTGTAAACTCACGGGTTCTCCTGGAAAGAAGTGAATAGAGGCATGTGTGCATGTATAAGCAGACATCTATTGCCAAGATCTGTCTTCTGAGAAGCAATGACCCCTGGTAGCAATGAAGCAATGAGCATATATAATACCCAAATCCCAAATCTTGGTTTCTCTCTCTGTGTCTCTCTTTTTGTTTCATGTTTTTGTTGTTGTTTTTTGTTTTGTTTTGTTTTGTTTTGGTAGAAACGGCTTTTCACTGTGTTGTCCAGAGTGGTCTCAAATTCCTGGCCTCACGTGACCCTCCTGCCTGAGCCTCCCAAAACACTGGGATTATAGGCATGAACCACTACGCCTGGCCAAAATCTTGGTTTCTAAATGCCTTTCTCCACTAAAAGGAACCAGAGCTCCTTGGAGATGGCTGATTCTAGGACTGGGGCAGGAAAAGAATAAGTGAGCCCAGAACATCCTGTTGTGCCAAAAAGTCAAGTCATGTTCAAAGAATATGGAGACAGGAGCTAGCGTGAAGAGACTTCTCTTATCAAATGATAAAAATGTATTATTATAACTTACTGTTAAACTAAGAAACTAGGAGTCCGTGAGTCCACATGGATACAAAATAAACAGACTAATGGGGGGAAGTGAAAACTTTTCTTTCTAGTTAGGATGAGAAATCCCCACGTGATAAGCGTGATCATAGGGATTGACTCAGGTAAGAATCATGGATGGATGCTAAAAGGAGTTGATGAGAGGTTGAGGAATAACAGTATATTTACATTGTCTCAAAGTGTCTCTCCATATGACACTTTTTAATTGCAAAAGGCAAAATATTAACTACACTGAAGAAACCCAGCATCTCAGCCAAGTGATCAAAGTTAACACTGCCAGCAATAGGACAAACCAACAACACGTGCCTCCTGGTAGGAAGCACTGAGAGACACAGCATCACCCAGAACACTCCTGCCAAAGGGCATCACCTGAACCTAATCACAAGGGAACACTAGACAGACCTACATTGAAAGTCAAAAAATAACTGGCTTGTACTCTAAATGTGAGTGTTGTGAAACTGAGGAACTGTTTCAAACTAAAGGAGACTAAAGAGATAGAATGATGAAGGGAACACATGACCATGAATTCTCTTTTGCTATAAAGGATATTTTTGGGACAGTTGACAAAATATCAGTAAGCTGTGTACAGTGGATAAGATCATACAGTTATGTGCTATATAACAACATTTCAGTCAATGACGAACTTCTTGCACTACACTGGTCCCATAAGATTAGACTGTATTTTTACTGCACCCCTTCTAAGTTCAGTTATGTGTAGATACACAAATGCCCTACAGTATTCAGCACAGCCACATGCTGTACAGCTGTGTAGCCTAGGAGCAATGGGTTATACCATACAGCCTGGGCGTGTAGTAGGCTGTGCCCTCAGGTTCATGTAGGTACACTACATGGTGTTCCCACAACAACACTGTCTAACAATGCATTTCTCAGAACATAGCTCCATTGTTAAGCAACACATGACTAGCGCTTCAATGTTATTTTCCTGATGCTGATGATGACACTGTGACTACATAAGAGAATTTCTTGTTTTAGGAAACACACACTCAAATATTTGGGAGTAAAGGACTATCAGTCTTACTCTTATATGGTACCAAAAATATATATATATATGCATGCTTATACATGTGGGATGGGGCATAAAATGATGTTAACATTTGGAGAAACTGGGTAAAGAGTGTCTGGGGATACTTGGTATTGCTCCTGCAGTATCTGTAAGTCTGAAATTACGTCAACATTTTTAAAAAGGGGAAGAAAGGTGAGAAAATGGATTTTTTTGTAGGCTAGTAAACTTGATGGAGTTATTTGCAAGGTCTCTTTCAGCAGGCTACATTTTTGGAAGATTCAGGCATCGTGACAGTAAGCTTTCTAAAAATAACGAATGAAAGGAATTGACTCTTTTATAAGTGGGATAATACCCATTGACTTACTATATTTTTATAGTGAGTGTTTCTACAAGATATTTTCCTTTCCTTTCTTTTCATTTTGTTTATTTTCTTTCTTTTCAAACTGATAGCTTCAGCAGACTTCCTAACCCAAGTAAGATGAGAATGAAACACCTGAATTCTCCTTGGTGCTCCTATTTCAACCAGTCATAATTCACAACTTGCTGTTGCTGAAACTGGGATGTACAAGTGTAATACATCAACTGCACAGAAGAAACTCAAGGAAGAAAAGCACTCATCTTTAAGGAAGAATGGCAAAAGAAATTACCAACAAGGCTGGGTGCCGTGGCTCATGCCTGTACTCCCAGCACTTTGGGAGGCCGAGGCGGGTGGATCAGCTGAGGTCAGGAGTTCGGGACCAGCCTGATCAATATGGTGAAACCCCATCTCTACTAAAAATACAAAAATTAGCTAGGCTTGGTGGCAGGCACCTGTAATCCCAGCTACTCGGGAGGCTGAGGCAAGAGAATCACTTGAACTTGGGAGGCAGAGGCTGCAGTGAGCTGAGATTGTGCCACTGCACTCCAGCCTGGGCAACAGAGAGAGACTCCATCTCAAAAAAAAAAAAAAAAAATTAGCTGGGCATGGTGGCAGGCACCTGTAATCCCAGCTACTCAGGAGGCTGAGGCAGGAGAATCACTTGAACCCCACAGTCGGAGGTTGCAATGAACCGAGATTGCCCACTGCACTCCAGCCTGGGCAACAGAGTAAGACTCTGTCTCGAAAAAAAAAGAAATTACCAACAGAAATGCACGCCTATGTCTCTAGGCCAAATAGGCTTCCCAACTATTAAATTCTCTGCATATCATCCTCAATATTAATTCAGCTCTTATGGATTATTTCCCAATACATAAAGAAGGAGGCTTTTATAAATAATCCTTCAACTGCTTTTATCAAATGTATATTACTTTTAATTTGTATTTAGCAAAACCAAACGAAAAACCAATTTCTTTTGGTTAACTAGGGAATTAAAGTACCTTGCCAGGCAGTTATATGATTCTAGAGAAATCCTTTAGAAAATATAATTAAGTCTAAATGTTCTAAAACCACTAGTCTTATCAAAAGTTATTTTATTAACTGAAGTTCCAAGGATACAGATACTCAAATCAATTCATGTCAATATTTTAATGTCATCCATTAATTAGCCATACTAATAAAATAAGAACGCACTTAATTATAAATGTCAGGGGCCAAAGAGAATGACAGGTTACCTAGCTGAGCAGAAAGGGCATTGATTTCAATCCGTAAGTGTGGTTAATGTGTCCTTCCATCGACTCACTCAGGAAACACCTACTGAAGGCGGGCCACATAGAAGCCAACGATGAGGCCAGAAGGAAGCCCTTCACCAGCTATTTATTCCTGCAGGCTGAGGCCAGAGGACATCTCTGGCACTACAGGAGTTAGTGGATGAAATGACCCACAAGGAGGGGAGTGGGCACCTCTTAGGCCTCTCCTCGACAGCCAGAAAGGTCCAGGATGCCAGGTTGGGGAGTACACAGCAAGCCTCATCTGTGCAGGCCCACTCGGCATGTCAGCATGGGCCTCCTGCATCTCCACCGTCCCTTCCGCAGAGCCTATCGAGATGCAGCCTCCCTCACTGGGTCACCTATAACAGCCTCTGGTTCTCTCTGTGCCTCAGTGTCCTCATCTGCAAACAGGCACCATAGTCCTGCCTGGCATAAGGTACAAGGTTATCAGTATATGAAGCCATTTTGCACATCAAGACTAGCTGTTATTTTAATTAAATCAACACCCAATGAGTGAGCACTTACTTTGTGCAGATGCCATCTGACGTGCTAATGATAAAACACACTCCCTGCTCTCATGCAGCTTTCATTACTCAGCTGTAAGGTATTATTAATGAATAAACAGACTAGGAATTTCAGCTTCTTGGTATATGGCACCAGTAGTAGCACCCCATCACCTAGGGCAAATGTCACAATTCCTCCATTTCCCCAAAGAGCTAAGGGGATCAGGGAGCAGGAGGTCTGGAGGTGGCTCTGACTGGCTGGGAAGAGGTGGAGCTCATCTCCAGCCTATACCCAACACATCAGCCAGAGCCAGTAGGCCAAGCTTAGGATGTGCCTTCCTGGGAACACACACACACACACCTACACACCAGGCCCCCTCGGTCTGCAAGATTTGCCTAGAGCCTCTGGGGCCAAGTCCATCTCATCTTTCTGGAACTTTTCAGATTCAAATATAACAAACATTCACTGAGCACTTGCCATGTGTCAGGCAGCATACTAGGGGTGTCATGGATGTGTCTTCCCCAAAATTCATATGTAGAAGCCCTAACCCCCTAGGGTGGCTGCATTTGGAGATGTGACTTCTAAGGAAGGAAGGAAGGCTAAATGAGGTCATATAAGCTGGGCCCTGATTCAACAGGATTAGTATCCTTATAGGAAGAGATATAAGAGCCCTCTCTCTCCCTGCCCCAATTCCCTCCCACCGCCACCACCCCACCCCAGGAGCACACACACACCAAGGAAAGGCCATGTGTGCACACAGTGGAGAAGGTGGCTGTGTGCAACCCAAGGGGAAAGCCCACACCTGACACCAACGCTGCCGGCTGATCCTGGACCTTGGACTTCCAGTCTATAGAACTGACAGAATATAAACTTTCTGTTGTGTGGGCCACCCAGTCTAGGGTATTTTGTTATGGCAGTCCAAGTAGACTAAGACAAGCAGTGTCACCTGTACTACGGGGTTGAATATTTGATTTTCTGAAGTTCTCAGAAGCTGTATGTATAGGACTGCCTAGGCCTCCCCCTAGCCACTGGGATCTTGTTTATTAAAGGCCTCAGGGCAGATGAACAGTGGACTCTGATATAAGATGAACAGACATATCCTGAACCACTTCAACCCCTTGGCCCAAGGAAGCAGTTCCTTCTCCTCTTTCTTTCACACCAGGTCCTGCACGCCTGCTTATAGGTAAGTCTCCTGTTAGCCCCATAGGGATGGAAGCACACACAGTCCACCTCCCCATGACAGGCTGGCCTCTGCTGCACCACCCCGTTTCCCAAGGAAAGAAGAAGCTGGTGACAAGCTGGGGTCAGAGTTCTAGAAGGTGGTTGGAGCACCTTCACTGGAGCTCAGGGTCACTCAGCACTGTGAGTCAGGACAGGTCCTGTTCTGCAGCGTAGATCAAAACCTGGGGACAAAACACAAAGTGCCAAATGGAAGAAAATGTTCTAAAATGTTACAATCGAGTATCCATGGCACAGTGGAAACTTCCCAATGACAGCAGTATGCACTGATTCAATAAGTGCAGGATCTGAAATGACTTATGTGAAGTGAAGCTGACACGCTCGGGAAACCATATTAGATGACTCAGAGTGGCTCGGGGGATGACGCCTCTGGTGCCAAAGACGCAAGAGGAGCGCGAGTGATATTGCTTCATGAAAGGGAAGAAGAAAAACAAACCAATATCATGAAATTAATTCATATGAGATTTTAAATATGAATGTGCAACTAAATTAAAGTTACATTCAAAGTAGAATAAAAGCGAAGGTACAGCACTTTTGAAAGAAGGTATCAAATGTTTAAAAATACATCCACTTGATGAAAGAAGTGAAATGGCTCCTCACAGGGGCAGCTCTCAGTAGGGCATCTCTGAGGGATAAGATCAGGGAAGAGGGGGCTCCGCTGATGAGGCCCCAGTACTCTCCTGGACAGCACAGGGCAGGCCAGCAGGTCGGCATCAACAGGGACCACCACAGGGGCCACCTCCACTAAGAATGCAGGGAGATAGGCGCTGTATGCAGCCGCCAGCGCTCAGGCACTGTCCCCCCTCCACAGAGGAGGACGCTGAGGCCGAGAAAGGCTAAAATGGCTGCCCACACCAGGCTGGTGAGTGGCACAGCCAGGACCCATAGCCAGGCCACCTAACTCCTGACGCCATGCTCTGACCAGGCTCGCTACACACACCAGGAAGAGGAAAGGACAATGCCCCAGCTCAGTCACCCCACAGGGCCACCTGCCTCCCAGGTCACACTCACTGCCTGTAGGCAGAGGGAGACCCAAGACAGGCTGAGGCACAGCCTCAGCATCTCACCTCCACTCCACATGCAGAATTCTAGACGCGTCAGTGCCTACGCTTTGGTCAGAGCACACGACAAACATTTCCTCAGATGGGAAAAGTGACCTTGCATGAGTGCTCCAAGGGGAATTGTGATGAGGCCCTGCTGCAGGGAACCCGGCTCCCCTCAAAAAGGAAAGGAAAGGGAGTGTGTTGGGGTCTCAGGAGGAAAAGGCCTGCAGCCCCATAGAAGGAGCCTCAGCCTGAGGGCACAGCAGTCGCTGCAAGGCCTCTACTGGCTGTTCTGGGCAGATAAACCCACTCCAGCACCACATCACCAGGAGAAACAGCAGGGGTGTGGAGGGAGCACAACACTGAGAGTCAGGAGGCCAGGGCTCCCTGGCTCTGGCCTCATGTCTGGGCAATGGGTGGGGTGGTGGCAAAGATGCCCATCAACCCTGTACTCCTGCCAGAAGCTATTTCTCTCACAGCCCAGACACCCTTGAATTTGTACCTTAAAACAAGCTATTTTTCCTTCAGTGGTGAAGGATGTCAAGTGATATGACCAGTTTAACAAAGCAAGTGATGACGGGATCCCATAGCACATCCTTCACCCACACGTCACCCCCGGCTCCTGCCTGGACACCTGCCATTAGCATGCTGATGGCCTCCAAGGCCAGCACCTACTCGGCACTGGGACTCTTGCCTCACGGAGATGGCACCTTCCTCCAAGGCACCGTGTGTCACTTTGCAAATGTTTCAAAGTGCCTACTGCGCCCTGCTGACTGTGATCAAGCTGGGGATACAATGCAGTGAGCAAGACACACAGGCCCCACGGTGAATGGGACACAGTTGGAGCGGGACAGATAAGTGCTGCAAGAGAGGAGATCGAGAGGCAGTAGGAACACACTGGTGGGTGCATCTAATGCAGCTGGGGGGCATGGAGGGCTTCATGGGAAAAGGGCTCTCATAAAGTCAGGAAGGATGGAGCTGAAGAAGAGAGTAGGAGGAAGGAATGTCCTAGGCAGAGGACAGGCACAGGTGAAGGCCGGCCAGGCAGGGTGGACAGCACGGCTTCACGTAGCCAGAGCAGCAGAGAGGAGGACGAGGGCCCTAAGGTGGCAGGGACAGGTTCCAGAAGGCCTTGGAAGACACAGTGATGGACCTGGTTTTTATCTGGAGACCAAGGGGGAGTTGCTGAAGGGTTTTAAGCAAGCCCCCGAGTGATAAGCTCATGTATGAAACCCTCTGCCTGAGATTTTACCAGCTGCCACTAGAGAAACCACCACACAAGTAATAGACACTGGGCCCCAGCTGGCAGTTTCCTAGGACTGGGACAGCCAATGGCAGGGCAGCACCCACACCAGGCAGCACTGCTAGGGCAGGGACATATCTTTCATTTCTGTGTGCCCGGTTGCCTTGCACAATGCCTGGTACCTAGCAGGCCCTCAGTAAATGGGGTGGGGGTGGGGGCGGCAGTCTTCCTCATCTGGGAAAGATGGACAGCTGCACTCTGGGACCAGGGCACTTGCTCCAGAGGCTCCAACAGATCCCATTCTAGCTGTGGAGCCCAGGGAAGGGGCAGAGTGAAGAGCTCTGGAGAACTTGGCTCTAATCCGCCTTCCAATCCTGCGCAAAGTACGCGGAGAACACTTGACAAATGCAGGCTGGGCGCGAGCAGGCGTCTGAGGACTTTATTGACTTTTGACAGCTCTACACGTCTGCCTGAAATACAGTGTCACAGTGCCATTGTCGAAGATTCATGCTTTCTTCAGAGAACTTGGGGCACAAATTTATAACTTGTTGTCAAATAGATGCCCACTGTTCTTTGGAAGGGCAATCCCATTTGGGAAAAGTAGCCAATAACTCTTCCGAGTTGGAAGCCCATTCTCAGGTTGATTTCCCAAAGCACAAAAAAAGAAAAACAAAGAAAAGTGTAATTGCAGAAAACAATAACCCTATAGACGTAACCCAATATACAGCCCATTATCTTCTCTACACTGACTTTTCAATAATTTTGTGATGGATTCTCCCGGAAAGCTTAATTTGTACTTTTAACCACAAGAGTTAGTGGGCCAGAAAAAATTAATTCCAAGCTTTGGCTTGTAGAGAGAGAAATAAAGGACATATCTATTAATTTTTTAAACTACCCCATGTGAAGCTGTGGAATGCATATTCACGATGACGGCGTGCAGAGAATAACCCTGCACTCATTTGGGCTTATGCAAGTCCCATTTGGGGTGGAAATGTCAGGATGGCGCCCTTGCAAGGCCCAGGGTCTCACCCTGGCCCCACTGAATACCCCTTGCCTCAAGTTGAGGGTCAGCTTGCCCCAGGTGATTTCCCTGGCTGCATATCTATGCCTGAAACCAAGCTGAAATTGCTTTAATTCTGTCCCTAGGTCATCACATGCCAGAGCTTGGATAAACAGTCCAGAAATTTCAGCCAGGGAACACTATTAGATTAACAAAGACCCTTGAAATAAAACCTGTCATTTTCAAGAACTCCTTCAAAACGAAAGCTTGCCAGGACCTCATCAACGGCCTGCTGAGCCTGTGACAGCACAGGGCCCGGCCCCCACCGTCAGTGTCCGACAGTGCTGCCTGATGAGCTTCGTGTTTAGGAGAGCTGGGCTGCCAGGGACCTCTACTGTAACGTGCAAAAGTCGGGTTCTGTCCTGGGTATATTTCCCCATCAAACATATTTCACAATCCAGGGGAAGGAGTAAAAAGAGCAGGGGCTTTGGAATACAGCAAAGGTAGATTGAAATCCTAGCCTCCCTAATTTTTAGCTGTGCAACCTATGGCAACATTTGTATATCCACCCAACAGCTCCTCCTGGGTGTGTGCCACCCCTGTGCTAGGCACTGGGATAGGTCAGGGCAAGTGACAGCCCTGCTCCGTCGTAGCCTAGGCCCATGGGGTGACAGGATGTGCACATTAAGGGAGGTAAGATGGAGAAGGGCTGACGCAACCAGCCTCCAAGGACCCAGGACCCACATCAAGGAAGAGGGACTTGATCCTGAGCCCTCCAGGCCATGGGGCCAGCAAGGGACACACCCAGGTGCACAGTTTTTAGAAAAATCCTGGCTGCCTGGGGGCATGAAGGGGAGGCAGGGGAGAACATTTCTGAGGCTGCTGCACTTATCTTGGCAAGATATGATGGTAGCCTGGGCCAAGAAGGTGTGGATGAACAGAGAGACACACAGACCCAAGAGATGCTTCACGGGGAAGCCATGGGCTGTGTGACTGACAGGCCTAAGCCACCAAGTAGGAAGTGGCATATTATGCCAGGACGGGCAGGGCAAGAGGAGCATGTGTCCTAGGAAAGGCATCGCCTTGTTGAGCCTGAGTTTCCTTGTCAGTGGAATGGAATGATCAAACTCTTACTCTGCTAGACAACAGGGTGCCTGGCAGAGGCTGCTCCATAGTAGATGGTCACCAGGTGGTCACGGCTGCCACCACTGCTGAAAGGAACCCTGAGATCAGCCTAACTACCGAATCACACCAAGATTCTAGGAAACCAAGACACCAGGGCAGGAAGGGCTGGTCCCAGAACCTGGGCTCCAGATCCCCAGGCCTAAGACATTCCCACCCAAACACTGGACAGGCAGCAGGGTCCTGGGCCCCAGATCCCACAGGCAGTTAAACCCCTTGGCTGAGCACAGGCATGTCACACCTGGTGTGGGGTCTGCTCCCAGGTCCCAATCTCATGCCATTTTGTTCCTCTTGATGCAAGAAAGCCCTGGGGTCAGTGGCAGGTCCCCAGTAGCAAAGGATTGTCCTGGTGACTCTTAACATGCAAACAAGGTCTGAGGTTTAATTAGGATAACAGGTGCTGATGTTTGTTTACACAGGATGCAAACTGTGAGGTGTGAACAGTCTGTCATGGAAACAGAGGCTAATGCCCTGCCCCTTGTTAGACTTCTGCTGGCACCTAGAATGTGTGTGAAAACAACGCAGGCTCTGAAACTCAGCTCCCTGGAAGTAGTGTGGGCATCGAAGTGCCTGGGCTCAGGAACACTCACTCACCCAGCCAGCCTGGGAGGCCTCACCCGAGGTGCCTTCCTCCCCTTAAAACAACAGGTAATGAATGCCTTGTTTATACCCAATCTGGTTGGTACAGGGAGGCCCTGTGAGATGGCCTGTGGCACACCTGGCTGTCCCCACTGTTCTGAAGGGCAACATGTGTCATCTGCCTCCCTGGGACCAGCACCAAGCCCATCCTGGGCAGCTGCTCCACCTGGGACTCCTAGAGTGCCCCATGCCCCATCACAAGGTGTGGACAGCAGTGCCAGTGATGTTTTGAGGACACACTGCACCCACATAATTCAGAACAGTAGCCCCTCAAGATGCAGATGCTGCTTCCTGAGTGCCTGCAAGAGACCTGGGCTGACTCTTAGTGCGTAGACAAGGTCTCATTTCTGCAGCACAGGCTCTGGTTCTTAACACAGATAAGAAGCCAAACACCGCTTAGGAGGGAAGCAGAGAAGATAAATATTCTCCAGCATGCTGCAAATAGTGTTCAGAGTGTTCAGACGGAACCAGATTAAATTAAAAGTAGTCAAAAGTTCCATTTTCAAGGAAATTCATCATAAAATTCTTGATCCGACATGGCTATTTTCCAGATGTTTCTGAGAGAAGTCAGCAGGTTATCTTGATAATTATAATAACTGAACATTTTGAATTATTTGGTTCAACACGTTTCCTAAACACTCCCCAGTGCCAGCCTTTGTGCCAGGATCTGAAGGGACTTTCCTCTACAGTCTCACAGTATGATCTGAATAAGGTGTGTCTGACTAATTGGGTGCTATGTGGCCCAAGGAGGAAGCCCACAGCCAGGGTTCACACCCATACCCATGCCACAGCCCATACCCGTGGGTCCAGGTATGCCCACACTGGGGCCTGCCAACCACCAACAGCTTCCATCCTCAGTGGCATTTTCCACAGAAGCTTCGTGCGCACGCTATTATAACAGGAGAGATCAGGCTGGGGGAAATCAGTACCAGAAGTAATTAAATGACCAAGAAGATAGCAAGAGCTGGAAGAGAGACACATATTGGCACCATTTCTTATTACTATTATTGTAATAACACATACTAAGAACAGGGCTCCCAGACAAAGAGAAAGCAAGCTTCAGGGCATTTTTAAATTGGGCAAATTATAGAGAGGTGAGAGATTAAATGAAAATCTATCACATTACAAATACAGCCTGCAGTTACTGAAATCATATTTTTTTCATAAATGAGTCATACCAACAGTAACTCCAAGACCTTCATAATAGTTTGCAATAAACTCTGTGGGATGCTCGCCACTTCAATCCTGAAAAATTGACATCATAAGCCAAAAAATAGCACTTTGACGTTTCTGTCTTCTTTAGGGCACCCAGCTGGAAGGGGAATAAAACACCACCCCCAGGAGGGAGCACAGGGCCTGGCCTCACCAGTGGGCAGGCAAATTAAAACAATAAGATCCTACTTCACACCCACCAGAGGGGCAAAAAATCAAAATCCCTAACAGCAAATGATGGAGAGGGTGTGAAGAAATGGGAACACTCAGTACGCTGGTGGGCGTCTATGGAACAAATACGCAGGAGGGGAAGCTGGCAACACGTGGTTGCGTCAAAGAGGGCCATCACGAAGGCCCATCAAGTCACCATGAGGAAGCTCTCACGGGGGCGTACAAGGAAGTACATCTATAAATGCTGGAATGAAAACAGGTCTACCAACTCTGTGAGGCTCGTCCCGTTGAAGATGGAGTCCAATCTCCCATGCCCTGAATGGGAGGCAGCCTCAATGACTTGCTTCCAAAGAACAGCATGAAGACAACAGACGCTGCCTGGCCTCTGAGGCTGGGTCACAGAGCAATCTGGTTTCAGTATGGGGCCTCTCAGGACACTAGCCCCTAGAACCCAGCTGCCATGGGATGAGGAAGCCCAGGCCACAAGGAGAGGCCGCGTGCAATACTCCAGCAAACAGCACAGCCAGGGTCCCAGCAGACAGCCAGAACCACTCATCGGATTCTAAGCGAACAGGCCTGCAGATGCTTCCATTTCTAGCCTTTGAGTTGCTCAAAGTGGAGCAGAGACGAGCTGCCCACACCAAGCCCTGCCCAAACTGCAGATTCAGAAGCAAACTAAACATTATTGTTTTAAGCTACTAAGTTTAGAGGTGGCTTATTAAACAGCAATAAATAACTGAAACACATGTTCACTACAATATTGTTTGCAAGAGACAAAAAGTAAAAACAACTCCTTCCAAGAGTAGGAAAATGAATAAATAAACTTCAGCTTATTTATACAGTGGAATCCCACACACCAGTGAAAATTGAATGAACCAGACGGAGAGATGGATGGATGGATAGAAAGATAACAGAAAACATAATGTTGACTACTTTGCAAATTGCAAAAGGACACAGAGTGTAATAACATGTACATAAACCTTTAAAATACAAAAGTATTACATATTGTTTATGTCATTCATAACATATGCAGGAAACATTTAAAAGCATGCCCACCAACGTCAGGAGAGTGGCCACTAATGGAAAGGGAATGAAGTAGGGTTTTAGCTCTATCTGCCATATTTCATTCCTTACAAAACAGAAAAGAGGGACCCAGTATAAATATGGAAAAATGCTAATAACTAAAACTTGGTGGTGCGTCTATGCAAGTTTATTTTATTTTTTTGTTCTTTTCTGTAGGATTAACACAGGTCACAAATCACTCATTTCTACTCAGCCAAGGTTCAGCTTGGTTGACACAAGGGCAACAGTGTGATAGGGCAGGGGTAAGTCAGCCTGCTTCCTCCCCTCTTCTGTGAGCTTCCGGAAGGCCATGACTGTGGCTCACAACCCCCTGCTGCATATAGTAGGTGCTCAATCAACCTCCCTTTGTAAGACTGACTGGGGGACCAATAAGCGAGGACGATTCTGTCCCCTTCTCTGGTTCATAGGAACCAAGCAGAGAGCAAAGGATATTTTCTAACCTAAGGGACTCTGCAAACCCGAAACACAGGGATGAAAGATTATCCCATTAATAACAAAGAGGAGCTCTTGGTCAGGCGTGGTGGCTCACACCTGTAATCCTAGCACTTTGGGAGGCTGAGGCAGGCGGATCATGAGGTCAGGAGATCAAGACCATCCTGGCCAACATGGTGAAACCCCGTCTCTACTAAAAATACAAAAAATTTGCTGGGCATGGTGGCAGGCGCCTGTAGTCCTAGCTACTCAGGAGGCTGAGGCAGGAGAATGGCATGAACCTGGGAGGCGGAGCTTGCAGTGAGCCGACATTGCGCCACTGCACTCCAGCCTGGGCGACAGAGCGAGACTCTGTCTCTTAAAAAAAAAAAAAAGAAAGAAAGAAAGAGGAGCTCTTTCCTAGTCCCGATGCATACTCTTCCTCTTCTCTGTCTGTACACTGTTAAAATTCCAGCTTTGGCCAAATGGAAAGTCACAAACACAGGCAGTTGTAGATGAGGGACATGCAGGAAAAATAATCATATTTCTCCTTATAATGACCAAAAATGCAGGAGATACACTGTTTCAGCAGACGGAAATAAAAAGACTCACCCAGCCAGAGGTAAGAAAGAAAGACTGAGAGGAAGAAGGCATGGTGTAGACAAAGGCCAACAATATCCAGGACAGTGGGACAGAAAGATGCAAACAGCCAGGGTCGCTCACAGCATGGCTTCACCTGGGTCCCGCTCTGGACTCTCCCTCAAGCCTCCTGTTCCCTGAGACAAATGAGCCTCTCTCCACCTGTTGAAGCCACTCGAGTTGGGTTTCCTGTTATCTGCAGCCTCATACACTCCCAGCTAATACAGTGGTGAACACTGCATGATGGGACAGCTGGGCATCTTTATTTTCCTTTTTCTACCTTTTTCTGTTCTTCAAATATTATTACTATAAGAAGATTTTAATATTTTTTTAAAAGTTGTTCTTAGTCTTGGCTAGCAATTCCAACCCTAGCAATAGAGCCTAAGAAAATAACTGCACAGAAGCTAAATATTATGTACATAAAGATGATCACTGCAGCACTGCCTATAACACAACAATAAAAAACCTGCTGGAATAAAAAGCTCAATGTTCAGCAACAGGGATACAACTTAGCAAATTGTGGTACAACCACATGATAGAAGATGACTATCCTGAAGGCTGTAAAAACAGGGATACTGAGCTTTAAAAACAGTATCCAAAATGATATATGAAAAATCCCTATAGAACGATTTAAAAAAAAACTGTGTTCACAAGTGAAAGGTAAAACACAAAACAGAAGTTACTTGCTGTGGGCCTGGATGCCCGAGCCAGTGGAGAGAGGTGGGGAAAGGGGTTGCCAGAGCCTGAGGCCCATGTGCAGATGGGGGCTGTGGAGGCAGTGAAGGCCTCCTTCCCCAGGAAACAGCAGCTTCCAGGCTTCCAGACGCCCCTGGAGATGCAGGCAACTAGGCCTTGTGAGGGGCCTACAGGGTAGGAGGCTGCTCATGGCCACAGTTACAGACTGACCACCAGGTGGGCCCCGCGGGCGCCCGTTCACTCCCAGGTCCACTCTCATATAAGCCCAAGGCAATGAGGCAACCTGATACAAAGAAGCCAGGAGAAATTCCAGAGCATGTGCTCCTGTGTACCAGATTCTTCAGAAAAGACAATTTCCCATTAATTTCAAATGTGTGTGTTCTCTGAGGATTTAATACAGGGAGAGTTTCCAAGCATTTGCATCTCTGTCCCATAATATAAAGCATGGGCCAGAGGCACGAACTGTCTGTGTTCACAACGTCATCCTATTTGTGACAGATTAGATAAATTAGATGTGAGGTTCCACCTCCCTACCTGTGATACTTCTCCACTATAAAAACAACTCTTGATGTCAGTGTCTGAAATTACTTGCTCAAAATTATAATTATATTAATGTGACTAACTGTAAAACTATACCTCGGCTTTCTAAATGAGAACACCAGGCTGCCAAACCTTCTAGAAGAATTTAAACTAGTAATGTGATAAAGACTATTACATCTCCAAAGACATTACCATAGAATTTTTCCCCCATTTCAACAAGAAAAGATGCTGGACTATATTGGAAGCCTCTGTGAATTGCCTAATTATAGTTAATAAGGTCATCATCTTCTCATGAAATAGCCTTTTCTGTTTTCCAACAGAGCATTCAACAATTCTAAACACTGTTCATCTGAACACTCCCCAAGAAGGCTATCACATCACAGGGTAGACAGCAGGAGAAGGAAGAAAGAGGTAGGCGGAAGGAGCGAGGCCCCAGGAAGCCACAGAGAGACCCCTGTGGAGAAAGGAAATAGAACTTTTTTTTTTCTTTTTTTGAGATGGAGTCTTGTTCTGTCTCCCAGGCTGGAGTGCAGTGGCATGATCTCGGCTCACTGCAACCTCTGCCTCCAGAGTTCAAGCGATTCTCCCGCCTCAGCCTCCCAAGTAGCTGTGACTACAGGTGCACAGCACCACACCCAGCTAATTTTTTTGTATTTTTAGTAGAGATGGGGTTTCCCCATGTTGGCCAGACTGGTCTCAAACTCCTGACCTCAGGTGATCGCCTGCCTTGGACTCCTAAAGTGCTAGGATTACAGGCGTGAGCCACCACGCCCGGCCTAGAAATAGAACTTTCTCAGAGCCCATCATTTCAAGGCAGGGTCCCAGGTGAGGCAATGGGAGTCACAGGAATTGTGGGTGTAGGGACCACTCCACACCCCTGCCTGGCAACCTGGGTCCCTCCCAGAGTGGGTGTGGTCTGAGTGGGACCCCCCCCACCACCACCCCAAACTCCCAGGGATGTCCCATAAACTCACCTTAGCATAGACCCTGACCTTTGTGGCTGAGACTAGCAGGCTGCACTACTATGCCGTTGTGCAAATTTTTCACTTTTTTTTTTTTTTTTTAAGATGGAGTCTCACTCAGTCGCCAGGCTAGAGTGCAGTGACACAATCTTGGCTCACTGTAACCTCTACCTCCCAGGTTCAAGCGATTCTCCTGCCTCAGCCTCCCAAGTAGCTGGGACCTGTACAGGTGTGCACCACCATGCCCAGCTAATTTTTGTATTTTTAGTAGAGAAGGGGTTTCACCATGTTGGCCAGGATGGTCTCCGTCTCTTGACCTTGTGATCCGCCTGCCTTGGCCTCCCAAGGTGCTGGGATTACAGGTGTGAGCCATGGCGCCTGGCCAAATTTTTTCACTTTTAATAGTTGCATGAAAGTCAGAAAGGCCAGTGCTAGGTGACGTTGTGTGTATCATGTACAAAATCACGGACAGTGTGATTTTGTAATCACAAAGACGTAAGATAAGACGTAAGGTCAGGCGCAGTGGCTCATGCCTGTAATCCCAGCACTTTGAGAGGCCGGGGTGGGGGGAGGTGGATCACGAGGTCAGGAGTTCGAGACCAGTCTGATCAACATGGTGAAACCACATCTCTACTAAAAATACAAAAATGAGCCAGGCGTGGTGGCGGGCGCCTGTAATCCCAGCTACTCAGGAGACTGACGCAAGAGAATTGCTTGAACCCGGGATGCAGAGGTTGCAGTGAGCCGAGATGGTGCCACTGCACTCCAGCCTGGGCGACAGAGCGAGACTCTGTCTCAAAAAAAAAAAAAAAAAAGACATAAGAAAACCAAGAACAACCTGCACGAGAACCTATAAGCACATGCACAAGAGCCTAAGTGGCCTGTCCACAACAGAAGTGATGGAAGGCTAGGAACTGCTCAGGGTCACTGTAGCCAGGAAGAAGTCGGGCAGAAAATGCAATGTCAGCCCTGTGTCTGTCTTGCAGACCAATCACACAGTATCAAAGTAAGGGCGATTTGTGCAGTCGTGCTCCTGACTCACTCTCTAGAGCCTCACTGGCAGAGAGAACAAGGAAAAGGCTCGGTCTCTAGCACCCCCATCCGCAAGCAGAGGTAATGCTCAGGCAGCTCTCTCCCTCCCTGGAGGAGGAAGGTGACTTTCAGTAGCCTCAGAGCTGGAAGCGGGAGTCACCAGGGAAGAGTGGCTAGAGCAACCAGCCTGGCTGCTCAGGGTCTTAACAGGGTGGTGGGGGTGGGAGGGGGCACGTGGGTCATGGGAAAGAGCCTAGCCCCACACCTCGCTCCATCTCTAGCCCTGCGCCCTCACCTGACCACCATGGACCTGAGATACTCAGTCCCACAAATCCCTGAGTGACTGGGAGACTGAGAAGTCTGCAAAGCATGTGGCACGTGCCGAGTGTCCTACTAAGCAGCTCCTCCAGGTACGGCTGCCTCTCTCCCTGAGCTAGTGTCAGCACCAGGCCTGGCATAGGAGACACGCACAGGCAACAGGGGGTAAGGAAATGAGCAGAGGACTCCGGCCATGCCACACACCAGCACAGCAACCCTAGGCCCACGGAGAAGGGAGGGGCAGGGCCCAGGCTTGGCTCACCAAGGCTTGGTCCCTGGCCTGCAGTAGCTGGATTATCCCTGGAGGGACTCTTTCTCCCAAAGTCAAATAATTCTGCTGAGTCACCAGTTTTCAGGAATACTGTGACTTCTAAATCATCTACCCAAGATCTCATCCCTGGGCGAAGATGGGCCTTCCAGACCAAGGTTTGCGAGAGTGACTCTCCCTGGGAAAGGTATTGACACATTTCTCCTCGGTTCAAATCAAGTACCTCATGACTGTGAAGTTACTGGGTGCCACAAGTGAGCCCCAAGTGCCTGCTAGAGAAAAGTACCCTACAGTCAGTAACGAGCACCAGGCTTCTCCCTGGACATCTGGGGATGATGGTCCAGTGCTCCCTTCCCAGTGAGCCCAAAGACAGAACACTGCCGGGGCACAGCCCAGGTACACGTGATGCTACAGCAACACAGGCCACACTACCACTTATGTAGTCTGGAGACAAGGGAGAAATGCAACCTCAAGGAATGGGTAGAGAGGAGACCCTCGAGCCAAGTCCAAGGGGATAAGGAAGCCTTTGCCTGAAAAGAAGGAAGGAAAGGGCAAAGGCCTGAAAGGGTGTGTCATGTTTGGGAAAGAGCTGGAAAGAATTCAAGGCACACAGCAGGCAGCTTGTGATAAGAAGAGAAATCGGGGCAGGGTGAATGGGCCAGTGACACAGGTTGGTTTGCATCCTGTACTGTTTGGGTTGCAACCTGTATTGTAGTATGAGGGCAAACAGCAAAGGTTTTACAAGGAATGACAATCAGAGTTGAGAATAAGTAATAATAGAAATTACAACAGCAGTAGTCACAATTTGGGCATCTACTATTTACCAGGAACTATACCAGGCACTTCCCTTGTACTGCCTCTTACTCTTACAACAACCATGAAAACGAAAACCCTTCACAGGGAGAAACTAAACGGCAGCGAGGAATGAGATGAATTCGATAAAGATGAGCTAAGTAGAGAAGTCACAACTGAGTGGCTGACTGGACACAGAGACTGAATGACATGTGCTCTGTGAGGGCTAGAACCATATCTGGCTTCCCACTCTATCTGCTGTCCCTGGACCTGACACCCACTAGGTGCTCAGTAAAGATTCCGGTGGCAGTGCACTGACAGAGATGCAGAAGAAAAGGACAGCGGCAGAGCAGGGAGGACATCAGCTGTGCGAATCATGCTTGGCAACCAGAGGCACTGTCATGAACTGTGTGGGCTTTGAGACAGTACTCTGCTAGCAAACTAGCAAGTTAGCCTGCAACAGCTTCATACATACTAGCAGAAGGCATGAGATCCCTGGGTCAGAGACTGAAAACAGTTTATTACTCACAGCAGTAGTAGTAGCCTGGGTAACACTGCTGCACCAGTTCCTGAAGCCCCAGTTCCCATAGTGATCCCATGAAGGCAAGGTGTTACCTATACACACAGTGGGATGCATTACAAAGAGGAGTCCTGACGTTAGGATGCCCCAATCTTGTATAAGCAGCTGCTGATAAACCTGCCCAACCTCTGCTCCTAAGGGAGACATTGCCTTTGTTATCCTGGAATATAAATAAATCTGCTCCAGAGAGAAATGCTCTCTCCACTCTCCAAGGCTGCATGCTATTCAAACATCCTTGAAAAGACAGGCCAGAGCAAATCAGCTGTTCATGCCTTGCTCAGAAGACTGCGCAGAAATATGACAGACCCATGGAGAATTGTGTCCCAGCAGGTACTGTGCACATACGACCAGCATGCCTACGTACCTCCCATACACATACGCCTTTAGACTGCCTGTTGACCATCTGAGCCATTTCCTCCCCTTCTCTGGTTAGTTTATAAACAAGACTAATATTTCTTTGCCTGTCTTGCTTGACAGAATAGAAGTAAGCCTCAGAGAAATTAAGTTAACATGCTCAAAGCTTCCAGGGTCCTCTCTTTTCTGTGAGTAGCACCATCTCATCCTTAGTAGCTTAAGCCAAACCTGAAATCATCTTTGACTCCTAGCATCATCCAGTTCATCACCAAGCTTCAGCTACTCTGTCCCCAAACCACCCGTGAGAGCTAGCGCCTTCCACTATCCCCATCATCCTCAGCAAGCACTGGCCTTGCTCACCTGACAGCTGCCTCTGCCCCCTTGCTGCTCTCCCTGCCACCCCAGTCCCTCGTGACCCATTCTCCATCTAGAAATAAAGGGACCTTTTAAAGATGTAAATAAGATGGTGTCACCCCCTTACTCAAAGCAGGTGGTTTCTTACAAAGCTGAACACACAATTACCATATGAGCCAGCGGTTCCACTCCTGAATATGTACCTAAGAAAGATGAAAAAAAAGTCTAGTCCACACCAATGTTCATTTAAGAACTAGCTCTAGGCGGCCGGAGGCAGTGGCTCAAGCCTCTAATCTCAACACTTTGGGAGGCCAAGGCGGGTGGATTACCTGAGGTCAGGAGTTCGAGACCAGCCTGGCTGACATGGTGAAACCCCTGTCTCTACTAAAAATACAAAAATTAGCTGGGCATGGTGGCACACACCTGTAATCCCAGTTACTCGGGAGGCTGAGGCAGGAGAATTGCTTGAGCCCGGGAGGCAGAGGTTGCAGTGAGCCAAGATCATGCCACTGCACTCCAGCCTGGCTGACAGAGCGAGACTCTCTGTCTCAAAAAAAAAAGAACTACCTCTAGGTTGGGTGTGGTGGCTCATGCCTGTAATTCCAGCACTTTGGGAGACCAAGGCAGGCAGATCATGAGGTCAGGAGTTCAAGACCAGCCTGGCCAACATAGTGAAACCTTGTCTCTACTAAAAATAAAAAAATATTAGCCAGGCGTGGTGGTGCCCGCCTGTAGTCCCAGCTACTACGGAGGCTGAGGCAGGAGAATCGCTTGAACCTGGGAGGTAGAGGTTGCAGTGAGCCAAGACAGCACCATTGCACTCCAGTCTGAGTGACAGAGTGAGACTCCGTCTCAAAAAAAGAAAAAAAAAGAACTACCTCTAACAGCCCACTAGAAACAAACCAAATGTGTCCATCAACAGAAGAATGGATAAACAAATTCTGGTATTTTCATACAGTGGAATACTACTCAGCAATGAAAAGGGATGAATGGCTGAACATGGATGAATCTCAAAAACATTCTGTTAAGTGAAAGAAGTCAGACACAAAAGGCTACACCCCGCATGATTCCATTTAGATATTTCATTCTAGAACAGGAAAAACTACTGGGTTGGTGCAAAAGTAATTGCAGTTTTTGCCATACAAAGTAATGGCAAGGTTGGGCGCAGTGGCTCACGCCTGTAATACCAACACTTTGGGAGGCCAAGGTGGGCGGATCATGAGGTCAGGAGATTCCAGACCATCCCGGCTAACACAGTGAAACCCTGTCTCTACTAAAAATACAAAAAATTAGCCAGGCGTGGTGGTGGGCACCTGTAGTCCCAGCTACTCGGGAGGCTGAGGCAGGAGAATGGCGTGAAACTGGGAGGCGGAGCTTGCAGTGAGGTGAGATTGTGCCACTGCACTCCAGCCTGGGTGACAGAGTAAGACTCCATCTCAAAAAAAAAAAGTAATGGCAAAAACCGCAGCTACTTTTGTACCAATCTACAATGACAGAAAGCAGATCTGTGGTTGCCTGGGGCTGAGGTTGGGGGTGGAACTAAAAGATGGGCTGATAAAGGATACCCAAAACACTGTGGGCCAGGGGAAAGGTTCTGTGCCTTGATTGGAGCGATGGTTGCATAAGTGTACAGCTTTGTCAAAACTCATCTGACAGTGTACTTAAAAGGCTGCATTTTATTGTAAGTTATATCTCCTTAGAGTTAATTTACCTTTTCAAAAATTAAAAACATTCAGGCCAGGTGTGGTGGCTCACGCCTGTAATCCCAGAACTTTGGGAGGCCAAGGCAGGCAGATCACTTGAGGTTAGGAGTCCGAGGCCAGCCTGGCCAAAATGGTGAAACTCCGTCTCCACCAAAAATACAAAAATTAGCCAGGCCTAGTGGTGGGCGCCTGTAATCCCAGCTACTTGGGAAGCTGAGGCAGGAGGTTCACTTGAACCCAGGAGGTGGAGGTTGCAGTGAGCCGAGATCGCACCACTGTACTCCAGCCTGGGTGACAGAGCAAGACTCTGTCTCAAAAACAACAACAACAACAACAAAAACCACATTCAGCAGCTTTCCATTTCATTCTGAATAAAATCTTAAGGCTTACTGTGCCCTACAAGGGTCTTTCGTGATCTGGCCTGCCTGTAGCATCAACCCCATCTCAAAACACTCTTCCCTTTGCTAACATCCCAAATATAAGGCAAACCATAGAGACTTTACCCATTTTCCCAACAAAAAGATTAAAAACACAACAGAAAGGTTAGAGACAAACAATTAAATACAAATACATGTAGAGATGTTGAAGAAATAACTGAATGTCTGTATTTATGTTTAATTTATTAACTTAGATGCACACTCATACTTAAAATCACTTAGTATAAAACTCAGAAATACTGTATTTTTCCACTTTCCTCTCATGAAGAAATTAAATGCACCTCTCCCTAGACATCTTCAAGAGCAGTGTTTTCACCACTCCTAGACACGTTTCTAGGTCTACTAAAGGGAACCCTGGAGATTGAGGACAACAATGATTCCTGAGTACCTAATACCGTTTCCTTTCATCTTCATTAAACCAAACAGGTCAATACTATCACCACAGTTCCCAAATAATGCACCACAGGATATTTTACCTTTTTTTCTTTTTTCTTTTTTTTTTTTTTTTTTGAGACAGCGTCTCACTCTGTCACCCAGGCTGGAGTGCAATGGCACAATCACAGCTCACTGCAGCCTTGAACTCCTGGACTCAAGCAATCCTCCCACCTCAGCCTTCTGAGTAACTGAGACTACAGGAGCCCACAACCACACCCGGCAAATTTTTTCTATTTTTTGTAGAGATGGGGTTTCACCATGTTGCCCAGGCTGGGATATTTACCCTTCTAAGGGCAACAGCAATATCTGCTAGACAACATGCAGACTCTAGCTGAGGTTTCAACATTACATTCAACATTGGATCCTTTGCATTGCTTTAGATGACATCGTATCTCTGCAAAGCTGGGTTTTCAATAGGTGCTGTGATAAAAAGCAAAAACCAGGCAGGGCACAGTGGCTCATGCCTATAATCCCAACACTCTGGGAGGCCAAGGCGGGTGGATCACCTGGGGTCAGGAATTTGAGACCAGCCTGGCCAACATGGTGAAACCCTGTCTCTACTAAAAATACAAAAATTCACTGGGTGTGGTGGTGAGCACCTGTAGTCCCAGCTACTCGGGAGGCTGAGGTAGGAGAATGGCTTGAACCTGGGAGGCAGCGGTTGCGGGGAGCCAAGACTGCACCATTGCATTCCAGCCTGAGTGACAGAGCAAGACTCTATCTCAAGGAGAAAAAAAGTGAAAATCAATGTGGAACAGGCCATGAGGGTGGCAGCATCCAACCTACTTTCAATGTTTGCAAACCAACAGGTGTTGTTACAATGTAAGTATTTAAGCTGTTTGGTCCTCACTCCTTAGTAAACAGGACTGTTAATTAAGTTGTTTGATTTGGCCTAGGAGTACTGTGAAAAACGTTACAGTGGCACTGAGGGAATTGCGACCCAAGAGCATGAGACCCTCTGTGCTATTTTCTCTATTTCACACATGGGGAAACAGAGGCACCTTGGGGTTGCTTGCCCAGCAGCACAGAGCTAGGAAGCTGGGGTCTGAGCCTAGCACAAAGCGACATGGCCTTCAGGAATGGATCTACCATTAAATGGCTTACCAGAGACTATTTAAATATGTGATGGGTAAATATTTGAAACAAATTACTTTCTGGACAAAGTATCAAAAGATCTGCTTTGCCAGGCAGGGTGGCTCACACCTATAATCCCAGTACTTTGGGAGGCTGAGGCGGGCAGATTGCTTGAGCTCAGGAGTTCCACACCAGCCTGGGCAACATGGCAAGACTCCATTGCTACCAAAAATACAAACATTAGCCAGGCATGGTGGTGCACACCTGTAGTCCCAGCTACTCAGGAGGCTGAGCCAGGAGAATTAGCCAGGCATGGTGGTGCACACCTGTAGTCCCAGCTACTCAGGAGGCTAAGGTAGGAGGATCACTTGAGCCCAGGAGATAGCGACTGCAGTGAGCCATGATTGCACCACTGCACTCCAGTGTGGGCGACAGCGTGAGACTGTGTCTCAAAAAAAAAAAAAAAAAAAAAAAAAAAAAAATCTGCTAAAACTTCACATCCAAAGGTAAGCGTCCTGTAGTTTAAGAAAGTTCTTAAAGGCCCAAGTATAAAGCGAACACTCTCTTTATAAGGAATAATCTGAAGACAAATCTTGCCTTGCATTCTACCTCCTGCCACACCAAGCTCTTCTCAGCCTCTGCACTGGCTGTTCCCTGAGGAAGGACAGACCCATGTCTTCCTCAGGCTTCCAACCTCAGCTTGCATGCTGTCTTCTCCCCTACCCACCCAGCCATGTTTCTCTATTTCCCAGGAAATACTACTTTGCAACTTGTAATTACCCTGTTAATTATCTGATTTATTAGACTGTGAGCTAGGTATTGCTGGCCCCTCACATGGGGCCTAGTGGTGGGTACAATTCTCAATGTTCTCTCCACCCCCTGGGCCCACAGGGTCAAGAACCAAACACCAGCAGCATAGGGAGGCCAGTCCTCTGTGTCCTCCACCGTCTCCCTGGGAGGCCCTTGCCGCATACACCCTCACTCCAGATTCCAGAGCATATGTAAACTTAAGGAAGCTAGTTCCCAGAGAGCTCCCTAGGCCAGGGACCAGCACTGACGTGTTTTGACGAAGGGAGCTCTGGCTTTTTCCTAATCTCAGTGGCCACTGCCCCCAGAATCACTTTAGCAATAGAGCTTTGACTATCTCCCTCTGGAAACTCCGATGGGCTTTGGCCCAGAGTATTCTTATTTTAAAACACTTATTTTCTGAAATGGTAAACTTTTGTGGCTACTGAAAACAATTAAAACCAAGAGAAATCCGTGGAGACATGGAAGGGGGTGAGTAATTATTATCAACAAAACCAATGAGAGGGAACAAATGTATTGGGCCAAAAATCTAATAAACTAAGTATGAGAATTCTGGAGCAGCTCCGCAGGAAGCAAATTACTCTTCTGCATCTTCACAGACAATACACGCGAGAGGCAATTTATTAACTTGAGCCACATTGGCCTCAACATTAACCCATATCCCTAAAGTACTTAACTCTTACCCAGGAAACTGCTTACTTAACTTGCATTAGGACACACAGGGCCAAATGCAGGTTTGCTATTCACAGCTTCAAATTCAATTTAAAGGGATCCCTGTTCCAATTTCCTGTAGAAAGTTACTCCATGTTCTAATACATCAGTGTCAGGAAACACAGCCTTTACTTAATTTCTTCTCATTATTCATATAACCAGGGATCACCCAGAGCAATTTCTCCTCCTTTGTGCACCTAACAGCAATGATGGGGCTTTTACTTCTCATCTTTTCAAGAGCCAGTCGCTCTGCAGTGTCCCCTTCCCTCAAAAGAGAGCCCTTTAGAGACCCTTGATCAGCTTCCTGGGGTGGGTGGAGGGGTCCTCTACATGGACATAGCTTGTGACAATGGCATTGAAGTTAAAATGCCAATATTTCTAACTGATTCATACACTAAAAGGCAATACAGGCCTAGAAAGCATGAAGACTAGCCCTAAGCTACCACATCACCTTGCACCAGATACACGTAACCAGTGGCCTCCAACTCCTCACCTGTAAAATGAGAGGCTGGAGCCAGATTACTGGGTCTCCAATTTGATAAGCCCTGGAGTCATTCTCTCAGAGGCAGCCATGTGAAAAAACCCAGTCGTGAGACAGAAAACGGCAGAGCTGTTTGGAGGGAGGAACCTGGGGGTGGGTCCTAAGCTCCCCAAATCCCCCACCCTGGAGGCAGCCTCTAGAAATTTCTATGATGCCCTTGGAGTCCCCAAAGCACAGGCTGCAACCCACTGATCTCAGTTATCTCGACAAGCGCCTCAAATAAAATAAGTCTAGCGCTCCAAATCTCCTTTGCCCAAGCAAAACATTCCTAATAAGATTGTAATGGAAAAATAATTCATGCATTTTATTTCCCATTTAATGCATTTATGTATTTTCTACAATGAGCATACATTATTTTAATAATCAGAATAAAATAAACATTACAAAAGGGAAAATAATTCACATAAGTTTTTCAAAAAACAAAACACCCAAAAGGCACAGAAAAGATGAGCCGGAAGGTTTGCGTACTCTTCTGGCGTCATATACTATGGTTAAGTGCTAATTGCTTTCGGCCCTTCAGAGGAGAAAAATATCACAAGTGTTTGGAGAAGGTCTGATGAGTCACCAAACACTTGCGTGGCTCTCAGCTGCGTCACTGAGCTCTATGCTGGCCTGCGTAAATATTCACAACCCCACAGTTTGCCTTGGCCTTCAGCTATAGAGACTGGGGGGAGCAAGGATTGGAGGCGGGAACGGAGGGGGCGCTGGAGGGAAAAGAGCACCGAGGGCTGCAGACCATCCCTAGAGAACATGGCCTTCTGTCATCTCAGGTCTCCTCCACCCTGACCCCTCCACACAGAGTTGTGCAATGTTGAAACTCAGTACATGTAAATTAAGTGGGTTCTCAATAAATACAGGAGTTTCTAAGCCCCTAAATCGTACTTACATTGATTCTCAAATCGTGGGAATCTACAGTGATGGAGGGGGGAAGTAGCAGAGCAATCTAAAGTTAGGGGTAACACAAGCATCCCAATCTGCCAATCCTGAGGCCTAGATTATCACAGGAGTGTCAGATGAGGTCTCCCTAGGGTTTTTCTCTTCAATTTTACACACCAGTTCACGAACATTCCATGGCTCCCCGTTCCTACAGGAAAAACTCCAGATTTACCCACATCCCTCAGAAGGCCCCAAGCCCCATGACTATAGGTTGTTACCATCACCACACTCTCTACCCCAACCCCTACCCCCAGTGCCTGGTATGCAGGCACTTGTGCTCTTGCTCTCACAAACCCTCCCCTGTCCCAAGAACCAGCTCTTGCACCCTCTCCCACTCCCATCAGGATCAGAGTCAAGGGTCATTCCCACAGCTCACCGTGACATATGTGTCTGGGAGCCCAGCATACTCAGCACCACCAGCTCCTGAGCGGGGACGGGCCACATCTCCAATCCCAGCTCTCATCTCTGGCACCCAGACTCAACCTAGCCAAACTGGGTGTCAGGGCCTGTTTGGGTACTGAAGTGTGAAACTGTGGTCCTTGCTCTTAATAATTGTATGCTTTGGGGGACAGCTGCTTCCAAAACCTGCAGAAACAACATACCCAGAGCGCCCAGGGTGCATGTGGTCCTCGGGTCTTCCTTGATCTCCATGCCATAAGCAGCCTCCAGCAGCTCCCCTGGAAATGCACTGGCTTCCCACAAGGGCACACTGAAGAAGGAGGCAGAAGAGCCTAAAACCATCCATGAGCCCCACCCATGACTGCCAGCCCCCTCCAGAACCTGACACCCAGCACCCGGAAGGCTGGCCTTGCTTAGCTTCAGCCAGACCAACTTTCTAGTCCCCGTCTCACCTGAGTTGGGAAGATGGATAGGGCTTTGAATTAAAAGCTTTCCCTCACTGTCTCCTGGACTCTGAGAGGTATGTGAGCCTGAGAGTAAACAGGGGGGTTATTAATGTCAAACGAGGACAATTACCCCAAAAAATGTGAGCACATCAATAAGAATCTGAAAGCAACTTTTCAGGAATATAGGACACAATGCAAATTAACTGTCTGAGCTCTGAGTATATATCATCACCTAATCTCTCAGAAACTCTCCGGTTACTATTAAGATATTAACTGCAGGCTCAGCCCAGGCATTGATCTTCTTCTCCTGGAAGGACTTCAACGACCTTTGTCTTCGGGCTCAACTCGTTCCATCCCAAAACTGCTGCCACCCTCTTGCTGACTCCATGCAAACCAGCTCCTTGAAGCTGCCCTGGCATGGCAGGGTCCTTCTCACACCTGCAGCTTTGCTCCTGCTCCACAGCCCTCTGACCAGAGAGCACTTCTGAATCCCAAGAAGGAAGGAAGAAGGGAACAAAAGGAGAAGGGGGGCCTAGCCACAGATTTACTGCCAAGTCTTTAAACCACATTTCACATCTGCCAACTGCCCTGGGGCCTGCCCCTTACTTTTCTATCCCCATGGTGTATCTTTCATTCACTCACTCACTCTTTCACAACACAAATGTCTGTCCAGCACCTACTCTGTGTAAGGCAGGAAGTGCAGGGTGTGGCCCTGACCTTGACCGACTCACAATCTGGGCTCCTACAGCTGCACACATGTGACAGGCCAAAGCTCTCAAGAGGCACAGGGAGTAAAATGTGTGAGGCTGAGTAGCGCTGATTCCAGCTCTTCTACTTGGTAGCAATGTAGCCTTAGACTCTGATCCTTGGACAAGCCACCTAGGAGGGACCTGGTGCCACTGTCCTGCTGCCATAAGGGCATTCCCCACTCAATTCCTGGCTCTTCACACTGAACAAAGACACCACCATCTTAAGTATCAACTGCTTCAACTGCAAAATGGAGATAAAATGCCTAAAAGTGACTCCCATGAAAACTGACGCTGTCCATGTGAAGATCTGGTACACAGCAAATGCTCGGGTAACAGCAGCACTTTGACTACTCAAATTGTGCCACTGACTTGCCCTTCATACCCGTCCTGAGTACACAAGAATGGCAAACACACCTGCCTGTGCTCCTCAGCCAAACGCACACCATCAATATTCAACAGTCCAACGGGCCCGCGAAGCCAACTGCTCCAGGTCCCAGGGCTGGGACATACATATCAATGTCAGAAGGAAGGCTTTAACCCTCCCTTCTCCATCCCCTGCTTTGAACCTGGGCCCCACATGCCTGACATGGGCTTCTGAAGCCTCTAAGCCTTGGGGAGCCTGTACCTCTGTCCACCACACATTCCTTCCCACAACCCTGCTAACCATCTTCTCTGAAGGCAAGCCCATGGAGCACATCTCCATTCTGAGCTGGACCCAGGCCCACAAGCAAGAAACAGATTGATTGCATTATCATTTTGAGACCCAAGTAAGCACCTGAGAAACTCAAAAGCCTATGCACAGCCTGGCCCTGCCTCCAAATGGCCAGTAACAGAGAAAAACATCCAGGTGGGTTTCCTTGAGAGTGGCATTTCTTAAGCACTAATATCCACCCTTCCCCAAAGAAAACCTAAAGCCAAGGCTCCTTCCAGCCTAATCACTAAGAGCTGCTGCCAGGAAGGGCAACTGCCACACCAATCCACACACCACAGAGCTAGGCCCTGCAGGCTACCCCACCTCCCGACGGCCAGCTCTGCTTCTTTGCATGTTTCTGTTAGTGCTGGCCTCCAAGCAGGGCTCCCAAATGAAAACAAAAGCAGAATGCAGCCCAAAATGAGATTATAGTGAAGAACTATAAGAGTTACTGATCAATCCTCCAGGGGGCACAGCCTCCCTCCCCATCCCCTGCACCCCAGCCCCATCCTTAGGCCCCAGGGTGCCTATAAGATGGGGCAGAGAGGCCGGGCGCGGTGGCTCATGCCTGTAATCCCAGCACTTTGGGAGGCCGAAGTGGGTGGATCACCTGAGGTCGGGAGCTGGAGACCGGCCTGGCCTACATGGAGAAACCCCATCTCTACTAAAAATACAAAATTAGCTAGGTGTGGTGGCGCATGCCTGTAATCCCAGGTACTTGGGAGGCTGAGGCAGGAGAATCCTTTGAACCCGGGAGGCAGAGGCTGCAGTGAGCCGAGATCGTACCATTACACTCCAGCCTGGGCAACAAGAGCAAAACTCCACCTCAAAAAAAAAAAAAAAAAAGATGAGACAGAGAGAGGATTCCTAGGCCTCTGAGCTCAGCGTCCTTGTTGAAGCTTTGCCCAAGACTTAGGCTCCTCGTTTGGCTGCCAGCTGCCACCTTCCACAGATAAAAAAATTCATTTCTGAGAACGAGGGGGTGAGACTGGAAGAAGCCTCTGAGGTGGAGGCAAGAGGACAGACAGATTCTGCGAGCACAGGAAAGACAGAACTAGCATGGGGACGCAAGGTAGGAGGGTTAAGAGGAGGGGCCCAAACACACCAGGGCCAAGTTCACACAATGATAGGAGGAAGGAATAACCATGTCAATCACAGGAGGGATGGGCCCAGCAGAGGCCACAGCTGCAGGGAAGAGGGGTGGGTGCCCCCATGTTTAACAGAAGGAGAATGCAGGCAGGAGGAGCGAGGGGTGTACACTTGGCTTTTCAGAGTCAGGATCATGGCCCTAGAGAAACAGAGTCAGGTCAACATCTCCCAGTCAGCAGACTGAACTGGGACAGAACATTTGCACACGAAGTGAGCCCCATGGGAACGCCAGGCCTCCAGCGGACCCTATGCCTGAGAGGAAGCACTACAGAGATAAGGATGCATTTGCACTTCCCCCAAGGGCCTTGCTGACCCTCCTGGCCCACGCAGACCACAGGTAGGGGCCCCTGTTTCCCCCCCGGAACACCAGAGGGGTGTGCGCTCTGCCTCCCATGGTGGTAAGGCCCGAGTGAAAACCACATGAGAAATGACACTGTCAGTGGTAAACCCAGCTTTTGGGACCAGGCCCTCACTGCCATGAGTAACACTGATTCTACAGGAAAATGAGAACCCAGGTTGCAAACATCTGCTTTACACTTACAGGCTGGCATGGGAGAGTGGAATGAATGTAGACGTAGGGAGCAAACAGCCCTGGACTCCATTCCCAACTCTGCCACCTTGCAGCACCGTGCCCTGAGGCCCTCTCAGCCCCAGGTCCTCGGACGCAGGTTGGGGCATGCCATCGGCACCTCAGAGGTTTCAGGGGACCAATCATGTGTGTATGGAGCCCAGCACTGGGCTGGACACATGGTAGAATCTCAGCAAGTGGGAGTTCTAATTGCTACCAAAAGTGAATGTCAGGGAGCAGCCACCTTGAGTTCCTGTGATACTGGGTAGAGCCCATGATAAAGTCCGCACCAACATTGCCTCATTCTACTCAAGGCACTTCATCAGGCAGGCCAGAACCCAGGCAAACAGGAATTAACTTAATGCTCTGTTTGGCAGTACTTTCCCTGGGTCCACCATCCATTCTTATTCCCCGGAAGCTGCCAGCCAAGCAAACTGGAATATTGATCACTGCAATCATCTCGATGGAAGTCTGAGGGCCAAGCACTTCATGTGCGTTTCAATTAGAAGAGTGGGCCTGCCATTCTAATTCTGCCTCATTCCAGCCAGCTTCACTCTAAGCAACAAACGGGCTCCTAAAAAGTTGAGTTCATCAGCAATCTATTAATGGAATCACACCTCCACATTGATTTTACATTATCATTGCAAAATGATACATATTCATTTTCCATCTTCAAAGGAACCAGAATTGCTGTCTCTGTGCTAAGCTCTGGGCACCACTCAAGGCCGCTATCTCACTGACCATGCACAACAGCCCTGCAGGCTAAGCATGCCAGCCCCACTTTACAAGAAACAGTGGGGGAGAAGCAGAGGACCTTCCCCAGACCTAGGGTAGAAAGAGCCACGGCTCAAACACAAGTCTGCCCAGTTCCTTCCCAGGAGCCCCAACAATCCCAATAATTCCAAAGGCTTTTGCCTCCAATTCACTCCCCCAACATTTGGCCATATGTGCTTTGGTTGGAAAGGCAGCCAGGTCATTCTAATTCAATGCAGCCCCGGCCCGCTTTGCTTCCCGCAGCAAGGCTGATGCTCCCTAGGATCCAGAGACGAGCCACATACGGCCTCTCCAGATCCAGAGCGTGGGAAAACGACTCAGTTTTCTCTGTACATCAAATACCAATTTGTATTTCTATTCTTAAAAAAATCAGTTTTCAAAGAAATAAAAAAGAATGGTCTCTTCCCTGAGAGGAAGCCTGCTTGGTAGAAAGGATAGGGCACTATCCGTAAGAGAAAATTTCATTCACCCCAACAACCATTTGTTGGGCACTGCTGATACAGAAGCCCTGAGGTCGGCAGGACAGGGTCAAGAACGTAATGAAGCTCAGCTGTCAACCCCTCAGAGAGGGCTGGACCCTTCACAACCTAAGGGTGTCCTCCTAGCAGATCTCCTTCAGTGCTGGCTGGCTGCACGGGTCTCATCCCTATGGCATTTTATTTCATGCCCCTGGCTCTGCTCCATGGTGGTCAGGAGGTGTTAGTAACTTCTTCTCTGCTTAGTGACTTCCTCTGGAGCTCACAGGGAGAGAAAACCGATTCAGAATCATGAATGCTCATTTCAACTACCCTGCAGGAAGAGTTCGGGGGACACCTGTAATTCTCTCATTACCTCATTTAGCTACAGTTAGTTTGGAGATCACAAAACTACTCAGCTTAAAAGGGTCTCAGAGAACACAGTTGAGCCTCTATGTTTGCCAAAAGAGGAAACCAACACCCAGAGATTGCCTGGCCTGCCGAGGGCTCAGTTGGTAAACAGCAGAACCCCATGTGGCCCCCTGGCCGCTGGCTGACAGCACATCACTCTGTCCACCCCCGTGTCCCACCTGTCTTGTCCCTGCTTACGTCAATAACCTTGCAAAGGAATGAGTCACTCCTAGCCCAGATCATGCTTTTAAAGCCAAGGGGATTTTTTGTGTTTTTTTGGTGTTTTTTTTTTTTTTTTTTTTGGAGGAAGTAATAACAAAGAAAAGTGGGGGAGGATGTCTTAAATAAAGATTGTCCCTCTGACGTGCTGGATGGAAAGCTTTCGGGTGTGAGACGGAATGGTGCATGATTATAGCCAGGTAATAATGGCTGTCACATATCAGGAGAGAAGATGTCACTACCTTTTGACAGTGGACACTTGGGAAGAAAAAGTTACAAATAGAAAGCTTTCCCTTTACCTTCTGAGGGGTAGAATAATAATTCACCTGAATTGTCAAGATCTGTTCCAGGAGCATTTGTGCAATAAAGAAAGATTCAGAAAACCTCCTGTGCCATTATGGGCATTCATGGGAGTAGCAGTAATAACTGGGTTTTAAAAGCCTCGCACGATTGAGCAAAAGTGCTTTTCAGCACTTCCTACTCCTTCATCAGCACCTACTAACGCCTGTTGTACCCCAGGAGGTGCACCAAGGAGAATGTAACTGAGCCCCTCCCAGGTGTCCATGCTAAAAATGACATCCAAGCCCTCGAATTCCACAGAGAAAATGGCAAGTGCCTGCATACAGAGAATAAGCAGAACTAAGACACATGCAGAGCCACCCAGGAGGAGAGAAGCCAGGTGCAAGTTCCAGGGGATGAATTGTCCTCCCTACTGCCTCTCAGACTCTCTGGTACTTTTCCATTCCTCTGTATGAACATGTTTTTCTTCCTTTAGGATCAGAAACAAACTAAAAAGAAGCCCAAAAAAAGAAAAATGTCAACCAACAAATTCTCTCTGTAATTCTCTTACTACCACCAGAACCTGCTGGTACAAAGCACTGGGAAGGAAGAAATGACCAATCCCCAGGCCGGGGAGCCTCCTGGAGGGGACCCAACCTGAGGCAGCCCTGAATGGCAAGGACTTGCCTCCTGGGCACATGGGCAAGGTGCTCAGGGCCACCCCTGCCAGGGAAGTCTAAGACACAGGGGAGGAGGCAGGGGACCAGCCCCCCCGACACTCAGACCTCAGTGGACAGAACTGGTCTGAGATGCGTGAATTAACAAGAGAAGGTGATAAGCAAGGAAATGCCTGATGAGGCAATGCAAGGAGGATCAATGTGGACTGAGGCCACGAGGAGGCCGGCGGAAGCAGAAACTGGGCCTCTCTGGCTCTGGCTCGGTGGAGCAGAGGCTGCAGCCACGGGGAGGGGGAGGTCTCTCCCGCCCCAGGAACAGCGAGCAGCCGCCGACGCGCCCCGGAGGCCCACAGGAAATATTATTGTGAGACAAAAACTGAATTATGAAATCCGCAAGCAATAATTAGTTTAAATTACTACTTCTACTTGAATAATTAAACACGCTTATTTTCACTCACTGATGTTTTATTCATTACCATACATCTTTCTTGAAAGTTGTTTTTAACGTGAACATTCTTTTATTTGCAAAGATCCCACAGAGATTTACTATGCTAATTTCAAACCTTTCCTCTAAAATAAAAACAATAACAAAAACACTCTTAGATTATCATACATTAGTGACTACTGTGTGGGGTCCATTATCAACTTAAGTCATAGCAACTGGAGAGAAATACTGTGGGTAGTTGTAAAGTTATTCACACACCAAAGCTTCCTCCCTTTAAAATTCACTACTGAAAGGGCAATATTTAAATCAGTGCAAAGTGATTATGAAAATAAAAAGACCCGAGTGGAGAAAGACTACTTAGCCACAGATGGAAAGTGCCTTTTGCTTTTTATCACACCCTGTATTAATGAAAATGTTTTTGCATTTTCACAAATAATGTTTGGATTTTATAAGTCTTATTTTTACACACTGGAGCCAGGATACCCAGAAGCACAGTAATAAGGGCTTAAGGTTTTTATTAAACAAAGTTACCTTTGGGAATAAGTACTAACTTAAATATAATCCACGAACTAACTCTTCCTTGCTGGGCTATTAGCTGGTGCTGGCTGCATGGCAAAACTCCAAATCCTAGCTAATGCCAACAAGCTGGGCCTGAGTCAAACCCGGAAAGGAGCAGCAAGGCTGCCACCATCATAAACCAGCTCCACTGAGGACCAGGAGCCAACAGCCCTCCGAGGGGGCCACAAAGCCCAGTTAATGTGCAGGCATGTGGGTTGTACTGCAGAACTGACAACAGCTGCACTCACTGGATTACCATGACAAGTATCAAGGAATGTCACTGCAGTACAGGACACACATGCCCCAGCTCTGTCACTTAAAAAGCCACTCCTCCAGAGGAGGAACTGTGCCTTTCACACTCCTGGTGCCCCACAGCACCTGACCCATGTCTCGGAAATGGCCAGTCCTCACTGAACATTCATTAAATTAAGTATCTTTTTTAAGGCCTCAACTGTACTTCTCTTTCCCCCAAGTCCTTTAAAAGCAGTCATTCAGCCCAGTAATTCAACAAATGCATCTAACCCTCTCCCATGTGTAACTTAAGTTATTCCTGGAACCTGCAGCACCCGCACCCCCTTCATCTAGTATTTTTCCCTCAGTTAATATAAGTAAATTCAAGTAAGTCTTTTTCACATGGTTGCAACCAGTCTTCTGGAGCCACAGGGAAGCAGATTACTCAAAATTTTGAAGTTTCAATTTTGAAATCAAAAATGACCATCTACTAACAGAATGATGAGCTGTGGCATCAGCTTGGCCTTTGGAAAATGAAGGGACTCCAGAGGCCACAGGCCAGGGCTTAGCTGATTCTAGAAATCAACATTATCTGCGTCATCATCGTTAGAAGCATCCGGAAAGCAGAACAGAGCTTCTGCTGGGCTTCTGTTTCCGTGGCAACAGCTTCACTGGCCTGTTGCAGGGAAAGGCATAGAAGATGGGAACTGGCAAGAGAGAGGGAGAGGGGCACAGGGGGATGGAAAGGAGGAAATGCAAAGGAGAAAAAGGAAGGCAGAGGCAGGACCAGGTGGAAGGCCAAAGGAGAGCAGAGTGAAAAAAGTACAGAAAAAGACATGAGAGAAAGAATGAGAGAGAAAGAAAAAGGGGAGAAATGCAAGAGAAGGAAAGGAAAGGAATGGAAGGAAACATACCAAGCTGGGGCTTTTGTCTGAAAAAATCACCTACAGATGTGCATCTATCAGTATGCAAAGAATGCTCTAGTTTCACTCATTAAATGCAACACATTTCCACTCAGTTACTGCCTCAAGACACACTCAATTATCCGATAAACCACAGGAAGGTTGTGTAAAAACGTCAATGTGGTAAGCAGTCTAAATCCGAATTCTAGCTAATGTCAACATTAGCCCAAAAGGCTGGCTGGGTTAAATCCAGAAGGAGGAAAAAAAGAAGGAAAAAAAAAAGAAAAAAGGAATGAGAAACCTGTTATCACTAAACAGCTACCATTAAGGACAAGTCACTATTGGCACTTTATAAGTGAGTGCTCTGTAAGTCTCATTAAGGTGCAAACCTTCTGCTTGTCTTGTTCATGACTGAACTAGGAAGCAAGTCTTGAAAACCAAAAGACATCCAGTCTGAGCTTGACTGTAGCTTCAAAGCTCTGGTCTCCTGATATGGGACATCAGCCAGGATGTGTGGGGTTTGCTCAGAACAGGGAACTCAAAATTAGTGGCCAGGACAAGCTCCAGTCCATTCCTTACTGCCCAGTCCACTCCCAAAAAAACAAATTATTTATTAAATAGCAAGAGCTCTCTAAATGCAATATGGCATCCTATATTGGATCCTGAAACAGAAAAAGGACATTAGTGGAAAAACTGGTGAAATGCAAAAAAAGTCCATAGTTTAATTAACAGAGTTGTACCAATGTTAATTTCTTAGTTTAATAAATGCACCAGGTTATGCAAGATGTTACTACTCAAAGAAGTTGGGTGAAGGGTACATAGGAATTCTCTGTATTATTTTTATACCTCTTCCATAAATCTGAAATTATTTTTTAAAGTTTTACAAGAAAAATAACAAGGGGTGTTTAAAAGTTAAGACTCCTGTTTTTCTAACAATGATTTATCTTTTTCATATAAAACCAATGCTCCGATAGGGCTTAACTATCATAAAATTTTACTGGAATGCTGGCTGAAACATTATAGTGAAGGCCATACTCCTGCAGCAAAAGTAAATTATTAAACTCCAGTGTGTTAGCAGTGTCCCTTCCCTCTGAAGCAAGAACAAAAGGAGTGACATGCCTCTGCACGTCAAGAAACACGGCTCTATTGGGCAGAAATGGAATGCACTTTGAAGAGTGTGCATTGCAACCTCTTCACACTCCCCACTCCTGATCAGAAGTCTTCTCCGGGCCGGGCGTGGCAGTTCACGTCTGTAATCCCAGCACTTTGGGAGGCCAAGGGGGGTGGATCACTTGAGGTCAGGAGTTTGAGACCAGCCTGGCCAACATGGTGAAACCCCGTCTCTACCAAAAATACAAAAATTAGCCGGGTGTGGTGGTGTACACCTGTAATCCCAGCTACTCGGGAGGCTGAGGCAGGAGAATTGCTTGAGTCTGGGAGGCGAAGGTTGCAGTGAGCCGAGACCACACCACTGCACTCCAGCCTAGGCTCAGAGCAAGACTCCATCTCAAAAACAAAAAAAAAGTCTTCTCCAGCCTGTCTTGCTCCTCATGCTTTATGCATCCGATGCCCAGCCTCATCCAGCTACCTTGCAGTTTGCTGACGGCAGCATGCTCTTGTACACCTCCCTGCCTTTGCACACTCTGTTCCCTCTGCTAGAATGCTCTTCCATTGCTTTGCTGCTGAGCAATGGCTACCCATCCTCTAGGACTCCTGTGACTCGCTGACACTCCCCATCCCAGGCTGTTCTTTATGCCCCAGAGCACCTTACCCACCACCCTTCAGAGCAGTCATGACGCTGCGCTATAATGATCTGTCCACCTGCTTCTTTCAATGAGCCAGGAGCCTTTCCAGAAAGGCTATATTCATCTCTGTATCACACTCCCATTCCTAGCACCCAAGTCTCACAACAGATGTTGAATGAATGAAATACTATGTCAAGAATGCAGGCAATTCTTTAAAGAAAATACCAGTAACAACTTTCCATCTTCTGTTAAAAGGCCGAAAAAAGTCTATTTGTAAGAAGTGAAGGAAGTAAGCCCTTTTAAAAGAAACAGATTTTGTTACAGAACGACAGGTCCATTTCCACCAACAATATAAGCACTGTACAAGTATCCTCTTCCGACTGAGAAGCTGAAAACCTTTTCAAAGGTTTTGGTTTCCTTGACAACAGCATTGCTGGAGACAAGCAGGGAAATAATTAAAAAGTGTGTTCCCTTTGCTTTGAACTCCTGAAGTGTTTTTAGGCAATAACAAACAGGCCACACTTGACAACATCAGTGTGGACAGAGCCAAGGGCATGAGGGGAGACCCCATCCTGCCAACCCTCCAGCGGCACCTCCTCTGAACTTGGGGACCTGAGTGAAGGACTTGAGCCATTTGAGAAATACAACATTCACCATGAGAAACACAGACCATACAGTTCAGGTTAACAAAAGCACTTTGCAAGGTCCAGATCCCTGGCCAAAACCACAACACTTATCCTCACAACAGTTCTGTGAGCTAAGTATTGTTACAGCCACTTGGCAGGAGAGAAACCGAGGCACAGAAAAGAGCAAAACAACTCTGGCAGTCTGGCCCAGGGACCTGTGGCCCTGCCACAGCCCACCCTAGAAAGAACATGTGACCTCTCCTTAACTTGACTCGGACAGAGATTTCCCCTGGCCTCTCCTATGATCTTCATCTCCTCCCTGGGCAGCTGAGACAAGAAGCTAACTGCCTTTCCTCTGAGTACCACTGTCCTGCCATCCCACATGCCTATGTGAGGCCACTTGTGTTGGCTTCTCTTGGACAGCAAGAACCGGGCAACCTTGTGCCACCTGCCTTGGGTCTGCGAGAACACAGCACGCAGAACAAGACGTGAGGCACTAGCTGGGAACAGCGGTCAGTTCTGTGTTTGATTGACAGGCTTCCTTCTCCTTTTGGGGTGGCTTTACATGGTCTGTCTTGCTTTAATAGCTTCACTTTGTTTGTATCTTTTATTGTAGGCTTCCTCAAGTCCTTTCTGGATTTATGATTTATAAATAAATAATAAACAAACGTACAAGCTGCAAGCCCATGACCATTACCTGACAGTGTAAATACAAACATTTCAACAGATGTGGAACAATCATAACTTTGATTTAGCTCCCAGCAAAGTTTCCAAAGCCCTTTCACAAACCTGGCCACATTTAACCAATCCCCAGTCCCCCACAGGGATGCCTCCTGCACAGACTGGAGGTGAGGGCTGGGTGGGGGAGTGCAGTTGGACCCCTCCAAGATTCTCCACATCCCAAGATTCAAGGAGACCCACAAAGAGCGTGGTCGACTGAGCAGGTGCTATGCATTCAAACTGGAGAAAACAAGGGAAGAAAACAAATTCCTTGCCCTCACGGAACTTATATCAGAGCTCCTGCCATTTTACAGATGAGCTCATTAAGACACAAAAAGATGAAAGGCCTTGGCACAGTTACACGACTACCTTTTGGGAGCTCCCAAGCAGGGAGGTGACTAGAACAATCCCAGAAAGCAGAGGCAGCAAAGGTGAGTTCAAATACCAGCCCCGTGCTTAGGAGCTACATGTCCTTCAATACCCCTCTCTGGTCCTCAGTTTCGTCATCTGTAAACGGGGCATATGGATGCTGATGCTGCCCCCAGCTTGCATTATGGAGTGCCTGCCATAACGCCTGGCATTCTCCTGAGAGTCTGCCATGGGTTCTCTTGTTCAATCCTCAGAAGACTGAGGTGGATGCTGTTATTATCCTTGACTTATGATGGGGAAACTAAGGTCCAGAGAGTTAAGTAACTTACCCTAAGCCACACAGAAAGCACAGGCGCTGGGGCTGAACCCCAAAGTAAGACTCCCGGAGCTCTGCTGATTACCCAGCTGAGGGCAAATGAGACGTAAACCCCCGTGTGGTGCCTGACCCGGCACAAGTACAGGAAGCGCCAGCTGGCCTTGGGCCACTGACCATCCAGGGCTAAAGCTGACGACAAGCCCAAGCGCTTCACCTGGCCATCCTCACTGTCCCCTCCCCACAGCATGCACAGCACAGGGCTGTCCTCCCCACCCACCTGGCTGCTCCTCATCAATGTCATTGTTGTTGTTGTTTTTTGAGATACAGGCTTGAGTGCAGTGGCACAATCATGGTACAATCATGGTTCACTGCAGCCTCAAACTCCTGGGCTCAAGCAGTCCTCCTGCCTCAGCCTCCCAAGTAGCTGGGACTACAGGCATGTGCCACCACACCCAGCTAATTTTTTAATTTTTTGTGGAGATGGGTATCACTATTTTGTCCAGGCAGGTCCCGAAATCCTGGCTCCTCATCTTCTAAAACCCAACTCATCCTTCCCCTTCCCTGAGGCTTTTCCTGTCCTCTGCCTCCAGCACTGACAGACCTAGCCCACTCTCCTGTATATTCCTGTTCCCAGCACAGATAGCCCTGGAGGGCCTTTCTCATCATCCCTCTCAAGTCTGCTTTGATGTCTGTGCCTCATTCACCTTTTGCCAGCAAGAGTGGGTCTGGTCCCCTCTGATCCCAGGGCCTGGCAAAGAGCCAGAATTTAACTGCTAGCTGGACAGCCATACAGATGACCAAATGAAGAAAGAAGTGAGGAACCGGCCCTGCTGACACTGCCACTGAGCGCCCTCTCTGTTCACAGCAGAGACAGCATAAAGCAAGGCCCAAGGAATTCACAGGCCACACAGCAGCAAGTCCAGAAGCCCGGCTCATGGAGACGTCCCAAGGCTTATCAGCTGAGCCGTCCCCCAAGTCCACCACCCCAACCACTGCCAGCCATGTCACACTGCTGGGCCGGAAGACAGGAAGCCACACCTAGAGGGACCTGAGCTCCTCAAGAGTCTGCTGGGGTCACTGGGTGCACACCAGATTATTTGATCAACGAATCAAGGCAACTGGAGGCAAATTGGATTGCAAGCCTCACACGCTTAGGAACTCGGCTTAGGAGGCAATCACAGAATAAACCCCGGCTTGGAGTTCTTGATAATACCTTCCATTTGTAAGAGCGTTACCGTTTACAGAGTGGTTTCACACATCTAACCTCCTCTGATCCTCACAGCCCCGTGAGATAATTATATCACAGATGAGAATGCTGAAGCTCAGAGAAATTAGAGGAGGAATGTGCCTGACTCTCTTTTGAATATGCAGTGTGTGGAGCACTGTGCTCCGCTTGGGCGAGGCCCTAAGTGCAGTATTTCAGGGCAGAGCAGCTCACAGCCACCATCTTGGCCCTGACCACAGGACACTCAAGCCATTAAGGGCCTTGGAGCCCGAGGCCTGAGTGGCTGACCCAATGCCAGCATCTACTTCCCAGCCCTCCAGCAACATGGGCTCCAACCTGCACTACACCCCTCCATGCAAAACGGCCCTCACTCCCTTTCCAAGTAGTCTACTGCCCGAGTTGCCCAGCTCTGAGCACCGGAAAGTTTTCCTTCACCATGTGCTGACCTCTTCCCCCAACACACACACTTTCCACCATCTGTCCTACTCCTGCCCTGGGAGCAAACCCGAATATACCCCGTTCTCCTCCCACAGCAGCCCTGCCAGCACCTGATGACAGCCACCATTCCCCTGTCCCTGGGCTAACAGCAACGCGCCAGGACACCCAGGTACCAGAAGCATATCAGAACACACTTGAATGAGAGAAAAGAACATGAAAAGAAGCCAGGACGAAAACAAACAACTTTTCTAAGCAAAGGTTACAATGAAAATCTGTTTTAATTTGTGTTTTTGTGTCTTTCAAAATAACACTTCAACTAGTTCAGAAAGAGACCACTTCTGTTTATAAAACGCTCTTTCATTTTCCCTACAGTTGTCAGGCTGTGTAAACACACTGCGAGTAGGGAGAGAGAAATTGCTACTTGTGAAACTTTTAATGCTAGCATGTATGTGAATCAGAATTCTAAACTCAGCAGGTTAAGAATGTTCTGAAAGCAATTTTGGTGTTAGTCTAAATAATTATAGATCACATTCACTTAGATAAGGGCCTTTGCCCCCTTGGGGCTTCAAGGGAAAATTCTAGGCACGATAGTTAAGCAAAATGGTTGGTTATTACGCAAGCTTGGCGGTGGCAGTGCAAATTGGTATAATCCTTTTGGAAAGCAATCTGACAGGAGATGTATCTGGACCCATGAAAATGTACAACCCTTTGACCCAGCAGTCCCACTTCTGGGAATCAATCCGAAAGAAATAATCCAACAGAAAACGGTTTCATGCATGAAGATAAACCACTTCAGCATTATCTATAATAGCAAAAATTAGAAACCACCTAAGTGTCCAAGGGCGGCTAAGTAAATTACAGTTAATCAACTCGATAGAGCGTCATGGAACCAGTGAAAATTGACAGCCCTCCAAAGACGCGGAGGCGGCTGGTGGCACGGTGTGGCGCAGGCAGGGCTGGGGGAGAATGTTAAATGGAAAGACAGGCTGCAGAGCTGCACGCACACTCTTGACAAACACAGCTCATATGGACCAGAAATGGATGGGAGGGTGTTCAAAGGATAATCATAATTTCAGTGTACGGTCGAGTTGGGGGATTTTGCCTATGGTTTTGAAATGCTGCTGAGTCATCTCCACAAAGGGCAAAAGGAAGGGCAGAGGAGAAGGGGCGGGGGGTAACAGAGGCTTGGACCCCTGGGATCACGTTTTCATCACACAGTTTGGAGAGCTAACCAAGCAGAGTAAGACAGAGACATGGCTGGAAAAGAACTCACGCAACCCACGGCTGGGATGTGCTGCCGTTTTTACCAACACAATAGTGAGATTCCCCCAAAATGTAATTACAGATGTAAAGAAAACAGTGGTCCCCAATTACACTGTCTAAAATGATTGAGGACCCCAAAGAGCTGTTGTTTTTTCAGATTATAGCTATGGGTACTTAGCATATTAGAAGTGAAAACTGAGGACATTTTAAAATATTTATTAATTTATGTAAAAGTAACAACAAACCCACCACATGTTAACAGAAATAACATATTCTTATAAAAATAACTCTATTTTCCAAGACCAAAAAAAATTAGTGAGAAGGCATTGTTTACATTTTTGCAGATCTCGTTAATGTCTGGCTTAATACAAGACAGCTGGGTTCTCAAAGCTGTGTCTGTATTTAATCTACTGCAAAAGCACATGCCCCATAGCCTCTGGAAAACTCCATGTATACTCAGGAGAGAATGAGAATGAAAAAGGCAAATAACTCCTAGGTATTATTATGAAAATAGTTTTGACCCCCTGAAAGGGTCTTGAGGCCCCCCAGGGATTTGGAGACCACAGTAAAAACCACAGCAATAAATTACAGCATTAAAAACTGCTACTGCAGTATGTGGAGGGAAAGAAGGGTTTAGATTAGATGTATAGTTGGAGCTCAACTATGTTGAATCTTTTTTTTTAAGGCTGGATGAAAATATACCAAAAAGTCTGCAGTCATTGCCTCTGGGCGGAGAGAAAATGGGCAATTTGTTTCTTCTTTATACCTTTCTGTTCTTTCCAGATTGCATTTCTTTTATGGTCAAAAACAACATTTCTTTTTTGAGGAAAGGTTTGGGAAGCTGTGGCGTACCCATGCCCTGCGGAATAAGCTGGATGAGAAGAAGGTCATTTTAAATCATGAATAGCCAGCATCAGTGTGGGGGAGCGTCACGAAGCCGGCTGCTGGGGACCGCGGCGCTGCTCCTTAATATGCCCATCGATCCCTGGCACCACGCACACATTCATCATGGTGGCACAAGGCCTGCCTGGAACCCACTGACGAGAACTGAAACTGGCTCAAGCTAATCACTACTAGATGAAGGTCAAATATAGGTGACGATTTATCAGATCTCAGGGTGGGGGAGGACATGCCATGCTCTAGAGCCACGGACAATTACAAAGGGACAGGGCCAGAGACTTGACGACGAGAAATGTCAGGTTTTCTCTGTTAAAAAAATAAATGAAATACCAAAACTCAACATCACACAACACCCTGGTGGGGGAAGAGGGTAAAATATGATGAAAGGTCAATATTGTTAGTATGTAAATTGCCCAGATAAGAGAAACGCTAAGACTACAGGAGATGAATGGACAAGAACCAGGATAACAAATGCTTGTTTAGAATGAACGAAGTGCCGGGCCCGTTCTAAAAGAGTTGTACGTAAATGAACTCACTTGGTTCTCAAACAAGACACCATTAAATTAGCAGACATTTTCAAAAGGTAATAACTCCACCGCTGTGGAGGGTGAGAAGACGCAGCCACTTTTACACAGAAATGATGGTATGTGTCAGACACTGAGCACTACAGAGTCCCCAAAAAGAGCGGCACAGATCTGCACACTGGTGGGAAAAGACGTGCTGGACAGTGAGAAAACCAAGCTGGAGGACAGGATGGAGAGTGCAGTCTGCACACTAAACAGGGAGACCTTGACCCTCTTCCCCAGCTCAGATGCCGGAAGGCTGGCAGCAGGCCAAGAGCCCACCCAGAGAAGACGCCTCCCCGAGAAGCTGACCAGGCTCAAGGAAATACATAAAAATAATCACAAGTGGGTTCCTATGATGAGCGCCAGCCTGCCGCCTCATAATCCCACATCCGGCCCGCTGCAAACAAAGTCCCTTTGCCCCCACACCAGTGCATGTGCGTGCACACACACACAGCTTTCGGTCAGGTCAGCTTTTTAGGGCCTCCCTCCCTAACTGGAATGAGCAGCAGGAAATCTCTTAACATGGAATGCAGACACCAAAACAAAAAAAGACCAAAGGAGATAAGAAAGAGACAAACATTTCAGAAAACAGGAAAACTTTCAAAGAACTCAAAGAGCTAAGAAAAGACCTTGTAAATATACAATAAAAAACAATATGTTATATTAAAAAAAAAAGGAACATTCAGAAAATAAGAAACAGCTCTTGGAATGTAAAAATATGACAGAACAGAACACTTCCCTGAATATATATTATGCTTCAATTTAAAAGTTTATGACAGCAGAAATACAAATTCAAAAAAAGCATTGAAAGATAGATAAAGTGGAAGAAATTCCCCAGAAAAATAAAACAGAAAGGCCAAGAAATAAAGAAGAGAAACCCAGAAGCTCAATCCGGGGACATTCAGGATGCCCAAGCAATCAGAGTCACAAAGTCAACGGCCTTCACCAGCAGCAGCCCCCCAGGGTGCCGCTCAACTCTGTATGGCCCTCGTTCGATGGGGGGCCAAGGTCCCCAATGCCTCACTCCCAGCAAGGAAAGGCAGGCCTGGAACAGCTCCACGAGCCCTGGCAAAGCAGAGTTCTAGCACCGCTTTGGTTGTAGGTTTCTAAAGCCCTTCTGGTCCTCCCTGCAGTATCACAGTATTCCATGTAGAAGATCAAGATACACTATCCTCTGCCAAGTTCAGGAAACTTCAGGAAGCTTGCCAGAGTGGAGGTCAGGTGAAGGCAGGCTTCCAGGTATCCTGGGCTGACACAGTTGGTCTCACTCACATGTACCTTCTGACTGCCCCTCAGTGCTTCTGTCCCCCAACTTGCTCCACTCCCCCCCAATATATCATGGGTCTGCATGAGAGCTGTGTCCATCTGGGAGAACAGACAAAAGAAAACACCTGATGAGAAACAGCAGAAGCTAGAAGAAAAGCTTAAAAGGTTGGAATGACTTACCTAACCCTTCTCTTAAGAGGGAAAAATACTAACAATCTGGGGGAGAAATGACCATCCTGTGATTTTAAATGCAGGCTACGAAAACAACGTACCTACAGTATGATTAAAACTAGTTGATATATGTAGGGAAAAAAGACTAGAAGGAAACGCTGCTTGCAAAATGTTCACAGTCATTAGGCTTGAATGAAGGGTCCATGGTTTATCTTTTAATTTCTGCCATCTTCTTGTATTTTTCTCCAAAATTTTACCACTTTTATGATAAAACAAATTAAATCTAAAACAACTCATTTGGACACAGGCCATCACTGGGCATTAGACAGGCACCTTTAAGAGTCTACTGTCTCCAAGTTTTAAAAGCAACAAGAAATAATTTACTAGACTGTCTCAACCCCTAAGTGCGCCAATTTTGCAATCTGCATTTTTCAATTACATTAAAAGCATTTTTCCAAATTGCTCTATCCTTCCCTTAATGACATGGGATGAGAGTGAATGAGGCTTGCTTCTCGAGGACAGAACCTGTACCTTCACACGGCTGTTTTCTTCCTGTCAACATCTGGTGAGCACAAGGCCCTGCCCTTGGTACACCGAACTGTTTAAGTTAAACGGAATGAACTTATTAAAAAACAGAAAACACAGCTTGGGTTCTGCTACACTTTAGTTTTCTTATTCCTCTCCAACCCGAGGTTTTTTCTGTAAGACACAAGATTGTAAGGCAATTGGAACTGGGAAATGTCTCATTTGTTGGCCTCAGAAACGTCGCGGCTTTCACATGGGGGAGGAGGAGTGTCAAAAACACTTCACTTCCCACGAAGAGAAGATTCCAGCTCTGAATCTCATGGCTCTTTCCAGAGGCTCCACAGCCCTGCTGCCAACCAGTCTAAAGACCCTCACTCCCAATCCTGGGGTAATTCAGGTGATTCTGAACTTCCTCTGGAAGGTGGGAAAGAAGAAAAGCAGATATAGCGTCCAGTCCAGGAAGCATCCAAACACCTACTGCGTGTCCTCGGGCAAGTGTCTTCCCCTCTCTGGGCCTCTATCAAATGAACCAGATGAACGCTATGCATGCACGCACATGTGCACACACACATCACCCATTCTCTCCTCACCTTCATCTAATTACCCTGGATGCACTATTAATCATTCACTCCCCAAATACCAAAGGACCACTACCACCACCCAAACCTCCTTCCCAGCTGCGCCTCTCATTTCCAATAGATTTGCCTCGTGCTTAGAATAAATTGCCAATCATCTGCATAATGTTCCACGACTCCTCACTCCACACATCAAATCATTTCTCAGTCTCATTTTGTAAAATCCATCAAGAATAATTCTTTCAAAACTGAAATAAACCCTCACTCTGGCACTTGGAGCCATAAATTCCTTGTCTTTGAATGTAAAATATATCACTTTCTACAAAGCACATCTAAGATACCCTAATATAATCAGATTCACTAACAATGATAAATCAACAGGATCCTGTAATACATAAAAATGCAAATCCAAACCACCCCAGAAATCATCTCTTCTCCATACGTCCCTTAACAGAGCCATAAAATTTGGAAGCTGGGATGGAGCTTGGACACCACTTGGGTGAAGGGGATACGTTTTTCCATCTCTTATTCTCAGAGGCAGGAGGGCAGCATGGGGGTGGTAGCTCTTTCTGCTCAGGCTCTGAGTCTGAAGCTTCCCTGCTTGCCCCTATCATTTACTTGTCCGTGTGACCACAGATAAGTCCCTTGACCTCTTTGTGCCTCAATTTCCTCATCTGTAAAATGGGAATGAGGACAGAAGTGGCCTCTCAGGCCTGTAATGAAGAGGAGATGGAGCATTTAGAACATGCCTAGTACATGGTAAGCACTCAGCAATGGCTCAGCAATGGCTAGTGCTCTCCATTCTCTTGGATGAGAGAGAGATGCTTTAAATGTGACCAGTTTGGGGACAGAGACTCAGCTCTCCAACACAGACCTGCCAAGTGTTCAGTACATGAAAAGGGAGTGCATGAATGGCTTGGCACAGACAATCCTCAAACTCTTTAGATTCTAAAAGTATTTATCTCAAGAACACGGAGATTGAAATGCTTTAAAAATGTGTGCATAGAGACAATGAAAAGAGTCACAAAAAACAACAGTTACAGTAAGTTGGAGGACTCTGGGTGATTTGTCTTTTCTACACTTTGTTTTATAACTAATCAATACAGGTACAGGGGAGTCAGAAACATGCTTCCTCAGCCTCTCTCTTGTCAGGCACTAGGCTGGATCTTCTCATTACAGCTCTACAGCAACAACCATAATTGGTGGCCATTTGCCAATTATCCCCATTTTACCAGTGAGAAACTAGGGGATCAGAGAGCCTAAGCGATCTTCCCAAAGTCACATAGCTACCAAGCAGAAGATTTGGCATGGGAGCCAAGGAGTACAACAGTGGCACTGAAGGTTTGCCTGTCTACTCAGGTCCCACTCACCACACACAAGGGCTTTAGCTAATGCCCGGGTGTAAATCAAAGCCCATCTTAACTGCATTAAGGCAGCAAAAAAAGACAACATTTATGTACAGCCATATTCACTGCAATACTGATTATTTTTTAAACAAAAGCAGGAAATTATAGGAAGCAACATGGAAATGACGAAGCAAAGTATGAAATTTGAGACAGTTATAAAAATATATTTGGGGAAAAGTTTTTAATAAGGTAGAAAAATTCCCCTTACACATTACAAAAGATTGGGCAGCAAAGAAGAATTCAAAACTGCACATACTATGCAATAAGCCCAATTATGTAAACAGATAGGAATGCAGGGCCGCAGACCAGGGAGGCCCCTCGTGTTAATGAGGCACTGACTTGGGGTTGAGAGTTATCAATGATTTCTGTTTCTCCTTTATACTTCATATTGCCACATCATCAGAGTTTTTCACAATAAGCATCTATGACATTCATGATCAAAAATTAAAAGGTTTTTTTTAAAAAGTATTTTAAGGAAGCTTGTTACTGGAAAAATTTCTAGAGTAAATTATTCTGTAAAGCAAATAAACAACATCTAACTCACATATTTTCTTTAAAAACCTTCTGTGTTTTAGAACTGCAGGTTTTCATACAGGTACAGAAGGTCCCTGGAAGCAGAAAACACATCTTATTCCTTTGGGACTCCTTCTCAGTGCCTGGCAGAGGGTTCTATACATGGGAGCATTCAATAAAGGCTGGTTGTATTTGGTTAAAGCAGGCCATGTACACGTTTTCCTTCAAAAACAGGCATCAAAGTCTGAATTTCTACCTTTACGTGCAGTGGGTGTTCAAACACGTTAAGCCGAACGAGTTCACTGGGAGATGAAAAGAGTATATAAAAGGGTATCCATGCTGGGATCACAGCTATGAAAAAAACATGCACGTTCACAGACAGGGGCAAGAATGGATCGTCAGGAAAAAGCCGTGGTGCAGAATTATGAGTCATTGTTTTATTTTACTTAATTTATCTAGCTGTAAATTTTTCAAAACTAATAAAAGCATATTTTACAGCTCACAGAACATTTAGAACATATTAAAATAAGTATCTTTCCACTGTAATATGCCCAATTGAAATTTATGAATTCTAAAGCTACATTTTAAGGAGATGAAGGAACTGGCACTCCATGTTCTTTAGATTAATAAGTTGGGCTGTGTTGTTTTTCTCCTGATCAGAAAGAAATCATTTTTCAGTAAATGTTACCTTGAATCAAGGATTCTTCCACATTCTAGAAGCTTGGATGAGCTGCTTATATTAAGTCTTACTGTGCCCCCTAGTGGCGAATAGGATTGATCCACTCAAAAGACAATCCCTTCCCAAAGGCTTGCGATAAAATCCAAAAAACTTGTTTTAATCTTTATCGATCACTTAACATGTACACAATTTTGTGCCAGATGCTGGAGAATATAAAAATGGGTTCTGGCTCAGGAAGCTTAAAGTCTAGCTAGGTGAAGCTGATATGCTTCCATGGCTACCTATGTAAAATAAGACACCAGCACAAGTCAAGGAAAGAAAATTCTTGGGGAAAAGCAGGAACTCGAGCACACACTAAGTGCTGCTATGTGCCAGGCACTGCGTGATTCACAACTAATATCGTTTACTCTTCACAAAAACCCAGCAAGGCATGTTTAATTCTCTCCACTTTACAGATACTCAAATGAAGGCTCAGAAGTGAGGTAACTTGCCAGAGACCACACAACCAAGGGGCTGGCCGCAAAGGAAGGACCCCAGCAGGTCTTGTCACCCAGCCCCAAGCTCTTCTCTCCTTCCTGATTCCGCAGGGGCCCAGAAGACACTGGCAGATTTTAACCAAAAGGCAGGGGGAAAGCACCCTGGGAAGGGTACACTGCTACACCCACCTCTTTGAGCTCATTCCCCGCTGTGCCCACCATTTCCTCTCCTCCAGGGACTGGGCTGCAGCCAGCCAGGACTCCTGCCTGCACCTGAGGCCCCATCCCCACTCCAGATCCACGCCCCATAACCACACACTGCCTTCCCCAGATCACTAGGTCCCCAAGATCTGCCATGCTGCCCCACCTCTGACACCAAGGAGGGAAAAGAACACCATGTGCTGCCCAGCCAGGCCACGCACAAACCTGGTGGCCCAGCAAGCCTGAGGCCTCAGCCAGGACTTCTGGTCACAGCTCCTGCCTGGCTCCCCACCGGTTCCCAATTCATCTTCCCATCCTGGCTCCTCCAGCCCCTGCCATACACTCTTCACACTGAAAAGTTGTTCAAAGTCAATTTGCCCAAAACCAATTTGCCAAATAACCCCATCACTGAAAATTGTCAAATATCTTAAAACAGAGAGAGGGCCCTGGCTCACCATTTGTATCTATGGCTTATAAAAGCCCTAATGTTCACAACACCACAGTAAAAAGAGGATCAGGAGACGCCGACCCTAGCAGCCATGCTGACCCTGGCCCAACCTCACAACAGCAGATGTGCTCTGTCCTGGGAAGGCACCCAGGGCGCACAGTGCAGTGGGTGGGGCTCCCAAGAAGCTGCCTGGCAGCCCAAGGGGCCTGTGCCGGTGTCATCACCTGCAGCACACACAGTTTCCTCAGGACAGGCGGGCACAGCAGCGGCGCCTGGCCCCACCCAGGGTAGCCCCACAGACCTGGACCCAGGTCTCTGAATTGCCCAGGAGCAGGGCATTCCTACCACAGTCCCTCAGTCTGAGCCACCCTCACTGCCATTCCAAACTGGGCCCGCTGCGCCCTCTTCTGGTCATGAAGTGTCACAGTTAGTTGGCTGCTCACAGTTTCCCCTCCATGGGGGCAGAAACATCTCTCCCCCACATCCCCAGTGGCACCATCCCTGGCATATTCGTCTACTCCACAAGGCCAGAAATCAATGCCTCCACTCAGGTGCCCTCTGCTCAAAAACTAACGTGGGGATGCTTCTGTTTAGGAAATCTAAATTTCCCAGGCAAAAGTGACCCAAGCTGCCCCTCTGCCAGCAGGGCCCAGGGAGCGCTTCACACCACCAGGCGGAGGCCAGTCCCACAGGGCCCCAGGTCCACCCCTCACCATCAGGAGAACTCCAGAGGTGAGCAGGCAGGTGGGCATCCACCAGGACACACCTGCTGTCCCCACATCTCTCCAGGAGGCAGTGCCCTGAGTGGAGGACACGCCGCCCATCTCTGCCCATAGCAACCCTCTCCTCCTCTACCCTGTGCTGCCTTTGGCCAGGCTGCCCTCTCTCTCCCTCCGGGTCCCTCAGAGAAGACTGCCTGTGCCCCTCAGGTGGCTCACCCCACAGCCAGGGCTATCTTCCACAAAGCCCCTGCTGCGTGCCAGCCCCTAGACTGGGTGCCTTGGATGCCACTGTTCACCCTGATTCCAGCCCATCGGCTGCACCATGGTGCTGCCCCAGGAGGCGAAGCTGCAGTCACCCCTGCAACAAGAGACAAGGGCGGGAGGCCCCTGGCCCTGCTCCCAAGGCCCACGGGCAGCAGTGGGGAGCAGAACATTCAAACAGCAGACAGTCATGAGGGACGCCCAGAGGTGAGAGGCTGGACATCAAGACGCCCTGCCAACCTGCCGGCTTCTCAAGTGGGGGGATTTGTGTGTCTCGATCAATGCTATTTCTCTAGCGCCTAAAACAGGACATTGCACAAAGCTAGAGCCCACTAAACACATATTCAGTGGACCCAACAGGGAGCTTTTCAGAGAAGATGACTTTCCAGGCTGAGCCTCGGCTGTTGAGCAGGAACCTAACAGGCAGGAAAGCAAAGGGAGGAGACCCTGGAGAGGGTGGGGCGCGAGAAAAGCATGGAGGAAAGAAGGCCTCAACAGGAAGGTGAGCGCAGGAAGGACAAGGGCCATCACTCGAACTGGGGCCAGCCAGACACTGCGCAGGCCCACCAGCAACCCTCCGGACAGGCTTCCCACCCTCCAGCCCTTGCAGCGCAGACTTGGAAAGGAGAGCGGAGAAGCCCCAGGGCCACAAGATCAATCCCAGCAATGCTGTGATCCACACCAGAGATGCCAGAAGCCTCCGCGCACACTTCACAGCCCCCAGAGTGGCAGGAAAAGCACCAAAGACCTGAGTGAAAAATCCTGGAACTCCAGGCTGAAGAGAGAATATGACTCTCTCTCCCACAGGACTCTGAGTCTTGCTGGAAAAGAGCACAGACAAGCCACTTCAGGCTTTCAGTTCACCACTTAAAAACGACACCCATCAATTCAGCTCATTTCAAAGACATCTCTATACTTGGAGCTTCCTTTCCTCACTTAAGAAACTGCTTCCGAGGGAGAAAAGCTCAAAATGTAATTTGCAAGTGAAAAGATCTAGGAAAGTTGGTTCCAGAACTCTGAGGTAACAAAGGCAAGGGAACCACCATTTACTGAGCGCCTATGAGGTACCTGGCTCTGTGCAAGGCACTTTTTCAGCATTTTTCTCACATGAGCACATGACCCAGGTATGATTTTGCCCTTTTACAGATAAGACACCAGACTCCACAGGAAGGCAGCTGGTCGACCAGCTAGCTACTCTGCAGCAAAGCTGGATGTGAAGCCAGGTCCCTTGAAGTTATTTCCTTTCCAAGAGCTTTCTGTTCAGCTTGCATTTAGTTGGCACCCGCTACATATCAGGTGCTTTGCTAGCTGCGAGGAGAGAGAGGAGGGGCGCAGTACACAGCTTGAAGGGCTAGAGACAGGTCCCCGGTGGGCACGACGACCTATCACACTGTACTTGCATACTGTGGGGACTGCATTACTATTACTTCAGTAGCCTGTAAAATAAATAAGACAATGCAAAAAGGAGTTTCCATGTACAACCAGAAGTCCCCAGAAGGGCCCGTGCAGCCCTCCCTGACCTTGCTTCCCCAGCCTCAAGTCCCTCATGCTTGAAGCCAGCTCCCAGGCCCTCATGCTTGGAGCCAACACATACACAGGGCTCCTGCAGTCAAACGCACCCTTCCACCCCCATCACCAAGTGAACCTTCCCCTTCCTCAGGAGGCCTTTGCCGAGCCCTCCCGGGCTGGGCTGGTACCCCTCCTGTTGGGCTCCCAGAGCACCTGTGTGTCCTACTGGGGGCCCATCCTCACAGCCCAGGGTTGTGTCTGTCTACTTTTCCATGGCTCCTGCCTCACTGTGCAAGCCCTGACACCAGGGGCTGGGTCTACCTACCTCTCCTAACAGCTCCTGAAACCGGCACAGCACCAGGTACAGAGCTGGCATGGCTCAATGCTCCACAGGGTCACCGAGGACATCCCCAGTCCCCAGGGCTTGGTCCTGGGCCTGCTTTTCTTCTCCCACTATCTGACCTCCTCCCTCACGGCCTCTGAGAGGGATAAGAAACAGTATCTTCTGGTGACCTGAGCAAGGCAGCATCAGGGAAGGGTTGGGGCAGGAGGAACCTACAACCCAGGGCTGACCATAGATGACCCTTTCTCAAATGTGACAAAGAGAATTATAGAAATCTACACAAAAAAAAGTTCAGCCTATAACCTCCCTCCACTTCACTGTCATTCCAGCAGTGTATTCCTAAGAGCATCTGAAAGCAGAAGTTTTCACTCAAGTCTTACCTTGAAAGTTTTATCCATAGAAGTGGAGAGAAGCATGTGGCTCTTAGAAAGGACTGGACACCACTGAATGGTGTTGACAGGGCCCCTGTGCCCTCTTAGGTGGAAAAGCACTTTCCTGGGAACCGTGGTTTCTTTATAATGGCTGTTCAAATATGGTTGAATAAACTCAGACACTCTGGGGCCCACATAGAGAGGGGCTGGGGCACGCCCTGCAGGGGGCCCCTGTGGCTCCATCTCTTTACTGTTGCCTGTTTCCGTGCTTAATGCCTGCAGTTGTCTTAGTCTTTTGGGAGTATAGGGTACTACACAGTCCTCACACTTTTTCTTCTGAAAAGAGCTGTCATTTTTACCTACAGTTTCAGATTCACTTTGAGCACAGAAAGATGACTTTGGAAAGTTCCTGGAGAGTTTTACTTGCTTAAAGCGTGCAGCTGCCAGGGGTATGTGGCTGGCTGGAACATGGCTCGTCCACAGAGAAGAACGAGAAGGCTCTTTGATGGGGAAGGTGACTTGAGGCTCCTTCCCAGGCCACTGTAGCCTCTGGCTGGGGCAAGAACCCCGATCGCTTCTCCCAAGCTGAGCCAGTGGAAGGCGATGGCCCCCTGGGTCTTCACAAGAGCCATGCTTTGTGGGCTGTACCCCTGCTTTGGGCACATCCAGTGTACCAGATGCAAAATCCTTCTCAGGTGGTCTGGCCACACCAGAAGTGTCTTTCATCTGGCCAGTGGCATCAAAACTTCCTGCAGGCTCTGTCTCAGCCTCCGAGTCCGAATCATCATACGCCACCAGCGAAGCCATTAAAGACAGAGTTCTTGCTGTCCTTCAAAGCCAAACCACCTAAGATCAAACAAAGTCAAGCATGAGAAAATGTACATGGAAGAATATGTATGTAGTTATAAGAAAACATGTCACCTAGGAAATCCAACAACTCAACACTCATAAGAATAAACACAGGCCAGGCACGGTGGCTCATGCCTGTAATCCCAGCACTGTCACCTCTGGGCGACAGAGGGAGACTCCATCTCAAAAAAAAAAAAAGCGCTGGGTGCGGTAGCTCATGCCTGTAATCCCAGCACTGTCACCTCTGGGCGACAGAGGGAGACTCCATCTCAAAAAAAAAAAAAGCGCTGGGTGCGGTGGCTCACGCCTATAATCCCAGCACTTTGGGAGGCCAAGGCAGGCGGATTACAAGGTCAGGAGTTCGAGACCAGCCTGGCCAACATAGTGAAACTCCATCTCTACTAAAAATACAAAAATGAGCCAGGCGTGGTGGTATGCGCCTGTAGTCCCAGCTACTCGGGAGGCTGAGGCAGTAGAATCACTTGAACCCAGGAGGCGGAAGTTGCAGTGAACCGAGATTGTGCCACTGTACTCCAGCCTGGGTGACAGAGACTCCATCTTAAAAAAGTAAAATTAGAAAAAGAAAAAAAGGAAAGAAAACTAAAACTTTTATTGAAGGACATAAAAGAAGACCTAGGCTGGGTGTGGTGGCTCATGCCTGTAATCCCAGCACTTTGGGAGGCCGAGACCGGTGGATCACCTGAGGTCAGGAGTTCAAGACCAGCCTGACCAATATGGTGAAACCCCGTCTCTACTAAAAATACAAAAATTAGCCGGATATGGTAGCAGGCACCTGTAGTCTCAGCTACTCGAGAGGCTAGACAGGAGAATCATTTGAACCCGGGAGGTGGTGGTTGCAGTGAGCTGAGATCATGCTACTGCACTCTAGCCTGAGTGACAGAGTAAGACTCTGTCTCCAAAAAAAAAAAAAGAAGAAGACCTGAAGAGACAATGCCTACAGAGAAAGGGACAGGACTTTAAAAATGCCTTTGGAAGGTCCATTTTGGTCATATGTGTTACAAGTTTAAACACATCATTTTCACCTCACCAACCCCACTGTAGAACTCTATCCTACACAAATACTAGCATATGTTTGCTAGATGTATAAATCCATGAAGATAAATGTATAAAGAAAGCCTGCTGCACTGCTTATTAGCAACCAGTGAGAACATACGCTCATCATCATGAACGAGGCTAGGTCTGAAAATATTGAAATCAAAAGATGTCCAGGATCCATGGTGAGAAAGGCCTGCCACGCTCCTCTGCATCCTTTCCCTGTGCTCCAGCCCTTCCCTCTTTTCTCTCTGCCTGAAACATTCTTCCCCCAGATATCCCATCTCTGTAGCAGCCAGCTGGAGGCCTAAGGTGTTGGTCCACCCAAGTGTGCAGGGAGCAATTCTGAGGGCATGATCCAAATTCACCCGTTTCACTCCCAACACAGATTCATGCTGCAGTGAATTTCTACTTGTTAAAAAAAAAAAAAAAAAAATTCTTTCGCAGGGCATAGTGGTTCACGCCTGTAATCCCAGCACTTCGGGAGGCCGACGTGGGCAGATCACCTGAGGTCAAGTTCGAGACCAGCCTGGCCAACATGGTGAAACCCTGTCTCTACTAAAATACAAAAATTAGCTGCGCATGGTGGCGTACGCCTGTAATCCCAGCTACTCAGGAAGCAGAGGCAGGAGAATCACTTAAATCCAGGAGGCAGACGTTGCAGTGAGCCGAGATCGGGCCATTGCACCTCAGCCTAGGCGACAAGAGTGAAACTTAGTCTCAAAAAAAAAATTCTTTCTGAAATTCTGAACCATCATGCACAATACATTGTTATCAATTAGTTCCCAGAAAGAAGTGCTTTGGTCTGGATCAATGTTTTCTTTTTTTTTTTTTTTTGTTTTTTGAGACGGAGTCTCGCTCTGTCGCCCAGGCTGAAGTGCAGTGGCCGGATCTCAGCTCACTGCAAGCTCCGCCTCCCGGGTTCACGCCATTCTCCTGCCTCAGCCTCCCAAGTAGCTAGGACTACAGGCGCCCGCCACCTCACCTGGCTAGTTTTTTTTTTGTATTTTTAGTAGAGACGGGGTTTCACCGTGTTAGCCAGGATGGTCTCGATCTCCTGACCTCGTGATCCACCCGCCTCGGCCTCCCAAAGTGCTGGGATTACAGGCTTGAGCCACCGCGCCCGGCCCAATGTTTTACTTCTATGCTGTTAGCACCAAGTACAATCCAGAGAAAAAGAAGGGTGCTGGGCACACCCAGGACAGCAGAGGGCGCGGTGGAACAGCAAAGAACGCTCAGGCAATAGACTAACTTCCAAGAAAATCCAGTGCACCCAAACTTAATCAAACAGGCCAAGGTCCGCCTCCATCTCCCAACAGGTGGAGTCAGATCATATTAAACAGATTCCCTCCAAGTCCTTTGCTAAGTCATTCCAGACAGCCTATTACCCATCTCTTCTGCTAGACAATGGGTTTCAATGTCCCCTGGAATCAACCACCCAACCCCTTCCACACCTTTCCCCCAAATAGCACCATTCGCCTGAGGGTTCCACTGGTCTACAAGTCAGGTCATCATTCCATAAATGTCTGTAGTCAGTCTCCTCTAGTAATGCCGCCCCTGTTCACAGCCCATTCTAGGCAGGTAACAACTTCCACACACAAAGCCAGAGTTCAAATAAAATGGGTGGGCACAGTGGCTCACGCCTGTAATCTTAGCACTTTGGGAGGCCGAGGCGGGCAGACTACCTGAGGTCAGGAGTTCAAGACCTGCCTGGCTAACATGGTGAAACCCCGCCTCTACTAAAAATTTTTTAAAAATAAAAATAAAAATAAAAAATGAATTAGCCGGGTGCAGTGGCGCGTGCCTCTAATCCCAGCTACTCTGGAGGCTGAGGCCGCGGAATTGCTTGAGCCCGGGAGGCAGAGATTGTGGTGAGTGGAGATCACGCCACTACCTGTCTCTTATACACATCTAGATGTGTATAAGAGATAGTGGTGAGTGGAGATCACGCCACTGCACTCCAGCCTGGGCTACAGAGCAAGACTTCGTCTCAAAAAAAAAAAAAAAAAAAACTTCTAAAGCCAGCCAGCCAGCTCATCTCAGATGGAACTAATATAAAAGACTAATTATAAACTAATGGAACCGTGCACTGCAAATAATTTGGCATTTCTGTTCTCCAAATGCTAAACCTGGTCCCCAGGCCACTCTCAACTCCTCTGCCCAGGCACCACCCACCACGCACCCGACTCCTTGCTGTCAAAAGGATCCCACAGATTCCCACCACCAGAGTGCCCGTGCTCCCTCTGGAAGGTGGTGAAGGATTAAACTAAGAGGAACTGAGACAGATGGAAGGGAAGGCAGGGACACTGGAGAAGAGTCTAAGGAAGAAGCGAGTGACTCTGACAATCACTATCAGCATGTCAGCCCCATGAGGACAGGGCTTTCTGTGTTTTGTTCACTATTCAATGCCCAGCGTCCAAAAATATTTCTGGAATGCAAACAGGTGGGAGGGGGAGATGCTGAGGAAGTAAAAGAAATAGGATATTGCCATTCAACAAACATTTCCTGATTACCTACTCTTTGTCAAGCCCTATGCTGGGTCTTGTGTGGGTGGAAATTAAACACAAAACACAGATCCCCCGGAGGCCCCAGACTGATGAAGGCAACAAACAAGATACGACCAGAGATGGATTTTGAAAGATGAATAGGAGTTAGCCGAGCTGTCAACAGTAAGAAGTAAGGTTGGTCCAAGGCACAGCGCTTTCTGAAGGAACAGGAAGTGATAGGAAGGCGAGCGGCTATGCGAGACCGCGTTAAGAGGCGCGGGGCGCTTATGGACGCTGCCCAGTCCCGGCCCCCTTCAGCCCGGGGCCCGCCGCTCACCACACGCACCGGAAGCGCTCGGTTCTCCCGGAGGCAGACCGGCCAGCACACCACTGTCCAGTCACGTTCCGACGCGGCCCCGGGGCCGCCAGCCAATCAGTGGAGGCCTCTGCCCCGCCCCGGCGTGAACAACCAATGATGGCGCCGTCGGGCCGGAAGTTGTTCCGTCCGGATGGCGTTTCCACGGACGCCCCGGAGACAACCCGTGGCTGAGCCGGGAGTGCTGACGGGCCCGGCTGGGCCGGGTAAGCGAGGGGAGTGAGGCCGGGGCGGAGTGAGGGAACAAGGGAGGGAGTAATGGAGGGACGCCCGCGCGGCGCCCAGCGGCCTGGCCCTCCAGGCAGTATCCTGAGAGCCCGGCATGCTGCTCGCCGCGTTCTGGCACCGTGAAGGGCGCGGATCCTGCCACCGACCCCTTGCTCCTTTCCTGTGAGCGCCGCCGACCCACCCCGTCCCCCTTTCCCACCGGCACCAACCCTTCATCATCTCCACCTCTTCTCTTTTCCCGAGAAGAGAGGCCCCCATTTTTATTTAGCGCTTGCCATGTGCCAGAGACTTTGCCTAGTGTTGCACTTAGTCCGCTCAATGGTAATGTTAGCAGGCTTCTCCATGCCCATTTCACAGATGAGGAAACCGAAGGGAAGCAGAAAAATAATGTGACCCTTGCCCAAGGTTTCGAATAAGTCCAAGCTGGGATTGAAACCCAGGCGTCTGTGACCTCAGAACTCCCGATCTTTCCACTACACTGCGCCGCCTCAGTGAACAAATGCGGGGAATTTACGGTTTCTCTTTCTAACGCCCACGACTCCACAAAATCAGCCACACTGACACTGAGGGTGGGGAACGGGAAGAGGGTGGAGAGGTTATTTGGAGGCCAGCGGGGGGTGAGGGGTGGCTGATGCAATGCCCAGCTAATGGCTCGATTCTCAGGAGGGTTTCATTGGTCTCAACCTGGTCCCAGGCAGCCCACCTCTGATTGGACAGTCTCATCAAGAAGGTTGGTCAGGAGCTCAAGTGTTTCTGAGAATCAGGGCGATTTATAAGAAAAGCTTAGCTGAATGCAGGGTGGGGACTGGTAAACAAAAGGAAGAGAAAAGCCTCTTTTTTCAGAAGGGAAACTGAAAGAAAGAGGGGAAGAGTATTAAAGACCATTTCTGGCTGGGCTGGGCATTCTCAGCTGCTCAACTGCCCAGCGTGACCAGTGGCCACCTCTGCAGAGTCTTCCACAACGTGGGTATGTATTGCCATCTTTGCCAGGCTTAGAGCTTGTTAGTGTTTTTACCAAAGTGCTGAAAACCTTGGTTTAGGGGGTCAGGACTTGTGTCTTTAGGATTAGGGTATTATGCATTTTACTTCTTCCATTGACCGAAAGTTCAGGTAATTCACTGCTCCCATAGGGAATAGAGATCCTGGCTGAGCAGTCGCGTGCTTGGATTTGTAGCTTGCCTCCCAGCACTCTCATGCTGTCTGTCATAGTTTTCACTGATGCAGCCCCCTTCTGTGCTCCACATCAGAACGTATTGTCATTCTTGTTGTGACACCCCAAAGTGTCTAGTGCCTGGCTTCATATAAATTAATGGCTTTGCCTTTTAAGATAATGTTCATTTGTTATTTGGAGGGGAAAGCGATCTTTCTTTTAGTGTTTAAAAAAAAAAAAAGTGGAACATAATGGGTCCCAGAAGGTGTCAAGAAATCCTTGCTCTAAAGAAGTCATTTTCTTGTCCTCTGGGAACTTTCCAGTCCAAAGGCATAGTCACTTACACTCTGGGGCCAAGATGTAAAGGATGGTATTCCACTTCCTGGTGATATTCCAGGGATTCAGAAACACTCCTGGGCTACATTTTCTTCTCAGCTGCTCCAGAATTGGCTGTCTTGATGCCACCCTTCCCCAGATTGCAGAATCAGTGTGTCCTGATCTTCTCTGTGAGATGATTTTTATGCAACTCAAGTCTTTATCATGTTGTTCTGTTAAACAATTCTATAATTCTTTCCACTCCTCATCCCAATACAATACCCAGTTTCTTTAAGTGCCTATTATGCTCCTCCACAACAGTGGAAAATTTCACAATGAGCACAAGATTCAAGTTCTTGAAAAGGGGGTTGGGGGTTAATTTTCAAGAGCCTTTTTAGCTTTCTCCTTGAAGGTCTGCTGTGATCTGCTTTGGAGTAGGCAGTTTTGCTCTTTACACGCCCAGTACTTTTGTTTAGGGAAGATAATAGAGTACTTCACTGGTTATAACTGCATTTCTTTGTTTCAGAGTGTAGTATTTGTTAAACAGGTAAATCTAATTCTCTTAAAGACTTAATGTTCTATTTGCAATTTATTTGGTAAACACTGAAGACAATGGTCCTTAACCTTTTGGCATCTCAGCCTCCTTTGGAAAGGTTACGAAGCCAGGAGACTCTGCTCAAAACCATGCACATACCAATGTACTTGCAAGCATTAATGTAATTTCAGATGTTCTTGAACTCCAAGTTGAAAAACCTCTGAAGTTCGGCCGGGCGCGGTGGCTCAAGCCGGTAATCCCAGCACTTTGGGAGGCCGAGACGGGCGGATCACAAGGTCAGGAGATCGAGACCATCCTG
>NW_012104253.1:3842546-3844632 GCF_000951045.1 Mandrillus leucophaeus
AAAAAAAAAAAAAAAAAAAACCTTACTGCTGCTGCTTTGTTGCCTTCCACGCAGGGCACTGCTTTTTTTGGAAGGACAGGGTAAACCAAAAGGAATTCCAAAAATAGTGACCAGGATGGTGGGCAGATGTTAGCAGAGGGTGAAGAAACCAGACTAGGGATGGGAGACCTGGAGAAGACCCCAGGAGACCAGCCTGGCTCTCCACAGATCTGGGAAGGCTCAACTCAGTACCAGTACATTAAACAAGAAGCCATCTAAAGTCCAGCTGGGGGAATCAGACTTCAACTGGAACAAGTAAAGACATTCTACAGATAAACCTTAGAGGAAAAAGTTGAACTAGATGACTAAGGAGATTCATTCATTAGGTAAATATTTTTTTATAAGCTGTGTGTCAGGTACTAGAATTACACGGAAGAATAAACCCAGTGCTTACCTTTTCTGTCTGCTGGGGAAGACATGAGTAACTAAACTGCAGTGTAAGTGCTTTCATAAAGTTACTAAAGGAGTGTTTGGGGATCACAGAGGATGGAGCAACCAACTTGGTCCCAGAAGCACAGGTGTCAGGAGAGGCTGTGAAGAGCTGAGTTAAAATTGGAAAGAATCAGCAGAGTTCAGGCAGAGAAGGGTGTGAGACATTTCAGGCAGGCAGGGAGCAGGGAGCAGCAGGGATTCTGAGAAAGCACATGAGCGAGGGGGCTTGGCAATCAGATTCTGGCTTAGCTACTCCCTAGCAATGGAGCCGTCAGCCTCTTGTCTGCTATTGCAGGGTGTATAGAGTAACACCCAGCTTTGAGAGTTGGGAGAATTCAGGATAAGTATCTGGACATGATGTTTGATGATTTGTGGCTAGAAGTAATTTTCATGAGTTTGATTGTTATTTGATACGGGCAAAGACCTTAGAGAGAAATGGATAACGACTGATTTGCTCAGCTTGTTGCTAGGGAGTGAACGGGAGAGTCTGGGAGTTCTCCTCTCTAGCCCTAGGCAGAGGGTACTTCTCTATTCCTCCCTAAACTGGATGCTTTCTTATCTGAGTCAGTTATCTCACCAAACCTCCCCTTCTGGGAATTGAGGTGGTTCTCATCAAGGAAGAGAAAGAAACTGGCTGCTGTCCTATCCTGGTTTTCAGTGTTATACTTTCATTGACTTAAATAAATTTTGATTTACATACTTTTTTTTCAATTTTTGTTTTTTTATAAAAAATTTTTGGAGAGACAGGGTCTCACTATCCATGTTACCTTTCACTTGTGTCACTTGTGTCCGTGTGAAGAGACCACCAAACAGGCTGTGTGAGCAACAAGGCTGTTTATTTCACCTGGATGCAGGTGGGCTGAGTCCGAAAAGAGAGTTAGCGAAGGGAGGTGGGGTGGGGCCGTTTTATAGGATTTGGGTGGGTAAAGGAAAATTACGAAGGGGGTAATTCTCTGGCAGGGAGGGGCAGGGGTCACAACGGGGAGCTTTTGAGCCAAGATGAGCAAAGAGAAGGAATTTCACTAGGTAATGTCATCAGTTAAGGTAGGAACAGGCCATTTTCACTTCTTTTGTGGTGTAGTGTCATCGGTTAAGGCAGGAACTGGCCATCTGGATGTGTACGTGCAGGTCACAGGGGATATAATGGCTTAGCTTGGACTCAGAGGCCTAACATTACCCAAGCTACTGTTGAACTCCTGCGCTCAAGCAATCGCCTTAGCCTCCCAAAGCACTTGGATTGCAGGTGTGAGCCACCTCTCACAGCACCCATGATTTACATACTTTTTGGAATTTTTTTGGTTTTGAGACAGAGTCTTTCTCTCTGTTGCCCAGGTTGGAGTGCAGTGGCATGGTCTCGGCTCATTGCAACCTCTGCCTCCCAGGTTCCAGTGATTCTCATACCTCAGCCCCCCCAAGTAGCTGGGACTACAGGTACATGCCACCATGCCCAGCTAATTTTTGTATTTTTAGTAAAGACAGGGTTTCACCATGTTGGCCAGGCTGGTCTCGAACTCCTGACCTCAAGTGATCCACCCTCCTTGGCCTCCCAAAGTGCTGGGATTACAGGCATGAGCCACCACACCTGGCCAATTTACATACTTTTTTTTTTTTTTAA
>NW_012104253.1:3844682-3845661 GCF_000951045.1 Mandrillus leucophaeus
CTCGGGAGGCTGAGGCAGGAGAATGGCGTAAACCCAGGAGGCGGAGCTTGCAGTGAGCTGAGATCCGGCCACTGCACTCCAGCCTGGGGGACAGAGCAAGACTCCGTCTCAAAAAAAAAAAAAAAGAAAAACCTCTGAAGTTCAACTCAATTCTGAAAGTCAACAAAGAAATAAAAGAGGGTGTTGATAGGTAGGGGGAAGAAGAATATTTACACAATAAATGGGATAAACTGATAAATGCATGAAATGAGGAAGATGGTAGTTCCATTCTCCTTGTCTCTGACCACACAGAAAGTTGCATCATGCGCGCGCACACACACACACACACACACACACACACACACGATTTCAATAGTGTGGATGATTCCCACACAAAATATATGCCTTGTGATCATAATCATTTGCTATGTCCTCGGTCTAATTTCATTCCCATGTGCTGCTTTTTTTTTTTTTTTTTTTTAAATGGAGTCTCGCTCAGTCACCCAGGCTGGAGTCCAGTGGCGCGATCTCGGCTCACTGCAAGCTCTGCCTCCGGAGTTCACGCCATTCTCCTGCCTCAGCCTCCCAAGTAGCTGGGAGTACAGGCGCCCACCGTCAGGCCCGGCTAATTTTTTGTATTTTTAGTAGAGACGGGGTTTCACTGTATTAGGCAGGATGGTCTCGATCTCCTGACCTCGCGATCCGCCCGCCTCGGTCCCATGTGCTTCTTAAATGGAGTTCTGATAGTTATAGACACATGTTTTTCCCTGCAACAGGGACCCTAAATGCAAGTACAGTTTATCTAGCTGATCCTCTAGCAAAGAAACAGTTATCTATTCTATTGCAATGGGAGATTGGCTCTCCTGGGATCACCCAGGCATTCTACCTGGCACTTTCTCCAGGAATTTTTAAGAATAATTTTTATACTTGATTAACTTCAAAACCTTACTGCTGGGCCGGGCGCGGTGGCTCAAGCCTGTAATCCCAGCACTTTGGGAGG
>NW_012104253.1:3847956-3853162 GCF_000951045.1 Mandrillus leucophaeus
TCACCATGTTGGCCAGGCTGGTCTCGAACTCCTGACCTCAAGTGATCCACCCTCCTTGGCCTCCCAAAGTGCTGGGATTACAGGCATGAGCCACCACACCTGGCCAATTTACATACTTTTTTTTTTTTTTAATTGGGACAGAACCTCTCTGTCACCCAGGCTGGAGTGCAGTGGTGTGATCTCAGCTCACTGAAACCTCCACCTCCCAGTTTCAAGCAATTCTCCCACCTCAGCCTCCCAAGTATCTGGAACTACAGGTGTGCGCCACCATGCCCAGCTAATTTTTTTGTATTTTTAATGGAGACGGGGTTTCACCATGTTGGCCAGGCTAGTCTCAAACTCCTGACCTCAGCCCGGCCAATTTACATAATTTTACAGCAAATATTTAACAAATGGATAGGATAGAGTAAAATAAATGACACCACAAATGTATATGTTTGATTCATAGAGATAAGTCATTTGTAGGATAATGGTTGAAAGTGTAGGCTCTAGAGTCAAACTACTAGAGTTTATAGCACACCTCTGCCATTTCCTTGTGATGTTAATGTGGGCAAGCTTTTATTTTATTTTATTTTTATTTTTTAGAGACAGTGTCTTACTCTGTCACCCAGGCTGGAGTAAAGTGATGCAAACATAGCTCACTGAAGTCTCAAACTCCCGGGCTCAAGTGATCCTCCCACTACAGCCTCCCAAGTAGCTGGGATTACAGGCCCACCACCGTGCCCAGCTAATTTTTTTTTTTTCTCATTTTTTTGTAGAGTCTCACTATATTGCCCAAAGTGCCAGGATTGCAGGTATGAGCCACCATGCCCAGCCGTGGGCAAGTTTTTTTTAACCCCTCTGTGCCTCATCTTTGAAATGGAGATAAGAAATCTATTTCATAGGACTGCCGCAAGGCTTAAGTGATTGATACATATAAGGTGCTTAGAACAATAACAGGTACAGAGGTATTCAAAGTTAGCAGCTCAGGCACTAGCCTTGTCATTTTCCTTCTCCTCCAAGGTTTTACAGCAAGCTAAAATGAAGCTGGAGTTCAGCCAGTCTTTGAAACCCTAAGAAACACAAGAAATTTAATAACTACTCGTAACGTAGTTACATCTTGCTTTACAGTTTACAAAGTGCTACCATGCCTTTTTTTCCTCATTTCGTTCTCATAAGAGCCTGGGGTAGAGGAAGAAGTTCCTGGCGGTGCCATTTTATAGGTGAGAAAACTTGACACTTAGAGGAAATGATTGAGCCAAGAAGGGTTTGATGGCAGCACAGTCTCTGTCTGCCCTGTCCTCACCTTCTGCAAGGGTAATAGTGAATCATAACTAATAGGAGGTACAGACACACCTTCTCCAAAGGTTCGTAGTTAAATAAGGCAGCATGCGGAATGGACAGACTGGAGACAGTCCTTACCCCATGTGGAACCTAGGACAGGTAAGGCCCTGTCCTCCACCCCAGAGCTCACTTTGAGAGCAGCTGGCCAGCAGTGGAAGACATTTGCTCAGCGATATATTAGTTATGGGTCCAAAAGCCCGATAATTCATTCCCAAGGCAATTAAGATAAACAGCAAATAGAGGATGGGTGCCTTGGCTCACACCTGTAATCCCAACATTTCCAGAGGCTGAAGTGGGAGGATCACCTGAGGTCAGGAGTTCAAGACCAGCCTGGCCAACATGGTGAAACCCTCCCTCTACTAAAAATACAAAAATTCGCTGGGCATGGTGGCAGGCAGCCTTGGGAGGCTGAGGCAGAAGAATCACTTGAACCCCAGAGGTAGAGGTTGCAGTGAGCCGAGATCGCGCCACTGCGCTCCAGCCTAGGTGGCAGAGCAAGACTCCATCTCAAAAAAAAAAAAGAAAACATCAAATAGTAATTTGCCAGAAGTTTTTGGCACTAGTGAACTTAGGTTTATTAAAACACATTGGTATTGGCCGGGCGTGGTGGCTCACGCCTGTAATCCCAGCACTTTGGTAGGCCGAGATGGGCGGATCACGAGGTCAGGAGATCGAGACCATCCTGGCTAACACGGTGAAACCCCGTTCTCTATTAAAAATACAAAAAATTAGCCGGGCGTGGTGGCGGGCACCTGTAGTCCCAGCTACTTGGGAGGCTGAGGTGAGAGAATGGCATGAACCTGGGAGGCAGAGCTTGCAGTGAGCCAAGTTGCCCACTGCAGCCTGGGCAACAGAGCAAGACTCTGTCTCAAAAAAAAAAAAAAAAAAAAAAAAAAATTGATATTTAGACCCTGAGCAAACAAGAGTCCTCCAGTGCTCTGGGCACTGGGTGGGGCACAGGGGGCATCACCAGGTGCAAACTTGATCTTGACTAGGAGGCCCCTCTTTTGCAGACCTTAAGTCAGTAAATCCTAGCCACTCCTTTAGTCTTCAGCATTGGCATTTGATGGTTTTCCTCTTCTTCATGGCCCCGAATTTCTGCTTCTCTTTTTATTATATTATCCATGTCCTTTATTGTAACTCACCTCACAACCTTTTCGGAAAAAAGGACTCAATACAGGAAAGGAAAAACAGCTACGATGTTTTGTTATTCTCTCGTTTTTCTTCTCTCTCCTTCCCTGTGCCCCCCACCCCGCCCCGCCACCAGTCTTGACTGTCTGCTGAACGAAGCCTCTGACCTCAGGCCGGCCGTGAACGTACTTCCTGAGAGATGGCAAACATGCCCAACAGCGAGCCCTGTGCCTCTCCGCTGGAGCTGTTCAACAGCATCGCCACACAAGGGGAGCTCGTGAGGTCCCTCAAAGCGGGAAATGCGTCAAAGGTACATGATTTTGCTGGATTCTCCACGAAGGCAGCTGAGCCTCCCAAGTCTGTAGGGTTGTGTTACTCTAGAATAGATGGTTTCCTCAATGACTGAGGTGTTTTGGTTATAATTTTTTTTTTTTTTGAGAGGGAGTTTCACTCTTGTTTCCCAGGCTGGAGTGCAATGGCGCAATCTAAGCTCACTGCAACCTCTGTCTCCCGGGTTAAAGCGATTTTTCTGCCTCAGCCTCCCAAGTAGCTGGAATTACAGGCATGCGCCACCACAACCAGCTAATTTTGTATTTTTAGTAGAGATGGGGTTTCATCATGTTGGTCAGGCTGGTCTCAAACCCCTGACTTCAGGTGATCTGTCCACCTTGGCCTCCCAAAGTGCTGGGATTACCAGCATGAGCCACCATGCCAGCCTTGGTTATCGTTTTAAATGTATTTTTCCCTTTATCAACATTGGGATGCCTGTGGTGTAAAGAGTCAGGGGTTCTCAAAGCCTTTGTGAAGTACAGTGGCCCTCCAACCCACCTCTCCCTATTTCCTGCTCAATTCTTTTAGCCGACCTTTTGGTTATGTACGCCCCATATCTGTAAATATTCTGCTTATTATATTGTTCCTTGTTGATTTTCAAGTTGGGAACTTTCAGGTGGAAATGAAGAATTCATACTTCCACAACCACTTGCCATCCAGGCAGTCTCCCCGTCTATATTGCAGTTGTAGTTAGGTCAGTATCTGTACACTGACATTATTATGACCATGGAAATAGACGTGGACAGCTGAACCATCAAGGATAGAATGAGTACTCTAACTTTCTCGCCCAGCTTTTGTTTTCTCTGGAGTTAATATTTGTCTTAATTTCTGTTTGCTTGACTTTTATATTAGTGATACTAATGATAATGTATCTCCAAGCCCTTTCCCTGTCCAATGAATCTCCTTTCAACACACATCAACTAGTCTATCAGGTTCATCTTTTTGAGGAGATCTCTCCCAAAACCTTCTGCCTGCTTCCCTCTGGACTGGTGACTCTTGCGTCCTACACTGCCCATCTTGGCGTCTTTCTTCACTGTCGACCCAGGGGTTTCTTTCACCCCTGTTGATTGGGTGCCCCGTTTCCTGCTCCTTCGTCTTATTCCTCTTTGCTTTACTCTTTGGGCAGAGCAAATCTTCCAATTGTTTCTGAAAAAATACTGCAAAGGAAATATTTCTGGGGGGATCTTACCCATCTGAAAGTGTATGTATTTTACCTAAAATGTGATTGATAGCCAGGCGGGGTGTAGGGTTCTAGCATGGAAGTGATTTCCCCTGGAAATGCTGAAGCCACTGCTCTACTGGCACCTAGCTTCTGGGCTTGCTGCAGAGAAGTCAGTTGCCATTCCTTTGTTTTTTCTTTTTGGAAGTTGGCAGGATCTTCTTTGTTCCAGTGTTCTGGAATTTCATGGCATGTGGGCTCAGTATGCCTTTCTTCCCCGCCCCACCCCCCGACCCCGCCCCGCAAGATGGAGTCTCACTCTGTCACCCAGGCTGGAGTGTGGTGGCACAATCTCGGCTCACTGTGACCTCTGCCTCCTGGGTTCAAGCAGTTCTCCTGCCTCAGCCTCCCAAGTAGCTGGGATTACAGTTGTGTGCCACCAGGCCCGGCTAATTTTTGTATTTTTACTAAAGATGGGGTTTCGCTATGTTGGCCAGGCTGGTCTCAAACTCCTGACCTCGTGATCTGCCTGCCTCAGCCTCCCAAAGTGCTAGGATTACAGGCGTGAGCCCCCACACTCAGCCTGCCTTTTAGACTAGAAACTCATGACCGTTAATTCTCAGAAATCATGATTTCTTTGATCTCTTCTGTTTTCTCTCTTCACAGACTTTTTTTTTTAAATTCAGAGACTGTTTCTCTGATTTTCTAACCCTCCTATTTTCCATTTCTGCTGTCATTTTTAACCTCCAGGAGCATGTGTGCTCCCTGAAGTTTCCTCATAGCACTCTGCCCTGACTTACATTACAGTGCCACCCTTTTCTGTCTGAGATCTTAATGGTAGTTTTCCATAAGTCCTCTACATCCTTTATAATCTCAGTTTCTTCCATCTTAATTTGTTTCCTACCTGCCTTTCATATTAGAGGCAATTCTCAAATGTTTGGTGTTTCTTGGCTGTTTGCTTGTGTTTTGGGGGGTGCAGTAAAAACTGCTAGATGTACTTTTCGTTGGGGAGGAGCTTATCAACATGGGTTCCACTTCCTGGAGAGTGATCAGGCCGCTCCCCTTTTGTTGGGGAATATCTTTCGTGTCAAGGTCTTTAGATGATCTTTTCTTTTTTTTTTTTTTTTTTTTCTGGAGACAGAGTCTCGCTCTGTTGCCCACAGGCTGGAGTGCAGTGGTGCCATCTCAACTCACTGCAAGCTCCGCCTCCCAGGTTCATGCCATTCTCCTGCCTCAGCCTCCCGAGTAGCTGGGACTACAGGC
>NW_012104253.1:3853318-3860590 GCF_000951045.1 Mandrillus leucophaeus
CCACCACGCCCGGCTAATTTTTTTGTATTTTTAGTAGAGACAGGGTTTCACCATGTTAGCCAGGATGGTCTCGAACTCCTGACTTCAGGTGATCTGCCTGCCTCAGCCTCCCAAAGTGCTGGGATTACAGGCGTGAGCCACCGCACCCAGCCTGGATCTTTTCTTTAGTTAAGTGAGATTCCCTAGAGAAAGCTCCCCCAGTCCACTGTTCAGAGGGGGTGAGTCCCACTGCCAGCATTCTACAGCTGAGTGGGAGAGAAGGGCTAGGCTGTGGGATCCTTCCCCGAAGCTCCCTATTCTCTGTGTGCTGCCAGTGCCCCAACTATGCAGATTGTCCCCAGTCTAGGGACCTGTAACTGTCCTCTCTCGACGTGAAACCTTGGAATGGAGGGGAAACTGTGACACTCCCAAGGGGGTCTCAATAACTTCTTCTTGAAGAGACTTCAACCAGCACTCCTGTTTTCATAACCCGCTTTCCCCTCAACTCCTGTAAGCGCCCGAGGTCACTAAGGTCTGAACCTTTGGGCGATTCCATAGCAGTGTACACTCGGTCACGTTCCAGTATTTCCACGGTGTCTTAGCATTTGTTTTTCTCTCATGCTTTTAGGCACTGGTCATTCATCAGCTTTTCAGCTTCTGAAACCTTGTTGCTGTCGCCCTCTTCTTGTTTCCTTTGTCCTTGTGGGATTATGCTTTAAAAAAAAAAAGTCTCTGCTTTTGTTGTAGTAGATTTCAGAAGTATCATCATCAATATGTATCTTTAACTAGAACATAAGCATTTCATTTCCTTCCGGGGTGACTCCACTCCTAGGTCCCCCAGCTTCTCTATGACTTCCATCACTTCTCTTTTTTTTTTTTTTGGAAGCAGAGTCTCACTCTGTTGCCCAGGCGGTGCACTGGCGCGGTCTCAGCTCACTGCAACCTCCGCCTCTTGAGTTCAAGGGATTCTCCTGCCCCAGCCTCCTGAGTAGCTGGGACTATAGGCACCTGCCACCACACCCGGCTAAATTTTGTATTTTTAGTAGAGACGGGGTCTTGCCATATTGGCCAGGCTAATCTTGAACTCCTGACCTCAGGTGATCTGCCCGCCTCAGCCTCCCAAAGTACTGGGATGACAGGTGTGAGCCACCACGCCCAGCCCAACTTCCATCACTTTCAACTCCTGTTACCTGTTATCTTTTCAAACACCTTGCTTGTCACCAGATGGTGTCAACCATCTTACATTCCCCAATAGTTTACTTTGACTATTTGGGACCCTGATTTAAACCATTATTTTTGTGTGTGTGTGTGTGTGTGTGTGTATTTTTTGAGACAGGGTCTTGCTCTTTCCATGTTGGAGTGCAGTGGTGCAATCCTAGCTCAGTGCACCCTAGAACTCCTGGGCTCCCACCTTAGCCTACCAAGTTGCTAGGATTATAAATGCAAGCCACTGCACCCAGCTCATATTTTAAAGGAAATAAACAGTACTGACAGAAAGTAATGTCAAAAAAAAAAAGAAGTTACTTTTTCACAGAAACAGATTTACTCACCAGGTAGGGCTCAAAAGATTAAACCAAGTTGTTTTAAAACAAAAGGATAAAATAAATAAAAGACCCAGTGGGGTTATGTAAGCCTATCATTTTGGGAAGTTGATAGTGATATTTTTGTCCATTGATATCAAATTTGAATAACACTTAGTAAATGTTTTTGGTTTGTAATTCTTAGTGACTGCAGTTATGTTCATTATTTTAGTCAACTTGATACATTTTATAATAACTCTTCCAAGTGTATCATTTGACTAATGCAGTTGGCTGGCACACATTAAAGACATCAGAGGTTACACAATGAGACCAGAGTTAAGTGATGAAAAATTCAGAAGTACATTTGTATCTGACCCTGAAATGTCTTGGTAGTAGAAGCACTTGATGTTTTGGAAATTTTAAAAATTAACTTTTAGCAAAATAGTTTGAACCACACTGGGAGTGCCAGTTCTCTGAGAGGGCACCACCAGCTCTTCCTTGGCCTGCTGTTTATCTAGGCCATGGACCTCGACGGTCTTTTCTGCTCCCATGTATCTAAAGAATAAGAGCCACGTCCTTCAGTAGCAGCAACTCATTAAAGCGGTGAGTTTCCTAGGGAGGAATAAGTCAGAATCTGAGGGCTGTGAGGGGAAGTAGTTTGAACAGGACTGAAGAAGCAATGCTAGGTCTTAGGTATTAAGAAAGCAAGCAGAGCCTTTTTCTTCTCCTTTTTGTTTAAGTAACTTCTAAAATCAAAATATACCATTCATACAGAAAAATATGCTAATCATAAGCAGGCACCTCACTGAATTTTCACAAAATGACCACACCTGTGTAATCATCACCCAAATCAAGAGCAAGCATAGAGCACCTAGAAGCCACCCTCACGCCCCTCAGCCTCTGCCATGACTCCTCCCACCAGGGGTAGCTCTACCTGTGTTTGAACTGTATGTAATCAGGTAGTGTACAGTTTTGTGTCTGGCTTTTTTTTTTTTTCTGAACATCAACTTTTGGCCAGGCTCTGTGGCTCATGCCTATAATCCCAGCACTTAGGAGACCAAGGCAGGAGGATTGCTTGAGGCCAAGAGTTTGGGACCAGCCTAGACAACATAGTGAGACCCTGTCTCTACAAAAAATTTAAAAATTAGCCAGACATGGTGGCATGGTGGCACACACCTGTAGTTCCAGCTACTCAGGAGACTGAAGTGAGACCCTGTCTTAAAAAAAAAAAAAAAACTGATGTTCTGGGGTTTTTTGGGGGTAGGAGTCTCACTTCATCACCCAGGTTGGAGTGTAGTGGCACAGTCTCGGCTCACTGCAACCTCTGCCTCCCAAGCTCAAGCAATCTTCTCACTTCAGCCTCCCGATTAGCTAGGAACACAGGTGTGTGCCACCATACCTGGCTAATTTTTTCTATTTTTGGTAGAGACAGGGTTTTGCTGTGTTGCCCAGGCTGGTCTCGAACTTACGAGCTCAGACGATCCGCCCGCCTTGGCCTCCCAAAGTGCTGGGATTACAGGCATGAGCCATTGCACCCAGCTAACATCAGCTTTGAATCCTGTTTCAGTGTCCTGGTTCAGACACTGATTAAGACTGATTATAAGAAAATAGATAAGGTGAGCCTGCTTGTCTTATTTCAGTGCTATTCCAAAATGCAGATAGTCCTTGAGCAGGGACATTGGTTAAATGTTTGACTTTCGCACAGCCTCCTAGTTACAAGCAGAATTAGACCAGATAGAGTATGAAATGTCAACAAAGCTAGTTATTAAGGGATACTGACCGCAGTGTACTTCAAAGCAAGGTAAGCCTTCCCATAAATAATTCCCATAAATAATCCCATAAACTTACTTTTTGCAAGTACTGAGCCTAGGTACTACAGAAATGAGATGGGTGGAACATACTTACCTGTCTAACCTGGGCAAACGTCTCATCTATGAATTGTATCCATTGGGTTACTGATTCCACAAATCTGGCTCATTTTAATGATGAGTCTCAGATAATTTTTTAGTTTGAAACACAGATCTCTCCAGAATCGCAGTCCTCTATGGCCCAGGTGCTGTATCTGATGGAACTGTTATCTCTGAATGGAGGTTGATGTTTATAGAACATTCTGTATATGGTGAAAGGAATTTTTTTTTTTTTTTTTTTTTTTTTTTTTTTTGAGACAGAGGCTCGCTCTGTCACCCAGGCTGGAGTGCAGTGGCCGGATCTCAGCTCACTGCAAGCTCCGCCTCCCGGGTTTACGCCATTCTCCTGCCTCAGCCTCCCGAGTAGCTGGGACTACAGGCGCCCGCCACCTCGCTCGGCTAGTTTTTTATGTATTTTTAGTAGATACGGGGTTTCACCGTGTTAGCCAGGATGGTCTCGATCTCCTGACCTTGTGATCCGCCCGTCTCGGCCTCCCAAAGTGCTGGGATTACAGGCTTGAGCCACCGCGCCCGGCCTGGTAAAAGGAATTTAAGGAGATTTAAGAGAAAGAATGTTCTGTATAAACTATAAGTGGAAATGTTTGTATTTCCCTTGGTAAGCAAATTGGACTGTGTATATTCTTTGTTTGTGATCTAATCTAGCAAGGCCAATTACCGGAATCGAGCTTTAGGGCATAGCATGACTAATAGGCTTAATTAGGCCTGCTTTTCTAAACTCCAGGCTTCTAGGGATGGCCACTATGAACTCCTGCAAAAGAGTCTTTAATAGACGTCCAGACTACCCAAGGGTACATTTTACCTTTGGTTTTTTGGTTGTTTTTTTTGTTTTTTTGTTTTTTTTTTTCAAGATAGTTTGATAAGACTCTAAAATGTGGTGATATAACTATTTCCCAATGAATCCCTCCTTAATTTATAACCTGAGAGCCTACATTTTTTGTCCTTGCTTTTATCTGTTTTAGTTGCTCTTACTATCCTTAGTGGCATCATTGGTTAAGTTTCCATAAATATTCATCTCAACCTGTGTGGAATGTAAAAACTAGTTCCAACGCAGAACTCCAGGATACTCAGTTAAAGGAGCTTGTCACACACATTCTCTGGCATCAGTGGTGTTTGAGAAATCTCTAGTATATGAACTTTGTCATAAATGACAGTATATGTTATGTCACTGCTACTGTCCCAAAGTGTTCGTGGTAGCACTAGAATAACAGATGAAAATGAAGTGTTTTTGAGCCGATGACTTGCTGTGATTCTATGGGTAAACTCCTTTACCTCTCTGAGTCTCAGATTCTTGAGCTGGAAAAGGACAGTGACAACAGTGCCCGCCTTGTAGGGTTGTGACATTAACTAATGTAACGTGTGTGAAAGCATTCAACATAGTGCCTGCCATAGAATAGGCATTCAGCAAATATCAGAGATTAGTAATGTTTTTAGCCATCACTTTTGTTTCCTTTCTCAGGATGAAATTGATTCTGCAGTAAAGATGTTGCTCTCGTTAAAAATGAGCTACAAAGCTGCCATGGGGGAGGATTACAAGGCTGACTGTCCTCCAGGGAACCCAGCACCTACCAGTAATCATGGCCCAGATGCCGCAGAAGCTGAAGAGGATTTTGTGGACCCATGGACAGTACAGACGAGCAGTGCAAAAGGCATAGACTATGATAAGCTCATTGGTACGTCCTCTGCTTTCTTTCCAGAAAAAGCTTCAACTTTTAGAAGTGGTCCCATTGAGTTGATTCCATTGATGTTTTTAAATTTTGAAGTAATCATGAATTCAGTGAAGCTTCAATGCCAAGTAAAAATGGATCCTAAAACCTTTTGATTGTGCATTATATTCCCAAAGGATTATTTTAAAATAAAATAACAAAATATATTTCAAAATAATATATAGTAGACAGCTTAGTAGAAGCTTTTCCCCTTTTTTGAGCGCTTCAGAACTTGGGAAAGGGCTATTGAAATGGCCGTTTATAACATTTAGTAGCTACAAGTCGATCATAGATTACTTAGGTTTCACCTCCAGTGATACTGACTATGGACCTAGAAGGCTGGAAGTCAGCTTAAGAGCGGTGACTTCTCACAGCGGGCCAGTTCCCACCATCAGGCCCTTCCTTAAGGGCCTTCCTGCTCAGAAAGACTGTTGCCATTCCATTGAAGTCTTTACTCTGAGATCATTACTAATTGTCAGAGAAGAAACAGAACTGAAATGTTTTCATCTAAGTCAAACCCATTTTCCATGATTTGAGTATAGACTATCAATCTATCAATGAAGGAAAATTCACTTGAAGACAGACATTAATTCAGTTCAGCAAATAAAGAGTGTGAGCAATCATGGTTGCCAATGAATATAAATTTTACCTTAATAAACAAATATATATATACATATTTTTATATGTGTATGTTTATATTTTGTTCAAAAGTTGCTAGCTGGACCGCATTGTGGGTATATTTCCCATCAGAATCCAGTCTCAGGCAAAACAGCATTTTGTGTTGGATTTCCCGTTTTGTTGGTTGTGTTGATCTCAGATGTTGTTTTAATACAAAGACCTTTTACTTTATGTTGGGGGTAAGGACCTTTAGCAGAAGGCCTAAAGAGGTTTGTGTTCATTAAGATTGTGCATGGATCACTCACTTTTCACCTTCATTTCAGTAATATCTAATCACTAAACCTCCTGCCACCTAAGAAAGTCATCTCTTCCTTTTTTCCAGTTCGGTTTGGAAGCAGTAAAATTGACAAAGAGCTAATAAACCGAATAGAGAGAGCCACCGGCCAAAGACCACACCGCTTCCTGCGCAGAGGCATCTTCTTCTCACACAGGTCAGGGGCTCTTCACCACAGGCCTTCTCACCTGTCCTCTTCTTTTAGTTCAAAAAGTCACAAGACACTCCCTTCATAAGCCACCTGGTACTGTGGGAAAAGTGATGGCCAGCTGTCGGAAGACTGACATCCATCTTCTGTCCTGTCAGTAGCCCACTGTGGGATTATGCTTGTCCATTCACCCTCAGGCTCTTAGTTTTTTCATTTGTAGATTGCCCACCTCACAAGGTGAGAATCATATTAATAGCAGATGAAATTCTTCCCAGATTACTTGCTGTGAATAAATTATAAAATGTCATGAAAACAAAAGAGAATAATATGTCCAAGTTCAGCATTTCCCACACGACAACAGTAGGCTTCCTAAAATTCCAAACCCTCTTCCTCCTATTGTATCAACTTGCTCGTAAATAATACCAAGAGACAAACCAACAGAGAATGCATGGAACAGATTATCTGTACCTTAGGCCATAAATTCCATGCAGATGACATCAAGATATGGGCAGGTTCCAAAAGAGTTTCTGCCTCTCCCAACCTACAGTTAATCTGGGTTGAGGCAGCCCCATTTTTGAAGCTGTGTCCATGGAATTTATGATCTGAGGTAGGATTGTTCTGTTCTACTGGCGCGTCACGGTTATAGGAGAACACCCCCAGGACAGAGCCCAGCAGTCTGCCCAAACACTTCAAATTCTACCTGCAAAGAGCTCCAGGCCTTGCTCAACCCACTTTCTGGGCAGATTAAAGTATACAACTAAGTGGGTTTTAGTATATTCACAAGGTTGTGAGACCATCATGACTATCTAATTCCAAAACATTTCATCACCCCAAAAGGAAACTTCTACCCATTAACCCATTTATGCCAGAAGTTGCAAAAATTTTTTGTGAAAAATCAGACCTTGGGCCGGGCGTGGTGGCTCAAGCCTGTAATCCCAGCACTTTGGAGGCCGAGGCGGGTGGATCACAAGGTCAGGAGATCGAGACCATCCTGGCTAACATGGTGAAACCCCGTCTCTACTAAAAATACAAAAAACTAGCC
>NW_012104253.1:3860801-3870120 GCF_000951045.1 Mandrillus leucophaeus
ACCTTGGCAATCACCTTGAGCAGTAAGATATAAATAACTCCCACAAGTTTAGCATTCCAATTATGCAACACTAGGTATAAATGGGTTAACAATCATTCCCCACTTCTCCCTCCCCACTGGCAACTATTAGTCTGCTTTCTCTATATCTAGATTTAGGCATTTCATATAAATGGGATCATATAACATGTGGCCTTTTGTGTCTGGCTTCTTTTACTTGGCATAACATTTTCAAGGTTCCTCCATGTTGTAGCATGTATCCATACTGGATTCCTTTTTGTTGCCAAATAATATCCCATTGAATGGATATACCTCATATTTTGTTTATTCATTCATTAGTTGATAGACATTTGAGTTATTTTCACTTTTTGGTTATCAGCAATGCTGCTCTGACCATTTGAATACAAGTTTTTGGGTGGATATATGTTTTCAATTCTCTTGGGCATATACCTCAAAATAGAATTAATGACTTATATAGTAATTCCATGTTTAACTCTTTGAGGAACTGACAGACTTTTCTACAGCACCTGTATCATTTTACTTTCCCACCAGCAACATAGGAAGCTTCCCATTTTTCCACATCCTCACCCACTCTTGTTATTTTCCATGTTGTTGTGTTTTATAGCCATCCTAATGGGTGTGAAATAGTATCTCATTGTGGTTTTGGTTTGTATTTCCCTAATGACAAGGATGTTGAGAATCTTTTCATGTGCTTATTAACAATTTTTATATCTTTAGAGAAGTGTCTATTCAGATCCTTTGCCTACTTTTTAATTGGGTTGTCTTTTTATTGTTAGCTATAATAGTTCTTTATATATTCTGGATACTAGTTTCTTATTCATATATTACTTGCTCCCATTATATAGGTTGTCTCTTCACTCTACTGATAAGTCCTTTGAAGTATAAAAGTTTTTCATTTTGATGAAGTCCAATTTATTTTATCTTTGATTGATTGTGTTTTTGGTGTCATATCTGAGAAACCACTGACCAATCAAAGGTTGTGAAGATTTACAGCTATAGTTTCTTCTCAGAATTTTGTGGTTTTAGCTCTTTCATTTCAGTTTCTGATCCTTTTTGAGTTAATTTTTGTTATTTGTGAGGTACAGCTCCAACTTCATTCTTTTGCTTGTGGGTATCCAATTGTCCCAGCACTCTTTTTTGAAAAGACTATTCTTGGCCAGGTGCAGTGGCTCACGCCTGTAATCCCAGCACTTTGGGAGGCTGAGATGGGCGGATCACGAGGTCAGAAGATCAAGACCATCCTGGCTAACACGGTGAAACCCCATCTCTACTGAAAATACAAAACATTAACCGGGCATGGTGGTGGGCGCCTGTAGTCCCAGCTACTCGGGAGGCTGAGGCCAGAGAATGGCATGAACCCGGGAGGTGGAGCTTGCAGTGAGCCCAGACCTCGCCACTGCACTCCAGCCTGGGCTACAGAGCGTGACTCCGTCTCAAAAAAAAAAAAAAGAAAGAAAGAAAAGAAAAGACTATTCTTTCCTTACTGAATCTTTTGGCATTTTTGCCAAAAATCAATTGGCCATGTATTTAAGGATTTCATTCTAGACTCTCAATTCTATTCCACTTATCTATATGTCTATCCTTATGCTAGTACTACATAATCTTGTTTACTGTAGCTCTGTGGTGAGTTTTGAAGTTAGAAAATGTGAGTACTCAAACATGGTTCTTTTTCAAGATTGTTTAGGTGTTTTGGGCCCCTTGCATTTCCATATGAATTTCAGCTTTTCCATTTCTGCAAAAGCAGCAGCTGGGATTTTGATAGGGATTGCACTGAATCTGTAGACTCATTTGTAGAGCATTGCCATCTTACAATATGAATTCATCTAATCCACGAACATGGGATGTCTTTTCACTTCTTTCATTTCTTTCATTGATGTTTTGTAATTTTCAGTGTATAGGTTTTGCACTTCTTTGGTTAGATTTATTCATAAGAATTTTTATATTTTTAATGCTATTGTAAATGGCATTTTCTTAATCTCATTTTCAGATTGTTTGTTGTTACTATATAGAAATACAACTGATGGCCGGGAACAATGGCTTACGCCTCCCAACACTTTGGGAGGCCAAGGCGGGTGGATCACTTGAGGTCAGGAGTTCAAGACCAGCCTGACCAACATGGTGAAACCCTGTCTCTACTAAAAATACAAAATTAGGCAGGCTTGGTGGCAAGCGCCTGTAATCCCAGCTACTCAAAAGACTGAGGCAGGAGAATCACTTGAACCCAGCAGGCAGAGGCTGCAGTGACCGGGGATCGTGCCATTGCACTCCAGCCTGGGCAACAAGAGCAAAACTCTGTCTCAAAAAAAAAAAAAGAAAAAAGAAAGAAATACAATTGATGTTTGTGTATTAATCTTATATCCTGAAATTTTGCTGAGTTTATTAGCTCTAATGCTTTTTCTCTTTTTGCTGATTCTATAGGATTTTCTATGTATAGGATTGTATCTCCTATGATTAGAGACAGTTTTACTTCCACCTTTCCAATTTGGATTTTTTTCTTTCCTAATTTCTCTGACTAGAACTTTCAACCAACTAAACTAACCAGCCAACAACCTAGAACTTTCAATAGGATGTTGAGTAGTAGTGTAGAAAGTGAGCATCCTTGTCTTATTCCTGATCTTAGGAGAAAAGCTTTCAGTAAAGACTGAATATACACCATTTAGTATAATGTTAGCTGTGGGCTTTCTATATACCCTTCAACATGTTAGTGTTTTTATTATGAAAAGATATTAGATTTTATCAATTGCATTTTCTGCATTTATTGAGATGATCGTGTGGGTTTTGGCCTCTGTTCTATTAGTATGGTATATCACATTGACAGGTTTTTGTGTGTTGAATCAACCTTGCATTCCTGGAACAAATTCCACTTAATCATGGTGTTAAAAATCAATTGATTTTCAATCATGGTGTATAATCCCTTTTATATGTTGCTGGATTTGGTTTGTGAGTTGCTGAGGATTTTTACATCTGTGTTCATAAGGGATATTGGTCTATAGTTTTCTTTTAATGTCTTTGGTTTGGTATCAGGGTAATACTGGCCTCATAGAATGAGTTGGGAAGTATTTCTTATTCAATTTTTTTGGAAAAGCTTGGAAAGAATTGGTGTTAATTCTTTTTTGAACATTTGATAGAATTTACCAGTGAAAATGCGGTTTTGGGCTTTTCTTTGTAGAAAGTTTTTTCATTACTAATTCAGTCTTTTTGTTTGTTCCAGATCTGTTCATATTTTCTATTTCTTCTTGGGTTCATTTCAGTAGTTTGTTTCTAGGAATCTGTCTATTTCATCAAGATTATCTAATATATCGGTATACAGTTATTCATAGTATTCCCTTATACAGTAATCCTTCTTATTCCTATAAGATCAGTAGTAATGCCCCTTCTTATATTCCTGATTTTGGTAATTTGAGTATTCTCTTTTATTCTACCCCCCCCAACACACACACACCCAGTCACTTTAGTTCAAAGTTTACTAATTTTATTGGTTTGTAGTCAACGTTTTTTATCTTAGCATTGCATGGTTCTTCTCACTGCCTTTGTGACTTATTTATTGACTACAGTATAGTAATCCTGTAGCCACTTGGCTTAGGAAAGCATAGGACCTGAGCCATTTGCCCATTCTCAAATTTCAGACTGCCCCTCTGTCTAATTTTGTCATCTGTAAAATTAGAGATTAAATGAGATCTACCATGCACAGTCAAGCTTCAAGTGGTGGGCAGGTGACTGGGTTCCCTCAGTAGCTGAATGAGCCTCTCCTGGAACCCATCCTCATAAAACAGGAGCTCAAAATTGGAGCCCAGTAAATTTCTGCACGCTTATCAGGAGCACCTCACCCCAGGACCGAGCACACAGTGAGTTCTCAGATGCTCCCCATAAACACAAAAAAAGCAGCTCATGGGACAGCTGCATTTTTTTTCTCTTCTGTAAGCCTGTAAAAGTTTAATTTGGTTAGTTGTGAGAACCAAAGAAAGATTCTTTCCTTCCAAAATTATGGGTTATTTTCTTTCCTTATTTCAAAAGCAGTATGTGAGCATTTCATGGGAAAAAAATGAAAACTAAGCCCAAAAACCAGAACACCCACAATTGTATCTGTCCAGAGATAAGCAATGGTGACCCTTGGCTTGGGGAATATAAGGAGAAGTCACTTTCAGAATACCGTTCTCTAGATTCTCCTACCCAGACCTCTGGAAAAGGTAGTTGTTCATCTTGTATTTGGGGACACTTTACCCAGAAACAAAGGACATTCATCCTGGAGTGTTGGTTTCCCACCCTGCTGAACATTGGAACTCCTCATGGAGCTTTTTAAAAATACACATTCCCGGCTGGGTGCAGTGGCTCACACCTGTAATCCCAGCACTTTGGGAGGCCAAGGTGGGTGAATCACGAAGTCAGGAGTTCGAGACCAGCCTGGCCAACATGGTGAAACCCTGTCTCTACTAAAAATACAAAAAATTAGCTGGACGTAGTGTCGGGTGCCAGTAATCCCAGCTACTCGTGAGGCTGAGGCAGGAGAATCGCTTGAACCTAGGAGGCGGAAGTTACAGTGAGCAGAGATCGTGCCATTGCACTCCAGCCTGGATGACGGAGTGAGACTCTGTCTCAAAAATAAATAAATAAATAAATAAACAAACAAACACAGTCCCAGAGAGCGCCTCAGATCCATTTAATCAGTCTCTGGAGGTGGGGCGCAGGCAGCTGTGATTGGAAGCAGCCTGGTGGGGAGAGGGATGACTCTAGAGTGACTTGCAGATGAGGATACCTAGTCCCAAGCTGGCTGAGGGGCCCAGATAGATCTCCAACTGGGGACGTGACCTCTGAACTCCCAGAGGAAAATTCTTACTTTCCCTACTAAGCCAGGACTGTCTGGTCCCATGCAGTTTGCCTGGTAATCCCAGGTCTGAGAGTCCTCGGGGCTGGCTGATTCTGAGCAAAGATCATATGGTGTTGGCCTAGTGTCCCCAGGGAAGTGTACCAAGGTCACAGTGTGTCAGCACTGATGTTTGGAGGGATTCCAAGAGTCCCAGTAACTACACAACTGGATCCATCTTTTCAACACACACATTATTCCAAACCTACACTTTTTTTTTTTTTCCCCAGACGGAGTCTTGCTCTGTCACCCAAGCTGGAGTGCAGTAGCGCAATCTTGGCTCACTGCAAGCTCTGCCTCCCGGGTTCACGCCATTCTCCTGCCTCAGCCTCCCAAGTAGCTGGGACTACAAGAGCCCGCCACCATGCCCGGCTAATTCTGTGTATTTTTAGTAGAGTCAGGGTTTCACTGTGTTAGTCAGGATGGTCTCGATCTGCTGACCTCGTGATCCGCCTGCCTCGGCCCCCCAAAGTGCTGGGATTACAGGCGTGAGCCACCATGCCCGGCTGCGAACCTATACATGTTATCTTTTAAAACACTCACAGGAGAAACCATTTCAATAGAAGTTTCCTGTCATTTTTATATCATAAGCACTAAAGGTAACAAACTCTAGTTATTCATGTTGTTTTGTCTCTGTCTATATTTTTCATTTCCAAAAGTACACTAGTGCCTTGATATTTTTCTCAGAAAATCACACTCTTCCTCTTCTCCTTTTTCCTTTAGAGACATGAATCAGGTTCTCGATGCCTATGAAAATAAGAAGCCGTTTTATCTGTACACGGGCCGGGGCCCCTCTTCTGAAGCCATGCATGTGGGTCACCTCATTCCATTTATTTTCACAAAGTAAGTATTGGATCTTATGGCTTTTCTTACTCTCTTAGTGAATTGAGAATGTTGCTTATAAACCATGTTTAGAACTGACAAGATCATGCTAGTTCATTTGCTGAGCAACCAAGATACCAAGAGTTGGCACTTTTTTGGCTTCCATTCACTTTGTTCCTGGGCTCACTTTAGAGGACCATGGAATGATGGGGAGAGTGAAGCTTTGGAGTCAGCCAGGCCTGCTCCTCTTCTCATCCTGCTCCCTGTCTGCATGGCTACGGGCCGGCTACTTCTCTGAGCCTGAGTTTCCACATCTGCAAGATGAGAGTGAAGATACCTACCTCATAAAACTGTTGTAAGGCTTCAAAACAAAGTGTGTAGAGCAGCTAACACAGAGCATACAGGGCCATCTTGGTCAATAAGTGGTAGTAGACCTTATCATTATCCATAGTCAAATTCATATCATGATTCAAATTGTGATTTTGTAGGCAAGGAAGTTTTAACATACATTGTAAGTAGGAACTGTGTTTTCAGATGGCATTCCTCCACAGGGGAGATGAGACGTTAGCTTTCTTCCCCTGTGTTTCTTTAGGTGGCTCCAGGATGTGTTTAACGTGCCCTTGGTCATCCAGATGACAGATGACGAGAAGTATCTGTGGAAGGACCTGACCCTGGACCAGGCCTATGGCTATGCTGTGGAGAATGCCAAGGACATCATTGCCTGTGGCTTTGACATCAACAAGACTTTCATATTCTCTGACCTGGACTACATGGGGTAAGGAGAAAACGTCTGGCTGCCTTTTCAATATGTAGAGGTGGATGTCAAGTTGTCATGACCACAGCTAAATTCAAAACACCTGAAATGGTCTTAAGACCTGGTAAATGTTCTTCTTCCTTTATTAAATGCTATGAGTGGCCAGGCATGGTGGCTCATGCCTGTAATCCCAGCACTTTGGGAGGCCAAGGTGGGCGGATCACAAGGTCAGGAGTTCGAGACCAGCCTGACCAACATGGTGAAACCCCATCTCTATTAAAAATACAAAAATTAGTCAAGTAGTGGCACGCACCTGTCACCCCAGCTACTCAGGAGGCTGAAGCAGGAGAATCGCTTGAACCCGGGAGGTGGAGGTTACAGTGAGCCGAGATCGCACCATTGCACTCCAGCCTGGGTGACAGAGCGAGACCCCGTCTCGAAAAGGAAAAAAAAAGCTATGAGCTGGTTTATTGGTTTTATTTGCCAATAATTTTGAAAGTGAAAAGCTGTGTATATAAATAGAAAGGATTAAGTGATATCAGTATCTTAAAGACTCAATTATTCCCTCCATAATTACATTTACAGTAATTTAAAATATGGGCTCAGGCACAGCATGATGGCATCTCAGATTTTCATCCTCAGTTGTGCCAGGAAGTCCTGCCTTGCCATTTCTCACCAAGGATAGTCAGTCTTCCAGAGTTATGTCTTCCTCCTTTTCAACGCACCTTTTCCTCACAGAGAAAAGACTCAGTGGTTACACAGTTCCCTCAGTCTAGTTCTTTTAATCAGCCATTTAATAAACCAAAATACTTCATTCTGAAAATCCTTCAAGTTTCATCCCAAATGAATACCAAGAAATATGTTAGAAAGATAAGACTTTGGTCAACCATTACAAGAAGGATGCTATCTAGCTCAACAAATATTTCTTGAGCATCTAAGTTGTGGTACTCCCTTAAGGCAAGATACTCTCCTAAGTCATGGTACTCCCCTAAGGCGTGGTACTCCCCTAAGCTGTGGTACTCCCCTAGGGCATGGTACTCCCCTAAGGCAAGGTACTCCACTCCCCTAAGATGTGTTACTCCTCCCCTAAGGTGATTCCCCAGGAGGAGTGGGTTCATTGCTGTGCTCCTGCAGCCCAGGTTGGGCTCTGAGCAGGCCCTCCCATGTTAGCTCACCATCAGAGAGCAGGCCGAGGCAGGATAAGAGGGATACTAGAGGGGCAGGTGAGCAGTGAGCACAGGCGGACTTGCTTAGAGCCACATCCCCAGGACGTTCCCTTTTATAATACCTTAAAATTGAGTAGTGACAGCCAGGCGCGGTGGCTCACGCCTGTAATCCCAGCACTTTGGGAGGCTGAGGTGGGTGGATCACAAGGTCAGGGGATCGAGACCATCCTGACTAACACGGTGAAACCCTATCTCTACTAAAAATGCAAAAATTAGCCAGTTGTGGTGGCACGCTCCTGCAGTCACAGCTACTTGGGAGGCTGAGGCAGAAGAATCGCTTGAACCTGGGAGACGGAGGTTGCAGTGTGCTGAGATCATGCCACTGCATTCCAGCCTGGGCGACAGTGAGACTCCATCTCAAAAAAAACAAGAAAACAAAACTGGGTAGAGGTTTTATATCCATTGAGAGCAATGTATGCCCTGATAGGAAATCTTGCCCTTCTATCAGCCAGTAAAACTGTTAGCTTTCTAATTTTACCTGTTAGTATTTTTTTTGTTTTTTTTGTTTTTTTTTTGAGATGGAGTCTCACTCTGTCACCCAAGCTGGAGTGCAGTGGCATGATCACAGCTCACTGCCAGCTCCGCCTCTCAGGTTCACACCACTCTCCTGCCTCAGCCTCCCAAGTAGCTGGGACTACAGGTGCCCGCCACCACGCCCGGCTAGTTTTTTGTATTTTTAGTAGAGACGGGGTTTCACTGTGTTAGCCAAGATGGTCTTGATCTCCTGACCTTGTGATCCACCCACCTTGGCCTCCCAAAGTGCTGGGATTTCAGGCGTGAACCACCGTGCCCGGCACCTATTAGATCTTTTAAAATTACTTCTCTTTGTTCAACCATGTGAGCATGGAGGCCCTGTGGCATCCTTGAAGGAAGGGAAATAGAGATCCAGATCCTGGCACCTGGGTTTAGTGGCTGCGTGTCATAGCAGCCATGTCCGTGAAATGGGATCAAACAAGAACATAGATGTTGTCATTAGTATAATTTTTTTTTTTTTTTCTTTTGGTTTTTTTTTGTTTTTTTTGTTTTTTTTGAGACAGAGTCTCACTCACGGGTTTTGCCATGCTGGCCAGGCTGGTCTCGAATTCCTGACCTCAAGTGATCCCCCAGCCTCGGCCTCCCAAAGTGCTGGGATTACAGGTGTGAGCCACTGTGCCCAGCTGTATTAGTATAATTTTCATGTCACTTTATTTCCTTATTCTCACCCCATTCCATACAATGATTCAACTGATTGAACCTCGGCAGAGACAACCTTGAGTTCTGCTTCTCCCTTTCCAATCAGGCAATGCTGTTGGCATTGCCCAGTAGCTGCTATCCTCTTCCCACACCACCGCTGCCCCCACCAGCCACTGATCTCCCTAAAACTCGGAGCTAATCTCATCTTCCACTTGCGGGTCTTTCCTGGTTCTCCTCCTTAGATGACAGTGAGAATTCTCACCTTTCGCTTAGCACACGAGCCCTTTCGTGATTGGCCCTGTGTTCCTCTCCAGCGTCACTGCTACCTCCAGTTCAGTGGAACAGCTTGCAGTTCCACATCCCTCTCCTTTGTACGTGCTCTGTGCTGCCCAGAATTCCCACCCACTCTCCTGACCCTGCCACCCCAGCTTAGCTAATTCTTACACTTTCTTTTTTTTTTTTTTT
>NW_012104253.1:3870767-3883691 GCF_000951045.1 Mandrillus leucophaeus
TAGCCAGGATGGTCTCGATCTCCTGACCTCGTGATCCGCCCGTCTCGGCCTCCCAAAGTGCTGGGATTACAGGCTTGAGCCACCGCGCCCGGCCCCAGCCAATTCTTAACACTTTCTTCCAAAGGCATGATCAAGCATCACCTTTTCCTAGGAGCTTTCTCTCCCCACAGCCAAATTTAGATGCCCCTCTCTGGTCCTCCATCACGCTGGGCCTTACCTCTGCCACATCTGGTACAGCGTGGCCTTCTCCCTGCTAGCTGAGTAAGACACACAGTTCCTGAATTTGCTGTCTGTGGCCCATCCCCTCCTGGGCCCCACAGACACAGCAGAAGCAAAGCTGAGCCCCTTCCTCAATGGATATAAATGCTGGTGGCAAGACAGGAGCAATTGCCCGTAATAGTCCATGAAGCTGATTCAGCCAGTAGATGTGCCATGAGGTAGATGAACTTTGGAACAGTCCACGTGAAAAGACCACCACCTGAGCAACCCCACTGTCAGCGCTCTCTGAATATGGAGTGAGGCCGCTGTTCCCCGTGCTGTCTCTTTGGCAACTGCGGTTGCAGCTCCTGATCAGCCTCCACCTTCACTAAGTAAGAACTTCTCTTTTTTTGGTTTGTTTAGTTTTGTTTTGTTTTGTTTTCCTTTTTGGAGATGGAGTCTTGCTCTGTCGCCCAAACTGGAGTGCAGTAGCGCGATCTCGGCTTACTGCAATCTCTGCCTTCTGGGTTCAAGCAATTCTTGTCCCTCAGCCTCCTGAGTAGCTGGGATTACAGGCACCCACCACCACACCCAGCTAATTTTTGTATTTTTAGTAGAAACAGAGTTTCACCATTTTGGCCAGGCTGGTCTCGAACTCCTAACCTCAAGTGATCCACCTGCCTCGACCACCCAAAGTGCTGAGATTACAGGCATGAGCCACTGCACCTGGCCAAGAACTTCCTTTTTCTTTACAAACATGGAGTAAAGATGAAACCCAGACAGTACGTCAACCAAAAGGGTCTATGATATCTTTTCTTGAAAGGCATTTTATGTTGAACCTAAAGTGAGGAGAGACATTTTAAAGGGTAAATCCTCTATTCAAACATTTTACTGTAAGAGTTTCTTGTAAACATTTGAGCATTTTACTTTTCTTTCTCGAATTTAACTCAAAATCTGTATCTTTGGCTTAATAAAGCTCCTTCCTGGCGTTTGGGAGCTGGAAATTCAACAAAGCCAGCCATCGCCCTCTTCGAGTCGGGGGGAGGTGGGAAGGCCTCCATGAGGGAGGAAGCCAGTGCAGTTCCCCCTGCGCATTGCATGTGGCCCCAGAAAGGCCTTCCCGCCCAGGGCCCTGAGGGATGCACAGGCACTGAGCTGGGAGTCTGAAAACTTGTGTTCCAGACGCAGCTCTGCCCCTGCCTGGTCTTGTTTCCTTGGGCAAGTCCTTAAATCTCTGAGCTTCCATTTTCCTGTGAGGAAGGGAGCTGGGTGCTAGTGGAGGACGGCATAGCAGAGGTTGCAAGTGCTCTGCTTGACGGCCGTCCACTGTGTGGCCTGGGCATGGGAGGAGCTCCTCTCTGCCTGCTTTCTCCACTCTGCTCATTTGTTCTACAAATATTTATTGGACATCTACTGTATGCCAGACTCATGCTGTGGGTACAGCAGGGAGCAAAACCATTATCTCAGCAGCTGTGTGGAGCCTCTCTTCTAATGGGGAGAATCAGCTAACAGGTGATCAATGAGGTGATAATGAGTTCTACGGTGATAATAGGGACAAAGAGCAGGGTTAGAGAAGACCATGGTCAGGAGATGATAGTGCCTGCACTGCATATAAAGCGCTTCAAGCCACGCCTGGCACCTGGGGAGCGCTCAGTAAATGTTGTAATCTAAAATCTCTTCGCACTTTAAACCCTGTCTGAGAGTGAAAGGCAGGTGCCCTCCCTGGAGTAACTGGTCATTCATCCACATGTGGTGTACAGTTATGTGTGTTCACTGAAGCCAGTGAGAAGCCTCCATGTGCCGGCACTGGCATGGCTGCTGTTGCGTGGTGGGTCCATCCCAGCTGTGCCATGGGACAGCCGTCCCTTGAGGGGAGGATCACGCATGTTCACGGTGCAGTGCCCGCATTCACCCTGCAGCCAGCACAGTGGCAGCAGCTTGCAGCAAGTAATGACCAGTCTTCTAAGAAAGGGCAGCATGCTCTAACTCAGAAATAACAGTCACACACCGTGGAGCTACAGTCCTGCCACAGTTTGGGAGTACTGGAGACTTTCCCTCCTTGTAGGGGTTAGGGTGTCCCAGGTGCCTCAATCCCAATAGCACATGGAGTCTTTGCTGCAGCCCATCTCCCCAGGTGACAGACAGCTACTGTCCTTAATGGCTGTGAGGCCTGCTGCGGTGCCTAGGCGGGACCCTCCCTGCCCGCGGTGTTCCTGGCTTGCTTGGCAGGAAGACAAAGGCCGCATCTTCCCAGGCGGTGTCGTTGTTGGCTGTGCTCTTGCTCTCTGTTGTTTCCATTATGCTGAGTGGGTGACACAGATGCTGGGTTCTCCTGGCATGCCCCTTCATGGTACTGCACCTGCCCTTTCCAGTGCCCCACAGGGCCTGAAACTCAGCCAGCTGCTAGGCGAAAGACACAGTCCATCCCTCCCATGCTGCCTCTGCTGAACCTGGACAGACCTTGGCGCTGACCTTGACCATTACAGGCCTCCCAGCATTATGCTTCACCCAGCCCAAATGGCCAGTGTCCCTGCACTCCTGACACCCCACCCCACCTGCACAAAGACATTCAGTAGTTCTCCTCCCTATCCCAAAGGTCTAAACTCTTCTACAGGATAAGAGGTGGTGGGTAAAGCATAGACTTTGGGGCCAGGTGAATCTGTGTGGGGATCCCAGCGCCTGTACTCACTGGCCTGTGACTATGACCGTGAACTTCTTTGAGCCTAGTCTTTAACTGTAAGGTGGAGGCAATGCTACTACTTTGAAGGGGATTTTGGCAGTGTTGACACGTATGCAGCACCTAACACAGTTCCTGCCACATGGTGCAAATACTTAAAAGACACCAGCCTTCCCCCTTTTCCCTCGTAGTGTCTGACACATGGTAGGGCCTAAAGGAAAAGCTACTGAATATAGTAATGCAAAGATGCAATATAAGAAGCCACTTGGCCCGGTGCAGTGGCTCACGCCTGTAATCCTAGCACTTCGGGAGGCCAAGGCAGGCGGATCACCTGAGGTCAGGAGTTTGAGACCAGCCTGGACAACATGTTAAAATCCCATCTCTACTAAAAATACAAAAATTAGCCAGGCGTGGTGGCAAGCAGCTGTAATCCCAACTACTCAGGAGGATGAGGCAGGAGAATCACTTGAACCCAAGAGGTGGAGGTTGCAGTGAGCCAAGATTGTGCCACTGCAGTCCAGCCTGGACTACAGAGTGAGACTCCATCTCAAAACAAAAAAAAAATGAAGCCACTCTGGGTTCTGCCAGACCCGTACACCCCACTGTGTTTGCTTCGTCTTCAGCCTAATTCCCTCTGGTATCAGAATGGCTGCCACAGATCCAGGCCTGGTACCCACACGCCTCACCATCCAGAAGAGAGAGTTGGGTTGCTTGAATCAGCCACTGTGGCCTAGCCCTGTTGCTGGGGATAGGGTCAGTTCTGCCCAAACAGCAGTGGGGTGCAGTGGCCAGAGGCTAGGAGGACCAGCTGCACTGAGACAGGCCTTCCTCCTTCTCGGGCCATGGATTTCTATCCATATGCTCATCTGACAACAAGCAGATAGTCTCCTGCAACACAGTATGTCTCAACTAAGAAGCTCCCGGGGGCTCCCAGACTTGAGCTCCACAGCCCACTGAACTGCTGACCCTGGCAGAATTTAAATTTTTCATGCTAGCTGCGAGTCTCTGAATCGGCTTGTGTTCTTGCCTTGTTTGTGTGTCTGCTTCACGTTGGTTTCACACTGGTTTCTGCCTTTCCCAGTCAACTCCACAGGTAAACGTGTGTCTGCTTTGCCTGATGCAGGTATCTTTGCCTACAGATGACTTCCTGGCACCTTCCTGGTGCTTATGTGTTGACCACAATGTGGCCCCAAGTCTGGCCCATGCCACTACTCCTTGGCATCCAATTTTAACAACTGTGACTTTGCCTTCAGTGAAGGCCGCCCTCCAGTTTGGGATTTCATTCCCATTGTCTTTGCAGGATGAGCTCAGGTTTCTACAAAAATGTGGTGAAGATTCAAAAGCATGTTACCTTCAACCAAGTGAAAGGCATTTTCGGCTTCACTGACAGCGACAGCATCGGTAAGGGGCCCACTGCTGCCTGCGCCTTTCCAAACGGAGCAGAGTTCTGGAGGAGACACATGTCTGGTTTAAATATCTCTGAGATGTTAGCTTTTGCAACTGTCTTTTTAAGTAGGACACCCAGGCCTGGGCGGGTCGTCATCGTCCTGGAATCTGACTAGCTAGGTAATGCATTGAGCAGCTTCTCTGGGTTGGGTGAAGCTGCACTTCAGGATGTAAGTCTGTCCCTCTCCTGTCACCCATCTTAAGGTTTAGAAGAAAGAAAAATCTAAGGATGATTTTGGAGTTCCAACAGCTCTGGTGGGACCCCAGTCAGTGTAGAACTTGGGTGGAACCAGGGGTGATGGAGAAGGACAGCTGGATCTGCTGCCCATGAGGGAGCCTTTGAGTCTTTGTCTCCCTGGGCCTCAGTGTCCCCACATGTAAGATGAGGGGCTTGACTCGAGGTCTTCTGGAGCCTTCCCATCCCTGCCCTGCTCTCCTTCCATGGCTCCACCCCAGCAGATATGCAAATGGTTTGCCTCCCACGTGCATGCCTTCTTGACCCTCTCCGTAAATTTCCATGTGTCTTTCAGATGCATTGGCCTTGTAGACTTTTAGACTTTTGGTCCTTGAGAGTTGTGGCTGGGCCTTCTGATCCCCTCCTCTACTTGACGTTTGCCACATGGCTTCAGTCCTAGCAGGCCTCTGAGGCCTTCAGTCAGCTGCCAGCCAAGACAGCTCCTTAGGATGTGCTGCTGGGGCTGTCCATGGGGAGCATTCGCCCTGCTTGGAGCCAGAGCCACAGTGGTGTGTGCTCCACAGCATCAGGGTCACGCTGGGCCAGCCGCGTGCCCAGAGTCCAGAAACATCTGAGCTCACCCAAGGGCCTGGGTACCGCCACTCAGTGGGGGCTGGCGTGGCATCACCTGTCAGGGGCCCCGGAGAGGTCAAAAGTTCTTCTGCAGGCCTAAGCAAATACTGATGACAGTAATAACAGCCACAACATCCAAAACACTAAAACTTTTAAATAGCAAATACATTCATCGTAACTTATGATAATTAAAGGTGGAACAACCTGAATGCCCAGTGGTTAGAGAGTGGTTAAATAGTATGTTACATTGACAGGATAGAATATACTTAGTAACAACATGGATAGTCATTACAACGAAAAAGGCAAGGAAGGCCGGGTGCAGTGGCTCACTCCTGTAATCCCAGCACTTTGGGAGGCCAAGGCAGGCATTTCACAAGGTCAGGAGATCGAGACCATGCTGGCCAACATGGTGAAACCCCGTCTCTACTGAAAATACAAAAATTAACTGGGTGTGGTACGCACCTGTAGTCCCAGCTACTCAGGAGGCTGAGGCAGGAGAATCGCTTGAACCCAGGAGGCGGAGGTAACGGTGAGCCAAGATCGAGCCACTGCACTCCAACCTGGCAACAAAGCGAGACTCCTGAAAAAAAAAAAAGAAAAGAAAAAGAAAAAGCCAAGGAAAGACCAAATATAATGTAGTCACAATGAAAATGCATAGAGTAAAATATATAAACAAAATGGATGAAATGAGACACATTGCAGCTATACAGTTTATTCTGTTTTCTACTTTTCCGTATTTTTTAGGTTTTCTTTAATGATTATTTTATAATGGGGAGAAAACCTGTTTTTGTTCATTCCTTTATTAACTAAGCAGAACAGGAACTCATCTCACGTGTGAAAATATTTCTTTCTCACTTTCAGGGAAGATCAGTTTTCCTGCCATCCAGGCTGCTCCCTCCTTCAGCAACTCATTCCCACAGATCTTCCAAGACAGGACAGATATCCAGTGCCTTATCCCATGTGCCATTGACCAGGTCAGCAGGCAGAACCAAGGCTCTCTGAGTCTGGGGCATTGACAGCAGGTTCCTCTTACTCTTCAGCGGGGGAGAAGTGTTGAAAGATATGACGGGCAGCCGGGCAGGGTAGCTCACGCCTGTAATAGCAGCACTTTGGGAGGCCAAGGCAGGAGGATCACTTGAGGCCAGGAGTTCAAGACCAGCCTGGCCAACATGGCAAAACCTCATCTCTACCAAAAATTTATAATTTAGCCAGGTGTGGTGGCAGGCACATGTAATCCCAGCTGCTCACCTCACTGGAACCCCAGAGACAGAGGTTGCAGTGAGAGCGCATCACTGCACTCCAGCCTGGGCGACAGAGCAAGACTCTGTCTCAAGAAAAAGGAAAGAAAGTTGGGGGGTGGGGGGCAAGAGAAGGGAGAGCATTAGGACAAATACCTAATGCACGCGGGGCTTAAAACCTAGATGATGGGTTGATGGGTGCAGCAAACCACCATGGCACATGTATACCTATGTAACAAACCTGTGTGTTCTGTACATGTATCCCAGAACTGAAAGCAAAATAAAAAAAGGAAAAGATATGAAGGGGAGGAGGGAGTGAATTTCTTTAGTTGGAAGCATGAGGGCCTTCTGTGAAGATGCTCACAGGGACGGCTCACAGCTGAAAGCTGGCGTGTTTTCCAACCGCCCTCATCAGGGTCCTTACTCTCCCCCACAGGATCCTTACTTTAGAATGACGAGGGACGTCGCCCCCAGGATCGGCTATCCTAAACCAGCCCTGCTGCATTCCACCTTCTTCCCTGCCCTGCAGGGCGCCCAGACCAAAATGAGTGCCAGCGACCCCAACTCCTCCATCTTCCTCACTGACACGGCAAAGCAGATCAAAACCAAGGTGAGCAGTGGCCCGGGCAGAGGGCAATCAGTGGGAGTAGAAACATGCCCTGGGGGCACATGCACACACACACCACTGCACAGTGCTTTGGGCCTCAGCCACCGTAGCAATGCTGAACTCCAGGATTGCCAACTATGCTCCCTGCAGAACTCAAGGCATCCTGTCCTTCCCACATGAATCAGGTGAATTTGTTTTGTGTCCTTTCATTTAGGTAAAATTTTGAATTTTTTTTTTCCCCTTTTCTGCTTTTCTTACCAGCACTGTTCTGGAAGCAAAGTCATGGCAATTTCCTTAAAGTTATAATTACTGTGGATGTTATTAAACAATGGAAAAGATTTGTGTATATTTCTGATCATCAGCTGTGTTCCAGAGGCTGGACCCGGTGCCTTATTTATGTTTTCTCATGTTTCATCCTCACTGGGAGGTGGTGGTGCTATTCCCTTTAAAGATGAGTTGATGAGGCTGAGAGAAGCCCAGCCACTTGACCAAGTGTCCATCACTAGGAATCAGCAGCACTGCTCTCCTGACCATGAGCAGCCAAGCAGGTGTTAGGAGCTGGTTTTATCCCAGAGAGTGTTCTCACTGAGAGACACAGAACTCAGAAAAGTCCCTCCACGGGACAGTCCTGCTGGCCCCAGGAGGGATGAACGCAGCAGGCATTCAGCAAACATTTGACAAATCACTAGAGAAACTAAAAGGAGAAGTTAGTTTGAGCTTCCTTATTTTGCATGGCCCCAGTTCTGTTGCCTGGTTCCTCAACTGCCAGTGTATATTTAATTGCCTCACTGTTACACATAGCAGTTGACATTTTCTTTGGAATCAAGTGTGTGTTTGCAGGCTTGAAGATTGCGGTGGAAATGCTGGGAACTGTATTTGAGGCATGTCGCATGCCCTCTGAGTCACTGCCCCTGACCCTCTGGAAAGTCCCAGGCAGGTTCTGGTTGACAATGGAGAAGTCTTTCATATCAAAACTTCCTAAGACATGGCCTCCACCAATTCTCCTCACTCAGTTGGAAGCTGGTATGATTGGAGACTTTTCTTTCCCTTTCACTTCTAGCCAAAACTTCCGGAGCACAGGGTGCAGAATGGGCAGGGAAGTGCCACTGGAAAAGTCTGCTGTTTGATTTTGCTTCTGAGAAGTTGTTTTGAAAAAGTTGTTTATGGCCAGGTGCAGTGACTCTCACCTATAATTCCAGCACTTTGGGAGGCCAAGGCAAGGGGGATTACCTGAGGTCAGGAGTTTGAGACCAGCCTGGCCAACATGGTGAAACCGCTGTCTCTACTAAAAATACAAAAATTTGGCAGGCACCTGTAATCCCAGCTACTCGGGAGGCTGAGGCAGGAGAATTGCTTGACCTTGGGAGACGCAGGTTGCAGTGAGCCGAGATCGCACCACTGTACTCCAGCCTGGGCAACAGAGCGAGACTCCGGCTCAAAAAACAAAAAGGAGAAAAACTTGTTTATGGATCTGGGACATTTATCATTCACTTAGGGACCAGCAGAGCCCTCGAGGTGAGCAGTTAGCATGAGGTCAGGAAACACAGAGGCCTACAGACGGTCACTGGGCCTGCAGGCTTCTTGTGGGGCAGAACAGGGTCCGGCCAGGCCCTCACTCTAAATCCCCATGCCTGACTTCGGCTCCAAAATCAGAATCTCCACACCAGAGAAGAGGGCACATCTGCTCCGGCCTCCTCCTAAAAATAACAGGTTCAGGCAGGTTAGTGGCACGTGCCTGTAGTCCCAGCTACTCAGGAGGAGGGCTTGAGCCCAGGGATTCAAGGCTGCAGTGAGCTACTGTTGTGCCAGTGAATAGCCACTGCACCCCAACTGGGGTGGCACAGCGAGGCCCCATCTCTAAAACTAAAAAAAATAAAATAGTAGCACAGTGCTGATGATTCAAGTGGCTTTGCTGAGTGAGTACCTGCCACCTGCACAGAGTCAGCCTGTGTGATCTAACTGCATCCCAACTACCACCCTAGCTGGCCGTGTCCACTCAATATCATTTCCTGTCGCACAGAGTCGCACTGGTCACCCGCTTCCATCATCTTAGTTGCTGGCAGCAGTACTGCATACCCACCCCCAAGTCGTCCCTCCATTTGTTTTCCTGTAAGTCAGGCCTGGTAGGCTGCTTCCTGCATCACTAAGGACTGGTCACATCAAGGAGGCAGAACTGAGCCACTCAGTTCTCGAGCTCCACCTGGAAGCCTGGTGTCCCAGGAGCCAGCCTGGTCCTGCCAATCCCTGTCACATATGGCAGGTTCCTGACACTCTGGGCCTGATTTCCTTCACCTGTAAGATGGCAAAAGCACTACAGAGGTCATTGGGTTGTTGGGGATAAAATACATGTCACAACCCTAACAGCCAACATGGATGGCACATCTGCTGTGTGCCTACCATGGAACAAGGGGCTTCGCCTGGGAAGGGGGAGTGTGCAGGTGGTGGTGCCGCCAGCGCATCGTGAAAAACGTGCAGCAGACACCAGTTTCCTTGTTCTCCTCTCAGATAAAGGGCTGGGAACTGGCCTTTCAATACCCTCTTCAAACTGCCCCAGGAGCCCAGGACCTGTGTTCTCAGACTTTCTTCCTGACACTGGAGCTTCTTCTCCAAGGCCCAGCAGGGAGGGCTGTGGCCACCACACAGCAGTGACTCCGTCAGGCACTTTCTTCCTCCTGTTTATTAGTATTTTCCATAGTTTTTGGTTCTATAACTTTTTTTTTCTTTTTTCTTCTTTTTTTTTTTTTTTTTTTTTTTTTTTTAGGAAAGGGAAGGTAAACATCCCATTCGTTAGCTTTTTTCTTTCAGCCCCGCAGGCCTGCCCACCAGCCAGCCGCACAGCGCCAGCCCCTTGCATGGGCCTTGCCTGAGCCTCTCGCGTGACTACTGCTTTCCCTGCCCAGCCTCTCAGCAGTGCCCTGCCACGATGGAGACTGGCACCTTTGCCCCAACACTCGTCTGCTCCTTTTGCACAATCCCAACTTATCTAGTTAGGAATCTGCTCTGGAATGTGTGTGTGTGTGTTGTGTGTGTGTGTGTGTGTGTGTGTGTGTGTGTGATGGAGTTTTGCTCTTGTTGCCCAGGCTGAGTGCAATGGCACGATCGCAGCTAACCACAACCTCCGCCTCCTGTGTTCAAGTGATTCTCCTACCTCAGCCTCCCAAATAGCTGGGATTACAGGCATACGCCACCACGCCCAGCTAATTTTGTATTTTTAGTAGAGACGGGGTTTCTTCACATTGGTTAGGCTGGTCTCAAACTCCCTACCTCAGGTGATCCGCTTGCCTCGGCCTCCCAAAGTGCTGGGATTATAGGTGTGAGCCACTGCACCCGGCTGCTCTGGAATTATTTTGAGGAGACTTACTAAACATAACAACTTAGAATTTGTTGACTCTGCCTACCCTTTTTCCCGTAAAAAAATGTTAAGGCTGGGCACAGTGGCTCACTCATGTAATCCCAGCTCTTTGGGAGGCCACGCAGGTGAATCACCTGGGGTCAGGAGTTTGAGACCAGCCTGGCCAACATGGTGAAACCCTGTCTCTACTAAAAATACAAAATTAGCCGGACATGGTGGCAAAAAAAAGTTAAGGGGCCGAGCACAGTGACTCGTGGCACAGTAATCCCAGCACTTCAGGATGCCAAGGCAGGCAGATCACTTGAGCCCAGGAGTTCAAGACCAGACTGGGCTACATGACAAAACCCGGCCTCTCCAAAAAATACCAAAAAATTAGCCAGGCTGGTGGCACACACCTGTACTCCTAGCTACTCAAGAGGCTGAGGCAGGAAAGTAACCTGAGACCAGGAGGTCAAGGCTGCAGTGAGCCGTGATCACACCACTGCACTCCAGCCTGGGCAACAGTCTAGAGATCCTATCTAAAACAAAAAAATTAGGGTGACATTTGTGCATTGGAGGTTTCTCAGATGCTCACTGAAAGAATGTTGAAGGAGTTTTGCCTATTTTTTCTGGCTTTTAGTAGCCCTAATTACTCTGTGATTATCTTCAACAATTCCTAAAAGGCATTGCGTTTCTGAGTTTTTCAGCTCTGACAGTGTTGCCTGTTTGTAAGTGGAGACCTGCCTGCAGGCCCCTCTACCCGCGCAGTTCCCGTGGGTTTGCCTTCCCTTACTGCCCTACCCTGCCCGTGCCTTCTTGTTCTGCTTTCTGTGGGAGGCTGGCCGCTGCTTTCCTGTCCCTGTTAACACTGCAGTACCTATCCCTAAGAGAGGCTGCCCTTCCTGCCATCTTCCTTACTCTGAGGATGACTTACTCATCTTTTTTTATTTATTTATATTTTTAGTTTTTATTATTTTAGAAACAAGGTCTTGCTCTGTCGCCCAGACTGGAGTGCAGTGGTGCAATCACAGTCCACTATAACCTCAAACTCCTGAGTTTGAGCGATCCTTCCACCTCAGCCTCCCGAGTAGCTAGGGCTACAAGCGCACGTCAGCACACCAGCTAATTCCCTTTTTTTTTTTTTTTTCAGAGAGGGGGGCTCACTAAGTTAGCTGACTGGTATTGACCTCCTGGCCTCAACTGATCCTCCCCCCTCAACCTCCCAAAATGCTGAGATTACTGGCACAAGCCACTATGTCCAGCCTTACCCATCCTTTCTCTGAAGTTTGTCACCTGAGGCACTTGTCTCCCCCAGGTTTCAGTTCAATCAGTGCCTTTGCTTTTCCAACTCGATTCTCCTGTGTCTCTGAGGATGAGGGAGTTCAGAGCTCATCTGCCCCCACCTCTCCTGCAGTGAGCCCCATGGCAGCCCGCACCCAAGCCTCACAGGAAGAATAGCAGTGGGTCCCCCACCAGCTCTGCGCCTTGACCTTTCTCTGGTCCAGAATCTGACAGCACTCACACCTTTGACTTCCGCACTTGGGCTTCTCGCCAGCGTCCAGGCACAGGATGAGCAGGACTGACGAGCGTGTTTGTGTCCTCTTCTGGTGCAGGTCAATAAGCATGCGTTTTCTGGAGGGAGAGACACCATCGAGGAGCACAGGCAGTTTGGGGGCAACTGTGATGTGGACGTGTCTTTCATGTACCTGACCTTCTTCCTCGAGGACGACGACAAGCTCGAGCAGATCAGGAAGGTGAGCAGGGAGCCCCAAGGGCCCACAGCTGCCTCCAGCCAGCCACTCCTGCCCATGGGGCCTGGAAGGCTCCAACAGCCGGGCATGAAGGGTTGGTCGGAAGTGCTCAACTGAAACAAGGTGAAAACTGAGTAGAGTCGCCCTCATAGTTTTTAGACCTGGGGTCAGAAGCCTCATGAACAAATCACGAAAGAGCAGATACAAATTACTATTCATTTGGGAGTCACACAAAACAGTCTTGCTTTATTAGTCATCAGAGAAATCTAAGTTAACGTGATCAAAGCTAAGACAGTTCAGTACAGAATCAGTAGGGGCTTTTGTGTGGCCATTGACTGTGTTCAGTGATGGTGAAGCAGACGCTTCCAGGCACACTCATGTGAGCAGAGTGTTTATCGGCACAGCCTCGTAAGCAGTTTGGTGATGGGTACAAAGAGCCCAAAAATGTTCAGAGCTTCTCCTCAGGTTTTCTCATTCTTAGAATTTTTTCCAAGGAAATAATCCTGAATAAGAGAAAGCTTTCCACACAAAGATGTTAAAAATGATAATAGCAAAAAGTTCAACACAGACTTGATACAACAGAGGAAATGTTAAATAAATTAGAACTGTTACAGGGTGGATTATTATGCAGGCATGAACTCTTTTAAGAGTGTTCATATGCAGAGCAAGGTGGCACACATCTGTAGTCCCTGCTACTTGGGAAGCTGAGACAGGAGGCTCCCTTGAGACCAGGAGTTCAAATCCAGCCTGGGCAACATAGCAAGACCCTCTTTTTTTTTTTTTTTTTTTTTGAGACGGAGTCTTGCTCTGTCACCCAGGCTGAAGTGCAGTGGCACGATCTCGGCTCACTGCAAACTCTGCCTCCCAG
>NW_012104253.1:3884416-3902093 GCF_000951045.1 Mandrillus leucophaeus
GTAATCCCAGCAACTCAGGAGGCTGAGGCAGGAGAATCACTTGAACCTGGGAGGTGGAGGTTGCAGTGAGCCGAGATCACACCACTGCACTCCGACCTGGCAACAGAGCAAGACTCTGTCTCAAAAAAAAAAAAGAAAAAAAAAAAAAATTAGCAAGATTTTCCAGAAGCCGTAAGGCTGCCAGGAATTGTTGTTTAGTGCCTGGGGGAACGGCGGCCCCTAGCGTCGGTAGGGTTGGGGACTGCCCTCCCCATTGGCCCTTTCACTGTGAGAGACCTAGTCATGGCTACCGTCAGAGCCAGGTTTCTAGCCGTTTTAGGAAAAGTGTAGCTGAAGGTATAGGTTATTGTTGTGGTAACAACACATCTCACTTCTGAGTGCCACCCACGTGCCAGCCTCTTCTTGGGTGGTGTGGGCTTAGCTGGTGCCCAAGGCAGGAAGGAGCCGCTCAGGACATGTGGAGCCATCTCTCACACGGCTGTCTCCCTCTGGGCAGGATTACACCAGCGGAGCCATGCTCACCGGTGAGCTCAAGAAGGTACTCATAGAGGTTCTCCAGCCCTTGATCGCAGAGCACCAGGCCCGGCGCAAGCAGGTCACGGACGAGATAGCAAAAGAGTTCATGACTCCCCGGGAGCTGTCCTTCGACTTTCAGTAGCACTCGTTTTACATATGCTTATAAAAGAAGTGATGTATCAATAATCCCAGCCCAGTCAAAGCACTGCCACCCGTAGGCTTCTGTCTCATGATTATTATTGGGCCTGGTCTCTGTAAGCCTGTGTATGTTATCAATACTGTTTCTTCCTGTGAGTTCCATCATTTCTGTCTCTTATGGGCAAAGCATTGTGGGTGATCGGTGCTGGCTAACATTGCATGGTCAGATAGAGAAGTCCAGCTGTGAGTCTCTCCCCAGAGCAGCCCCAAAGAGTGGAGCCTTTGGCTGGAAGTCCACGGACCACCCTGTTCTGGTCCATGGAGGACTCCGAGGGTTCCAAGTATACTCTTAAGACCCACTCTGTTTAAAAATATATATTCTATGTATGCATATATGGAATTGAAATGTCATTATTGTAACCTAGAAAGTGCTTTGAAACATCAATGTGGGGAGGTTTATTGAGCACAAGTTGTATTTCAGCCCACACCCCCTCCCAAAAGAAATTGGTAAGTAAAAGCTTTGCTATACATTTGACTAAGAAATCACCCAGCTTTAAAGCTGCTTTTAACAATGAAGATTGAACAGAGTTGGGCAATTTTGATTAATTGAGACTTGGGGGTGAAACTGTCCAGTTTACTGAACTCCAGACCATGCATGTATTCCACTCCAGAAATCAGCTCGCTTCCCTTGGCATACCAGTATTCTCCCGCCAAATGACCCTAGACCCTCTGTCCTGCAGAATCAGGGTCGCTTTTCCCCTGACTGTGTCCGATGCCAAGGAGTCCTGGCCTTTGCAGATGCTTCGTTTTGACCCTTGGCTGCAGTGGAAGTCAGCACAGAGCAGTGCCCTGGCTGTGTCCCTGGACGGGTGGACTTAGCTAGGGAGAAAGTTGAGGCAGCAGCCCTCGAGGCCCTCACGGGTGTCTAGGCAGGCCTCATTTCATCATGCACCATGAGCAGGTCTGGAAGAGCAAAGCCAAATCTCAGGGAAGCCCTTGGTTGATGTGTCTGGGTCTCCTCTGGAGCGCTCTGCCCTCCTGTCACCCAGTAGAGTGAGTAAACTTCCTTGGCTCCCGCTCTTGGCTCCGGCTCTTGTCATTGTGCTCTGTCTGGCAGGTCTGAGGAGGGAGCAGAGACCCCTCCCCTCACCCTTCTGTGTATGACCTTGAGTCTGCCGGAGTCAAAATTTGGGGATGAAAGTGCACAGTCCCGGGAACCCCATGGTGTTGTGTCACAGCTCCCAGGAATGGGCTTGTGCTGGGAGAGCCCTTAGCAGCATCCCGGTGCGGGCTCCATCTCACACCACATTTCTCATTTCCAGCAGCTGATGGAGAACACAAGCAGAGGTTGTCCTCGCTTTTCAGAGGAGGGGCTGGCTGTGGGGTGCTTGGTGGTGCTGTGTAGTGACAGGGAGCACAGGCTGCGAGCCAGGCCAGGCCCCGTTCACATGAGGCCCAGGGCAGGCGCCGAGCTGCAAGGGAGCCCTGGGCTCATTCTACCGGCTCATCCTCATTTTGCAAGTGGGGAAGCTGAGGCTTAGGAGAGGAGAACATGACTTGTCCAAGGCCATAGGGTGACTCTGACACAGCAAGTCTGTCCTGACTCTTGGGAGGCTGGAGGCCTGGGCTCGAGTCCCACTCAGGTACCCGTGCGCACCATGACCTCACCTACGCCTCCTCCCTGTCTCAACTCCTGCTGAGCTGGGCCTCACCCCTGCCCTCCCCTGCTCACCTGGCTGGCTATGGCCAGTGGGGGTGAGCCACCCACAGAGGCCATGTAGCTCACTAGCCTGTTGCCCTGGGCAACTAATGTGACTCCTTGTAGCTCTACTGCACCTGTGATGCAAGTGCAGTGAGGGGTGACAAGTGACGTCAGTGACAGTGACGTGGGTGTCGTTGTCCACCCAGCCAGAGCATCTATTGGCAGGGCCCTGGTGAGACCCTGGCCCCAGGGAGGAGTGAGCCAACACCGACCAGCTTCTCCCCTCACCGGCTGTGTGACTCTGGCCAGGTCACTTAACCTCCCAGGACCTCCATCTCCTCCCCTGTAAAAAGCAGTGATGCCTCTTGTTTAGGGTCTTAGGAGGGGTGCCCTGGGTCCAATACTCAGGTGACTTGCCCAAGGCCACTGCTGGTCAGGACACAGGGGAGCTGCACGTCTCCCAAACCTCCCCCATTTTGCTAAAAACCAGTGGTTTCTGAGAGAAATGTTCCCTGAAAGGCACGGGCATGTCTGGATTAGGATGGACAGGTTGCAGTGGCCCCATGGGTGTTTGGGGATGAGGCATGAGGCTGGGTGCCAGCACCACCGTGGTGCCGTAGGCTCTGCCAGAAGAGCACTCCTACTCCAGCTGGTGATGTCCACCTGGCAGACAGATGTGGGGCCGGCCCAGCTCAGCCTCTCTGCCCCGTGGCCCCCAGCCTGGAGGAGAGACCAGCTGAGCCTGCCTGAAAGGAGACGGGGCCTGAGAAGCACATAAAACAGCACTGGGTGGGGAAGCAGGGCCAGGAAGGAGGGTGGCTGAGCACACGGGTGGCTGTGGAACAGCTCGCTGCTCCAGGACAGCACTTGGCAAGCAAAAGGCCTGCCTCTGGCCCCCAGTGCCCACCTGCAGCACCAGCAGCTGTGCCCTCCCCAGGGTTACGCTGGCTGGGCCTTGAGGCCCAGGACTCTCTGGTCATTACCATAGAGGTTGTAAAGACAGTGAGGACAGAGGCCCTTCCTGCAAACCCCCTCCCCAGTGACAGGCAGAGCCAGCTGCTCAGTGACACAGGCTCAGGGAGAGCCAAAGGCCCCACCTCCCAGAGTGCAGCCACTGCCAGAGCCGGGCCAGGAGTGCTGCCAGGAACCCTCCTGCCAAGGCCGAACAGGTGGGGTCTTCTCAACACAAATGGTCCCAGGGTCAGTGTTTGATGAACGATGGAAACCGGTTAGCACCTGCCCTTTCCCAGCATTTGGCCACAGCATCTCAGCCTCTGCAACTCCTAAGCTGGACGCACTTCCTGGAATCTACTGCAGGCCTTATTCATTCACTCACTCACTCATTCATCCCACACCCGCTACTGTACAGCAGCCCTGGAGCTAGATGGAGTCCTTGCGCAGCTCACAGGCTCTTGTAGCTGGGGAGAGGCAGACGAGTGACCACACACCCAACTAGGTCCCCACGGGAGCAGAGCAGGAGATGCTTGGGAGCAACCCAGTGGTCAGGCAAGGAGAGCTTCCCGGAGGAGGTGGCACCTGGGATGTGGAGCCAGCCAGGCAGAGCAGGGGGAGGGTGTTCCTGGCACGGGGCACAGGGCATCAGATCAGGTGTCCACAGCACCACACATATGGGGACTGGCATAACAGGAGCAGACCCAGGAAGGGGGGTCCACCCCTTATTCTGGGAGCAGAAGAGTTCTGTTCGGCAGAGCAGAGGACAGCGTTCAGTGCACAGACACAGTCAAGGTCGGTGTCCCTGAGTGACTATAGTCAATGCAGGTGGCCTCCAGCCCTGCCAGAGGGCTGCTGTGGTGGAGACCCGATGGCTTCACGCTGGACCTGCCAACCCTAGCCCCTGATAGCCCCCATCAGTGGAAGCCACATGATTGATACCAGGAGGAGGGTGCTGGAGCCTCAGAAGCACGGGCTGCAGTCCACCCACCCCTCCTGATGCGTGACTGCAGGCAAGGCCCCCTCCCTCTTGGAGCTGTCTGCTCGCCTGGCATCCGGTGGCTGTGGTGAGCTGTGCAAGGTGCCCGGCACCCTCCCACACAGGGCGGGTGGGAGGGCCTGGCTGGAACCAGCTTTCGCTCAGAAAGCGGGTGGGTTTGGGATGAGGTGGTGAGGAGAGCAAGTACCCTGCTGAACAGCCCCCTGCAGCAGGACTCGGCGCCATAGGCCAGGCCCCACAACCCAGAAGGCTGAGCGGGTGGAGCCCGCCAGAGCGCCAGGCGGTGTTTCAGTGTGCCCATCTGCACAGTGGGAGCGCTGGCAGCTTGGGTTTGGAGGGGGCTCGTCCAGCAGGAAGCGAGCAGGACAGGGCCAGGGCCCTGCACCTCCCAGGATAGGTGGGCAGGCCTCACGGGGTGCGAAGCTGCTGGAGGCAGGGAACGGTCAGCCCACGGCCATGGAGCCACAGCCCTGAACATCCTCAGAAACATTTTATTCACAACAGTTCCCAACAGAGTCTTTGGGGTCTTTGCAGCGTTTTGGGGGTCTTTGCAGAGTCTTTGGGGTCTTTCCAGCGTCCACAGGCAGAGTGAGGGCTCCTGAGGAACCTCACCCCAAATTCCCTAACCGGGTGAGGACGGCCACCCCGGGCCCCTGCCAGGTGGGCATGGCAGTCCCGGCAGCACCCCTGGGAGCAGCCTGCTGTGGGGAACAAGCCAGGCCGGGGGAGCCGTCAGTCATGGTGGGCCAGCCCAGCTCATGCTCCCTGCCCCAAGGCCCCCAGCCTGTGGGAAGCCCCTGCCTGTAAGGGACAGCTCATGAAGACAAGAACAGTGGTGGGGACGAGGGTCTGGGAATGGGACAGAGGTTGGCTGAGCACACACCTGACTCCCTGGAAGTTTGCTCCAAAGACATGGGAGGCGGGGGCCACGGGGAAGCTGGGATGAACAACTGACTCCATGCGACACGCCCTCATCAAAGAGGCCCACTCCTCCCTGGCTCCTGCCACCCCAGGACAACCCTGGCTGATGGCCGGCGGGCCCCTCGACCTGAGGTCAGTAGCTGGGCAGGGCAAGCTCAGGCCTCGGCCGACTCACTGCAGGGAGGCTCCTCGTTTTCCTGGGCAATGGCCCTGTGGGGTCCCAACCCCAGCCACACTACCCCTTGCCTCCTCCAGCCACTACAACCTCCCGCAGCTGCCGGCGGCTGGGCCGCTGAGCGTGGGGACCAGCTATGTGAGCAGACCTTGGGTGAGCCTCAGCACCGCCTCATAGGCGACAAAGACCACCATGTTGACAGGGAAGGCGCGGCAGCAGTTGAGCACCAGCCCCTTGAAAAGGACCCGGGGTCCCTCCTCCCGCACGCTGGTCACCATACAGTGCAGGAGGCCCCGGTAGCGCCTCTGGCCCTGTCCATCTGCCTGCAGTCTCGACTTGATCACGTCCATGGGGGTGGCCACAGCCCAGGCCAGGACTCCCGCACAGCCCCCGGCCACCAGCACGCCCAGAACATCTGCAGAGAGACCACAGTGCCTTGACTGGGAGCCTGATCGGGGCGCCCAGGGCAATGTGCCCTGGACTCACTCTTCCGGCCCATCCTCATTTGCAAGTGGCTTGGGAGAGGGGAAGGGAACTTGTCCACAGCCACACACTGACGCTGACACAGCAACTCTGTGCTGACTCTTGGTGTTGGGGGAACTGAGGAGCCCACCCTGGGAGGCAGGAAGCCGAGTTCAAGCCCCCACTCGGGTACTGGCGGGCAGCAAGACCTCACCTTGTCCTCATCCCGCCGGGCTCCCCGCCCTGCCAGGTTCCAGCCCCTGCTCACCTGGCTGGCTGTGGCCAGCGGGGCTGAGCCGCTCACAGAGGATGGCGTAGGAAAGGAAGTAGGTGGCAAAGGAGTGGCCGTCCCGTAACAGCAGGGCCGAGCTGCCCTTGTAGAGGCCGCGCAGCCCCTCCTCGCGGGCTACTGTGGCCAGGCAGTGAAGCGGTCCGCGGTACTTGGGCTCTGGGCAGGCTGGGGGCGCAGGACACACGGGGGGCACAGCCGAGGGCCCCGAGGCCGAGAGCCGCCGCTGCTGCTTCTGTGCCTGTGTCTGTGTCTGCAGGCGGACTTTGGCCACCTCAGTGGGCGATGTCAGGAACACCTGGACCAGAGAAGGAGGCAGGGGTCAGCCACCTGTGGCTCTGCCCACAGCCTGGACCTGGCCTCCCACCGGCCTCATGTTGCCCACGATGACCTCAGGGGGTTGGGCCCCAAGACCCTGCAGGCTGGCCCAGAGCTGGGGGCCACGGGGTCCAAAGCCAGCTCTGCCCACCAAAGCTCATGCTTCCTCGGCAGCCACATCTCTCCCAGGCGCCAGCCTGCCGGACTTCTCCTGGGAGGTGGTAAGAAAATGTCGGTGACCCAGGTTCAAGAACATATTTAATAACGTATCAGCAATAATAATATCACGGCCGGGCGCAGCGGCTCAAGCCTGTAATCCCAGTACTTTGGGAGGTCAAGGCAGGCGGATCACAAGATCAGGAGTTTGAAACCAGCCTGGCCGATATGGGTGAAACCCCATCTCTACTAAAAATACAAAAATTAGCCGAGCATGGTGGCAGGCGCCTGTAGTCCCAGCTACTCAGGAGGCTGAGGCAGGAGAATTGCTTGAACCTGGGAGGCAGAGGTTGCAGTGAGCTGAGATGGTGCCACTAAACTCTGGCCTAGGCAACCGAGCAAGACTCTGTCTCAAAAAAAAAAAAAAAAAAAAAAATCACTAGACATACTGGGTGCCACTTCGTGGGTACTCATTCATGTCGGACTCCACATACGTGTGCTGGGGGCTTTACCCTCATGATCTCACTAAATTCTCATCAGGCCTCTTACAGATGGAGAGACAGAAGCTCCAGGAGTCTCCCTTGCTTGCCCAAGGTTGCTCAGCTCCTGAGAGTCAGAGCTGAGAGCTGGGCCTGGTGGTCTGGACCCCTGGGCCAGGCCTTCAGCCACTGGGCTGCTCCAGCTGGCTCCGTGCTGTCACCGTGTGCAGAAGTCTGTCCCCACTGCGGGAGCCAGGGCTCCCTGAGGGCAGACGGGCACTGCAGGTGCTCCACGCACAGTTGAGGATGGAGAAATGCCCGCGTCCAGCAACAGCTCACTGTGTTCAGGCATCTCTGTGCCCGGAGCCATGAGTGCCCGGGGCCTGCCTATTCAGCTCCCCATGGTGGCTTCTAGGTGACCTTCTGACCGTGACGGGGAGGGTCTTTTTGGTCACAGCCCCCTTCTCCAGGGGGCCGTGCTGGGCAGGACAGCAGTGAGCCCCTCATCTGTGCACTGCTCAGGGGTTCTGGGCCCAGCCTGGGCGGGATGCCAGTTCCTCTCCCACAGCCCCTGGCTCCATGCATGGCCTCCAGTGTCTGCCCTCATCAAGCCTCAGTTTCCCCACCTGCCAGGGTGGATAACCTCGCAGATTCTGCAGTCTCTCTTGGGTCTTCCCCACCCTGGCTGCCCCTACTCACGCGGACGAGGCCGGAGGCATATCCCGAAAGCGCGACGTCGGCCTTGGAGGGCTTGGCGTCAGGGCTGCTGTACCGGAGCTGGCAGATGTGCGCCAGGCAGTGGCGGTAGGTGCCGAAAGACACGGAGGACACCAGGGACACCGTGCACACAGGAAGCGAGAGGCCGCGATAGAAGCCCCACACCTAGCAGACAGGGTCTAGGTGAGGCCAGGGCCCCGCCAGAAGAAGGAGCCCACCGAGGGAGCCCACACTCAGCCCCGCCCTGCACTCTGCTGTTGGGCCTCGGGAAGGTCATTCACAGTCTCAGGGCCTCAGTTTCCTCTGCTGTAGGATGGAGGTCACGAGGGGAGACCTGAAGAGTCAGAGGACCAGGCCAAACCCAGCGCAGCTGCTTGATGATGATGAACTTTTTTTTTTCTTTTTTTTTTTTGAGACAGAGTCTCACTCTGTTGCCCAGGCTGGAGTGCTGTGGCAAGATCTCAGCTCACCGCAACCTCCACCTCCCAGGTTCAAGCGATTCTCCTGCCTCAGCCTCCTGAGCAGCTGCCTGCTCACCACCTCCAGCTAATTTTTGTATTTTCAGTAAAGACAGGGTTTCACCATGTTGGCAAGGCTGGTCTCGAACTCCTGACCACAGGTGATCCGCCTGCCTCGGCCTCCCAAAGTGCTGGGATTACAGGCGTGAGCCACCGCACCTGGCCTGATAATGAACTATTAACAGCATGTTATGCCTCTACTGCTTTCACAAGCTAGCTCCTGGCCTGCACCAAGCCCCAAGTTCACTTTAGAGAATGTCACCAAGTCCTGCCTCTGGACAGGTCTCTAAGCTAGACCCTGAAGACTCCACCCAACACTGCCTTCAAGGGGCACCTGGCCTGGAGGAGCCAGAAATGCAGTGCATGGGTCCCTCCTCTGACCTTCAAAGGCCTGAATGCTACCTCTAGACCCTCTGCTGGAGGTGGGAACCTCCTTCTGAGGCCCCTCTAGCTGCCAGATGAACTGGCTCCAGTCCTCAGAGGAACTCGCGAGATTGGCAGCACTATTCCCACGTGGAAGGTGAGAGAGCTGAGACCCAGTGGGGAGCCCAGCATCACCTGCTGGGCAGTGGAGGCAGGCCCAGCATCCCCTCCCTGTCTCCCTGCCCACACCCTGGCCCCAGACCTACGCGCTCTCGGTGATACGTATCCCGGATGCAGTGCCAGATGCCTGTGTACTTTGGCTCCGTCTGGATCCTGACCTGCGGGAGAAGTGAGCTTCAGGAAGGAGTAGCTCCAGGCCTAGGGCAAGGCCAGCAGGCCTTGGGGAAGGGGCAGAGTCACCCTCTTGATTGTCCCAGCCATGCTGGACTGTGGGCACAGCAGGGACAGGGAGCCTTGTGTTAGATGAGAAACCTGGGGTGCAGAGGCGAGAAGGTGGGACTGACAGTCCCAGGGGCTATGGGGAGCCACTGAAGGCATTTGAGCAGGAAAGGAGTGGGTCTGTTTAGCATTCTGGAAAGTCTTCTGGCCATGGATGGGTGCAGGGGCCTTGGAATGGTTGGGGGGCTGGCTGCTGCCACACCTTCACCGTGTCCAGGGGGTAGCCCACAGCAACACCGCAGACGCCTGGAAGGAAAGCAGAGGCCCACGGTGAGGAGAGTGGGGCCAGCGAGCAGTTCCGCCCCATTGCAGGGAAGAAGAAGCAGGTGCACACCAACTGGGCTCCCCCAAGGGCAGACCCATGTTTGGCCCTTCTGGTCTGCACCAGGTCTCATCCCCTGAGGGCACCCTCGTTTTATAGATGAGGAAACTGAACCTCCGAGTGACTTCTGCCCTTTGCAAGCGAGTTCCCCTTCCCTGAGTCCTGGCCTGGGATTGCCTCATCCTCGCTGCCTTGGGCCAAAGACATGGCCCGGCCTCCCCACGGGCATCATGTTCTGAGAGAATGTCTGATCCAACCCTGGCTGGGCCCTGTCTCTGAGCCAGGCAGACCTTGCCCTCGAGCCGTCAGTCCGTGGAGGGTTTGCCTGTGAGCTAGGCAGTAACTGCGTTTTGGCTGCGTGGGTGGAAGGAGTGGGAGGCACAGCCTGGGCAAAGGCCAGGAGGAGGGAAGCCCAAGCCCACACCGGGGTTTGTGAAGAGCCAGGACTGCCAGGAATCACAAGTGCGTGTGGAAGAGAAAGGGCCGGGAGTCCACACCTTGCAGAGAGGCTTCAGGTGCCAGGCCTCAACATCCAAGCCCCAGCACTGACACAGGGAAGTCAGACAGGAAATAGGCTGGTCCCTGGGGGGACCATTCTCTCCCCTGAGGGTCAGTGGTAAAGGCCAATGGAAGACAATAGGCACATGGGGACTGTACCCTATTTACTGTGGCCCAGGACTCAGTAAATATGCGGGATGAAAGAATGAAGCGAATAAATGAAGTAAGGCAAAAGACCAAGTGGCTTGGAGAGAATGACCCTTCTTAACCCTCCCGTACACCTCATGCACCTCACAGAACTCCTACTCATCCATCAAAGCCCTGCCACAACACCACCTCCTCTCTGGAGCCCTCTCTGACCTCTGTACTCTGGGCTGACTCTGTGCCTGGAACATGTTGAGCAGAGGCCTTGTCATATGGCCTTGCTGCTGTTGTATGCCACCGCCACCTCCAGAACTGGAGTTCTCCAAGGACATGGCCCAGGGCTGACACCCTATGACCCAGGGCCAGGCACAGAGTGACAGCCCTTTACCTAGGCCTCCCCATGGCTTCAGAGGAAAGATGCCAGACTCAGGAGCCCTTTCCAGCTGTGTGACCTCAGGCAAGTCCAGTAACTTCTCTGAGGAAGGGAGCGGCTGGCCCCAGGCTGGCACCTAGCTGGGGCTCAGAAAGCCTGCTAATGGAGGCCGGGCGCAGTGGCTCACACCTGCAATCCCAACACTTTGGGATGCTGAGGCGGGCAGATCACTTGAGGTCAGGAGTTTGAGATCAGCCTGACCAACATGGTAAAACCCGGCCTCCACTAAAAACCCAAAAATTAGCCAGACATGGTGGTGCATGTCTATAGTCCCAGCTACTTGGGAGGCTGAGGCAGGAGAATCACTTGAACCCAGGAGGCAGAGGTTGCAGTGAGCCAAGATCACGCCACTACATTACAGCCTAGGCAACAGAACAAGACTCCATCTCAAGGAAAAAAAAAGAAAAAGAAAGCCTGTTAATGGGGCAGGTACCCTGCCTTCTCCCAGGCCCAGAGCTTGGCCGCTCTCCCAACCCCCATGCTATTCCCAGAAGTATTGACGCCACCCACTGCTGTTTCACAAGACCAGCAAGGCCAGGAGTGCCCACTCAAAACAGTCCCCACAGCCCACGGGATGGAGCTGAGCCCGTGTCCCAGGGCCTGGTTATCTCACTGAATCAGTCTTTCACCAGGAGCCCTTCCCCAGGAGGGAGAACGGTTTCCCCAGCAGAGTCTGGCCTGAGAAGCAGGTTCCGGAGGCCCAGCCAGGCACACACAGCCAGCGGGGCAGGTGGAGCCAGCTCGCCAGGTCCCTTACCGTCCTCTGCCCGCCCGTTCCAGTACCTGCTGCAGGACCAGGCCCCATCTTCCCTACCCATCTCCCCGCCCTCTCGATCCTCTCCTGGGGTCTTCCTTCCCTTCCAGTGACTCAATCACCCCTCCCCACACCAAGAACTCCCAGCCTCCCTAGCTCTGCCTCCCGAGCGACCTCCATGCCTGGACCACAGCCCCATCCCCAGCCTGCCCTCAGCCTCCTGTCTGAGCCTCCCAGGCCATTGCAGCCCCCCAGGCCCTGCAGCACCCCTCATCCAGCCTTAGTCTCCCAGGAACCTGCTCTCTGCTCCTGGCATCCATGGCCCACACCAGGTCTTGGCAGATCCTGGGAGCTGGGGGTCTCCTCAAACCCCCCCTGCTGCCCAGCACCTTCCTGGGCCTCAGCTCCTGCTACCCCCAGGAGCAGCAGTGTCTGCACAGCCCACCATCCTGTCTGTTACCTCCGATGGCTCCAGCAACAAAATCCATGAACAAGGTGTGGCGGGGAGGTCCTGGGTCTGCCTTCCTGAGAGGGCTCTGGTGCCACCGGGGTGGCCTCAACAGCTCCCAGCTGACTCCTCTCAGACCTTAAATACCTGTGGCAGGGGAGGGGACCGGAAGCAAAGCCTGCTGAGGCCACGTGGCACACAGCTGGGCTCCCTCCCCTGCCCCCAGGACCCTTGTCCCAGTGCCCTCGGGACCCAGGTGTCAGGAAAGCACAGAAGAGAGCGCAGGAGGTGGCAGACACCAGGGAGCAGGGTCACTGCCCCACCACATCCAAACACCTCCTGGGGAGGTCCAGAGATGGGGCTGTGACAGCTCCCGCCCTCCAGGTCCAAGCTCAAGCCTTCACTCTGTCCCCTGGGCTTTCCTGACTCCCTTGGATTTGCTCAGGACCCCTTGCCCGGGAAACTTGCAAAGCTCTCTCACTTACTCACTCAACAAACACTTCCTTTGCTGACGCTACACCCAGGCAAGACAGCCAGTCCCTGTCCTCAAGGTGCTCCAGTTGTCAGGGAGGGAGGGGGTCGGGGGAACAGGCCTGAACCCAGGAACATCACCCACCACCTGTTCTCGCCCTTCCTGCTGCCCCGGTTCCCTGCTGTCTGCTCCATGGGAATGCGTCTCCCCGGACCCAGAGGCCAAGGTCAGGGCTGCCTCACCAGGCCCCCATGACTGCATGAACCAAGGACAGAGGCTCTGCCGATTCAGCCTCTGAACCAGCTGGCTGGGGCCCACCTGAAGGGGAGACCTCTCCACTAAGAGGCTACGTCTGTCTGCTGGGCACTGTAAAAACAGGGACCTCCTCACCTGTGCACCCCACCTTACAGTTCACCAAGCTTCTCTCACTCTCAGGTTCTAGGATCCTCCTCACCGCCTCAGAAGGGAGGCAGCACAGCATTAGTGCTGCCCATTTCACAGATGGGGCCACTGAGACCCAGAAAGCGGGCTTGTTTAAGGCCACGAGGGCGGCAGGGCTGGATATGATCCCCAGATGCTCTCACACAACCCACCCTCTGGGATATTCAGGGCCCACCTGGGGAGGCCCCAGTGGGCTCTCAAGGCGACTCAGTGCATGCCACATGTGACCTGCGCTGCAGCCCTGTGAGATCTCCACAGGGGACACCAAGGCTCAGGGAGGCTGTGCAGGTGCCTCAGTCACACAGCTGCTAAGCAACAGACCAAATGAGTGCCCCACAGACTGGAATGCCAGCAGGATAGGGGAGGGGCAAGTGTTGACGCATAGACCCAGGCAGCCCATCTGGGTGGCCCTCGGGGCAGGTGGCAGGGCCAGGAGGCTGTTTGTCTACCTGTTTTCCTGTCCTCTAATGGCCAGACCTGCAGGCTGGCCTTGAGCAGGCTGAGAGTTGACGGAGGGACAGCCCCCCTGACAGCCTAACTGTTTGTAGGCAAGTAGGAGACACAGGGTTAGCAGTGCCAGCTGCTATGGCAGAGGGTAAAGGGCAGTAAGTGGCCCATCCAAGGCCAGTCCTGATGCTAGTCCTGGCCCTCAAGGGGATGAAGCTTAGCGTCTGGTTAGAAGCTGGCTGCCTGACTTTAAAGCCCAACTCTGCCACTCATAGTTGAGACCATGGGCCAGCCCCTTGACCACTCCGTGCCTCCACTTTTGCATCCATGAAATGAAGAGAGTACCTGCCTCATATCTGCAACTGCTCAGGGCAAGGTCTGGGCATGTCCCTGTGAGAGTGGCCAGCTACATGCTAAGGCTGCATTAACAGAAGCATAGAGTCTGGAAAGAAGGAGGTGACTGGCCTGTTCTGGGCAGGGCAAATACAGCTGAGACTTGGGTTCGATTGCTGATGCTACACTCGAGAAGCCAGTACCTTGGGTGCTGAGGGAGTTTGAAGCATGGTGTCTAACTGACAGAACAGGGACCGTTCAGATCCATGTTTCCTGCACAGCATCTAATGCAGCAAGTGCCAGTCACCCACAGCACCTGAGCCACAAGTCCAGGAGTTGCCCTGGACACCTCTCTCTCTCCACCCCACATCCAGAGTCCCCAGTCCTATGTGTCAACCTCTTAAATTCACATTCAGATCCCTTCACCACTGTCCGTCTGCACAGCCCCAGCCGTGTCATCACCCCACGGACAGCGGCCTGCCCTGCCCATGCCCTCTACTCATGAAACCAAGGCTGCCTGTCGAGTTTTAGGCACTGAGACACATCAGTAAACACAACAGATAAAAACCCTTGCCCTGGGCCAGGAGCAGTGGCTCACGCCTGTAATCCCAGCACCTCGGGAGGCCGAGGCGGGTGGATCACAAAGCCAGGAGTTCGAGACCAGCCTGGCCAATATGGTGAAACCTCGTCTCTACTAAAAATACAAAAAGTTAGCCAGGCGTGGTGGTGGACGCCTGTAGTCCCAGCTACTTGGGAGGCTGAGGCAGGAGAATTGCTTGAACCTGGGAGGCGGAGGTTGCAGTGAGCCGAGATTGGGCCACTGCACTCCAGCCTGGGAGACACAGCAAGACTCTGTCTCAAAAAAAAAAAAAAAAAAAAAAAAGCCCTTGCCCTGGTGGACCTTATGCTCAGGGAGGAGGACAGCCAGTCAACAGATGAACAGCCAAAATACAGAGCACCCCCAATGGCAGCAAGTGCCAGGAGAGAAATAAGGTCTTGGGGAGAGGGAGACTTGCAGGGGGTGTTAGGGAGGCCCCAGAAGGTGACATTTGAGACAAGCCTGTTCTCTCAGTCATCGCAGCCAGGTTTTACCTGCTCTTTGTCTCCTGAATGAACATGCCCTAGCTTGACCCTCTTCTCCAAGGCAGAAACAGAAAACAGGCCACCCCACCATTTAGGCTGCTCCGTGCAGGTCTCAACATCTCCCCACTCAGCTGTGGGCTTTGGGTAGGCAGGGTGTTGCTGGGTTTGTCTCCACACCCACGACACTCAGCACAGGCGGGCACTGGGGAAGCCAGGTAAATAAGTATGAGAGAAAATGAGTCAGTGAACAGATGGAAGGATGGATGGATGGGTGGAGGGATGGAGGGATGGAGGGACGGATGGAGGAGGGCTGGACAGACAGATGGATGGATGGGAGACAAATGGAGGAGGGAGGGATGGGCAGGTAGACAAATGGATGGATGGGAGGAGGGCTGGACAGACGGATGAGTGGACGATGGACAGAGGGACGAGTGGTTGGATGAAGGGGTAGAGCAATGAAGGCATGGACAGAAAGACAGATGGCTGGAAGGATGGACAGGCTGGCAGGGGCCCCACAAGAAAGGCGTGAGACAGTGTTGCAGAATCTGGGACAGGCCATCAGTCAGTCTACACCCTCAGTACCCTCACTGTGCCAGGCCCTAAAGATCAAAGGGACTTCAAGAGGATGTCACCCACCTGCCCCCATCACCCCATCCATCCTTTCCACCAAGCACCTTCTCCTCCCCGAAGGTGTTCACCTGGAGGCCCTGCACTCCCAGGTGTCCTCAGCTGGAGATAGCCAATGGCATTAGATGACTTTACTTACTTTTTTATTTTTTATTTTTATTTTTTTAGATGGAGTCTCGCTCTGTCGCTCAGGCTGGAGTACAGTGGCGCAATCTTGGCTCACTGCAACCTCCATCTCCTGGGTCAAGTGATTCTCCTTGAACCAAGGAGGAGGAGGTTGCAGTGAGTTGCCTCTTGAGTAGCTGGGATTATAGGTGCGTACCACCATGCCCAGCTAATTTTTTTGTATTTTTGGTAGAGATAGGGTTTCACTATGTTGGCTAGGCTGGTCTCAAACTCCTGACCTCAAGTGATCCACCCATGTCAGCCTCCCAAAGTGCTGGAATTACAAGAATGAGTCACCGCACCCGGTGGCATTAGATGATTTTAAACAATCATTATTCTTGTTAGGTGCAATAATGGCACCAAAGTTCTATGAGGAAATGCCTATATTTCTTAGAGATACAAACAGAAGTACCTGGTGGTAAAATGGCATGATGGCTGAAATTTAATTTAACATTGTCTGGCAAAAAAAGAAAGGAAGAAAAGGAGAACGATGATGACTATGTGACCTTTGTTGTAGTCCGTGATAAAAAGTAGCAGCCGGGTGTGGTGGCGCATGCCTGTAGTCCCAGCTACTCAGGAGTCTGGCGGGGGAGGACGACTTGAGCCCGGGAGTTCTGGGCTGTAGTGCGCTGGGCTGATTGTCCCATACGCTACAGTCAGCATCCATATAGTGACCTCCCGGGAGTGGGAGACCACCAGGTTGCTTAAGGAGGGGTGAACCGGCCCAGGCTGGAAATGGAGCAAGTCAAAACCCCTGTGCCAATCAGTAGTGGGACTGTGCCTGTGAATAGCCACCGCACTACAGCCTGGGCAACATCGCGAGTGAGACCCCATCTCAAAAAACTAAACAAGCAGTAAAAGGGGGCCGGGTGCGGTGGCTCACGCCTGTAATCCCAGCACTTTGGGAGGCCGAGGAGGGCGGATCACGAGGTCAGGAGGGCGGATCACGGGGTCAGGAGATCGAGACCATCCTGGCTAACACGGTGAAACCCCATTTCTACTAAAAAATACAAAAAATTAGCCGGGCGAGGTGGCGGGCGCCTGTAGTCCCAGTTACTCGGGAGGGTGAGGCAGGAGAATGGCGTGAACCCGGGAGGCGGAGCTTGCAGTGAGCCCAGATGGCGCCACTGCACTCCAGCCTGGGCAACAGAGCAAGACTCCATCTCGGTGCCACTGCAGTCCAGCCTGGGCAACAGAGCGAGACTCCGTCTCAAAAGAAAAAAAAAAAAAAGTAGTAAAAGGGCCACTGCACTCCAGCCTGGGTGAAGGAGTAAGGCTCCTGTCTCAAAAATAAAAATAAAAATAAGTAGTAAAAGAACAGTGAACAAGAATGAAGCTGCTTATACCTTGCCCAGCCTCCTTCCAGGCCTCATCGATCCTGCCTGGTGGAGGGGAGGAGCCCTCAGCCTAGGGTCTGGCCCGGGGCTCTGCCTCTCCCAGCTGTGCTACCCTGGGCCGGTGGCATGACCTCTCTGGGTCTTGAATTTTCCAGCAGTCGATGGACCTGGAGTCTTCTGCGGACGGCAGGAGGCAGAGCCTGGGAGAGTCCACTGGAGCCAGCCGGCTGCTCCTCCGACAGGCATGGTGACTGCTAGGAGAGCCAGGCTGCCTGCAGGTCTCCTCCACCGGCGCCTGAGCCCACGCTGTGCGCGGCCCGGGCTGCCCTTGCGGGAAGGCTGCGTTGTCCCCTAGGGGGCGGCAGACGTAGCCCAAGCAACCAAGCCGCACTCGGCCGAGGGCTTCGGGAGGGAGCCTGCCGGCCCTGCTGGCTGGGCCACACATTCTAAAATACTCTTTTATTTTTATAACGAAAGGAATAACTACAGGTTATGATTATTTTAATCCACACAGAAGTGATGGAGCCAGCACGGAAAGTGAAAGTCCCACCACTCAGCCTGAGGACCCACCTGCAGCGATCCCGCCAGCACTAGCCTTTCCTTTCCTTTCTTTTCCTCGTTCTTTTTTTTTGAGATAGTCTCACTGTGTTGCCCAGGCTGGAGTTTAGTGGCGCTATCTCGGCTCACTGCAAACGCCACCTCCCCGGTTCAAGCGATTCTCCTGCCTCAGCCTCCCAAGTAGCTGAGATCACAGGCACCTGCTGTCATGCCTGGCTAATTTTTTTTTTCTGCCTCCCGGGTTCACGCCATTCTCCTGCCTCAGCCTCCCGAGTAGCTGAGACTATAGGCGCCGCCATCACGCTTGGCTAATTTTTTGTATTTTTAGTAGAGATGGGGTTTTACCGTGTTAGCCAGAATGGTCCCGAACTCCTGACCTCGTGATCCGCCTGCCTCCACCTCCCAAAGTGCTGGGATTACAGGCGTGAGCCACCGCGCCCAGCATTTTTTT
>NW_012104253.1:3902143-3913763 GCF_000951045.1 Mandrillus leucophaeus
GAGTGTAGTGGTGTGATCTCGGCTCATTGCAACCTCCACCTCCCGGGTTCAAGCGATTCTCCTGCCTCAGCCTCCTGAGTAGCTGGGATTACAGGCACCCGCCACCACGCCGGGGAAATTTTTGTATTTTTAGTGGAGATAGGGTTTCACCATGTTGGCCAGGCTGGTTTCGAACTCCTGACCTCAGGTGATCCACCTGCATCAGCTTCCCAAAGTGTTGAGATTACAGGCGTGAGCCACCGCACCCGGCCCTGAGTTATTTTTTACTGTAACAGATTTTGCCATTTTGGTGGAATTTGGAGGGGTCAAGGAAGGACAGTGAGATTTCCAAAGAGTGGATCCTGACTCAGGGGCCCAGAGTGGACCCTGGGGGGCTGGCATGGCTCCAGAGAAAATTGGCAGCCCTGGCATTTCCAGAAAATAGGGGTCCTTGGCAAGTCTGAGCAAAGTCAGCAGTCCCCAGATTCTCACCTGGCTCCCTCAGTGCCTCGGAAGAAGCCACTGACCCACCCGAGCCTCAGTTTCTTCATCTTTAAAATGGGACAAGGGTCGGGCATGGTGGCTCCTGACTATAATACTGCCATTTTGGAAGGCTGAGACAGGAGGATCCCTTGAGCGCAGGAGTTTGAGACCAACCTGGGCAACATAGCAAGATCCCTGTCTCTACAAAAAATAATCCCACGACTGTAATCCCACAACTTTGGGAGGCCGAGGCAGGCGGATCACCTGAGGTCAGGAGTTCAAGACTAGCCTGGCCAACATGATGAAACCTCATCTCTACTAAAGAATACAAAAATTAGCCAGTCGTGGTGGCACACGCCTGTAATCCCAGCTACTCGGGAGGCTAGCCACGCATCGTGGTACATGCCTGTAGTCCCAGTTATTCAGCAGGTTGAGATGTGTGTCAGGGTTCTCTAGAGGGACAGAACTAATAGGATACACACACACACACACACACACACACACACATATGAGTGCAATGGTGCAATCTTGACTGACTGCAACCTCTGCCTCCCAGGTTCAAGTGATTTTCTTGCCTCAGCCTCCCAAGTAGCTGAGATCATAGTCACGTGCCACCACACCCAGCTAATTTTGTATTTTTAGTAGAGATGTGGTTTCACCATGTTGGCCAGGCTGGTCTCGAACTCCTGACCCCAGGTGATCTGCCCACCTTGGCCTCCCAAAGTGCTGGGATTACAGGCATGAGCCACCGTGCACGGCCTAAAAGGGGGTTTATTAAGTATTAACTCACACCATCACAACGTCCCACAATAGGCTGTCTGCAAGGTGAGGAGCAAGGAGAGCCAGTCCAAGTCCCAAAACGGAAGAACCTGGAGTCCTATGTTTGAGGGCAGGAAGCATCCAGCATGGGAGAAAGATGTGGGCAGGGAGGCTAGGCCAGTCTCGCCTCCTCATGTTTTTCTGCCTGTTTTATATTCGATGGCAGCTGATTAGATGGTGCCCACCCAGATTAAGGGTGGGTCTGCCTTCCCCAGTCCAGTGACTTTAATGTTCATCTCCTTTGGCAACACCCTCACAGACACATCCAGGATCAACACTTTGCGTCCTTCAATCCAATCAAGTTGACACTCAGTATTCACCCCATCACAAGGTGGGAGGGTCACCTCAGCCTAGGAGGTCAAGGCTGCGGTGAGCCATGATCACACTGCTGCACTCCAGCCTGCCAACAGTGAGACCTTGAGCCCCAAAATAAATAAACAAGCAAAATGAAACAAGCCCAGCCCTGTGCCCAGGACATGAGAGCCTATATGCTCCAGGCTTGGCCCCTGTCTGCTTGGGTGTATACAATGCCCAGCTGGCTGCTGCAGACCACACAACCCCAGGCAGTGGGTGGGTGCAGTCTCACCCACTATGGAAGGGAGTGGGTGTGCTTCTGGGGTGAGATTGGTGTGTGGAGTGGGATGAGCCCCCACTCAGTCCTCGCAGACACTCTAGCCTCCCTCTGAAATCCTGACAGGCTAGGGCCCTGGGCCTGGGGTCTCTGAGCCTGTGTGGCCCCTGGGACAGACCTTCAACTTACAAAGCCTATCACAGGGCATTCGTGCTGCCTCCCCCTCCCTGGAAAGAGGGTGCAGAGGTAGGGCTGCTCCCAACTCCGGCTCCCACTCCTGCAGGAAGAGGTACCAGATGCTACCTTTCCCGCTGAGCGCATTGCAGGCGTCAAACCCCACCCCCTGTGCCCATTGGCACTGCTTGTGTTACAGATGAGGACACCGCAGCCCAGACAAAAGCAGCCGATGAGAGTTCGGGAAAAGGGTGGGCGCCATGGCTCACACCTGTAATCCCACCACTTTGGGAGGCCAAGGCAGGCGGATCACCTGAGGTCAGGAGTTTAAGACTAGCCTGGCCAACATGGTGAAACCTCATCTCTGCTAAGAATACCAAAATCAGCCAGTCATGGTGGCACGCGCCTGTAATCCCAGCTACTCGGGAGGCTGAGGCAGGAGAATTGCTTGAGCCTGGGAGACTGAAGTTGCAGTGAGATGAGACAGTGCCCCTGTACTCCAGCCTGGCCAACAGAGCGAGACTCTCTGAAAAAAAAAAATGGCCGGCTGTGGTGGCTCACGTCTTTAATCCCAGCACTTTGGGAAGCCGAGGTGGGCAGATCACAAGGTCAGGAGTTCAAGATCTGCCTGACCAACATAGTGAAACCCCGTCTCAACTAAAAATACAAAAAACTAGCTGGGCGTGGTGGTGGGTGCCTGTAATCCTAGAGACTAGGGAGGCTAAGGCAGGAGAATCTCTTGAACCCGGAAGGTGGAGGTTGCGGCGAGCCTAGATCGTGCAGCTGCACACCAGCCCAGGTGACAGAGTGAGACTCCGTCTTCAGAAAAAAAAAAAAAAAAAAAAAGGTTCAGGTAAAGACCTGGAATTTGAGGCCAGCTCTGCCACAGATGACTCCGTAGCCAATGGACTTAACTCTTGTCCCTCGATTTCCTTCTCTGTGAACAGGGACAACAGCCAGCTGCAGCAGGGTTAACCAGGTATTAGCAATCAGAGGCAGAAGTGAAGCCAGAGGGCTGACCACGCAGGTCAGACCAGGCCCTGCTGCTGGCGTTCCTGAGCCCCCACCACACCCTGGCTCTGTCTCTTCAGAGTCCCCAGGTCCCTAAGCCTTTTGGGGGGCCTGCTTCTTGCAGAACCTCCTGCTGCCCACATTTCTCCCCGCTTTCCGCTTTCCAGCCCTTTGTGCCCTGACCAGGAGGCATCCTCAGACCTGGATTCCACTGGCTGCAAGGGCTGAGAAGGCCACTTATCCTGGACCTCAGGGTTCCCACCTGGATCCAATGCACAGGCAGGTTGCCTCCTACGGAAAGGGAGGCCCTCCCCAGAGCAGGGCCTGGGGCCCATCACATCAGCCTCATGTGGGCAGAGGAAGGGATTGACTTCTGTCAGTTATTCCTTCATTCATTCACTCGCATGCACCTTCTCATGCCAGGCCCCACGCTGGGCAGGGGAGCCAGAGATGCCACTGTCGCCCACCTCTGGCCCCAGCCTGACTGAAGAGTGTGTAATCTATTACTGCATAAGAAATTGCCCCAAAATTTAGCTGCTTTAAACCTCAGACATTGGCCGGGTGTGGTGGCTCACGCCTGTAATCCTAGCACTTCGGGAGGCCGAGGAGGGCGGATCACGAGGTCAGGAGATTGAGACCATCCTGGCCATCATGGTAAAACCCTGTCTCTACTAAAAATACAAAAAATTAGCCGGGCGTGCTAGCGGGCGCCTGTAGTCCCCACTGCTGGGGAGGCTGAGGCAGGAGAATGGCGTGAACCCGGGAGGTGGAGCTTGCAGTGAGCCGACATCGTGCCACTGCACTCCAGCCTGGGCGACAGAGCGAGACTCCATTTCCAAAAAAAAAGAAAATCAGACATTTATGATCACATAACTCCTGAGGGTCCAGAAGCCAGGAATAAACTGGCCGGGTGGCTCTGGATGAGGGGCTCTCATGAGGCTGCAGTCATCTGGAGACTAGGCTGTGTTGGGAGGACCCCTGCCAAGGCGACCCACTCACACGGCTGTGGGCTGGAGGCTTCAGCTCCTCACCACACTGCCGACCTCCCCACAGCACTGCTTGGGCACCCTCACAACATGGCACCGAACGTCCTCTGGCACGAGTGATCCAGGAGAGCAAGGAGGGGCTGCAGTGCCTTTTAGGACCCAGTTTGAGAGGCAATGCACTGTCTTTGCCACCATTTTCTATTCACTGGAAGCGAGTCACTAAGTCCAGCCCACACTTGCTGGGAGGGAAGTGAGGTTTCACCTCTTGAAATGGGGGAGCACTAAAGACTTGTGGACATATCTTCAAGTCACCACAAAGAGCCAGGAATGGAAACAGGTGAATGTGGCAGGCCCCTGCAAGGACCCTGGAAGCCTGTCTCAGTCTTGGCTGCTGTGGAGGTTTCAGCGAAGAGAAGACAGATGAGCCCTTTGGAAAGCGGATGGAGACATCCTCGCAGGCAGCAGTAGGAGTGTGTGCCTAATGGGCACACCGACCTGGACGTGCTTGGCAGGGAGTGGCTGGGGTGAGGCTGGCAGGCCAGCAAGGACTGGGAAGGGCTTGGAGCTCCCAGGTCGGAGCAGCACAGCACATCCAGGGAAGGCAGTGAGCCTGGTGGGGCAGTGGCAGATGAAGGCGGGGAGACAGAACAGAATCCCAGGCAGGAGGTACCTTGGAGGGGAAAAGACAGGCAGCTTCGAAGGGAAGCCTCCTGCAGGCAGGCTCTCCAGGAGCCCCTGCTAGCCAGGCCTGGCACACAAAGATGCTTATGAAATGCATGGGCACAGTGGTTCACACTTGTAACCCTGGCACTTTGGTAGGCCAAGGCATGAGGATTGCTTTGAGGTCAAGGAGGTCGAGACCAGCCTTGGCAACATAGCAAGACCCTGTCTCTAAAGAAAAAAAAAGAAAAAGAAAAAATAGCTGGGCATGGTGGTGCAGGCTGTAGCCCCAGTTACTTGAAAGGCTAGGGTAGGAGGATCCTTGAGTCCAGGAATTCAAAGCTGAAGTGAGCTGTGATTGTGGCCACGGAACTCCAGCCTGGGTGACAGAGACCCTGTCTCTAAAACAAAAACAAAAACAAAAAAAGGAAAAAAATCCACGCATGGACAGGGTGAACGGGAAGCTGCCTACCACCCTCCATTTGGACAGCAGGCCTGTTAAGGAGTGATTGTAGAGGCGAACCGCCTCCCAGCTGGTCTTCATGCTACCACGTGTGCCGCAGACCCTGGAGAGTCAAGCAGCAGAGGCGCTCAATCATGGGGCTGCGGTGAGAACTCCAGAGGACAGAGCCCGAAGCAGGGGCAGGTAGCAGAGCCCTGCGCAGCTGCCCCAGGAAGACGCAGCCCTGCCCGATACTGGCACGTGCTGGGCAGGTAACTGGTCCCAACGCGCCTCGGGCTCAGTACACGTTGTCCTCTCTGCCAGCCGCCCCGCCCTCTCCCTCCCACTCCTGCCTCCAGGTGCCATCTCCAGCTCACTCTACCACTCCAACCCAGTTTGCCCTAACTGGAGGCCTGGGACTGCCTGCTCACCCAGCCATACCCACTGTGACAATGGGAACCTGAGAGAGGGCACAGCCAGGCCCCTGCAGCGGCCCAGGGTTGGCCCTGAGGCTGAATTCTGTGAGCCCTGGACAATGTAGGAAGGCCAAGGGCTGCAAGCCCACGCTGTCTCCACAGATGCCTGGCTGAGCTCCTCTTGCCAGCCCCTCTGTGTCCTGGCCAGGTGGCCACACCATCCCTCTGGCCTTCTGGCTCTGGAGCATATCCTGCCCCCACTCCTGCCTCCTTCAGCTCTATTTTTATCCCAGAGGCACTCGCCATGTGTTATTTATGTCACTCCCCATCTTGAGTTTCTGGTCCTCTCATAATCTGGCCCAAGCCTCCTCAGGCTTCGTGGCCCCCTTGAAGGCCAAGTGGGTTCTGAATGGTACCCGGCCTGCCCAGAGCCCACAGCTCGCCCAAACAGTAGCTCTGGGAAACTAAACATTTGCAACCAATGGCAACGCAAGAAACCCACACATCATGGTGGCAACTGTGGGGTTCAATGTGTTGTGCCAAGAGGTCCCAAGCCCTTCACTCTCTGAGGCCCAGAGGGCATCCCCTGGCAAGGAGGGGCCACTCCCACTGAGTGGCTGAGAGGCTGGAGAGTAATCCAGAAGCAGCCCCCGCCAAAAGGCTTAGGGGCCTGGGGACTCTGAAGAGACAGAGAAAAATATTTATTCACAGCAAGAAAGAGACCAGTCGGGCAGAGTCATGACTTGCCAGTGCCAGGCCTCAAACCAACAGCCCGGGCCCCAGCCCCTGGCCACAACGCCACCTGACCTGTTCCCGGGTCTTCGGCAGCTGTCTGGGACCTTTGCTAGCTGGGGCCAGGAGCCCCACTGCAGGGCCACGATTTCCCCCAACCCATCCAGACAGTTGAAGATGCCCTTAGGAAGAAGCCTTCAGGACTTCAGCTGATTAATTACATTCACACTTACCTTCCACTTCCTGCAACGGTGTGGACAGCTATGGGTGGAGAGCCAGGGCGTCTTGCCCTACAACAGCAGGGCGGGCACGCTCCCTGCTCCGTGCCAGCTTGGTGTGAGGCCCCCACATGCATAGACCAGCCCCTAGAATTCTCCCCAGCCCAGTTCACAGATGACAGACCTGAGGCAGGAAGGCTCATGGGTCAGCACAGCCAGGAGGGGTCCCAGCTGAGAATTAAAAGTAGAACTGTTTGAGTTGGATCTTCCTGAATCTGTCCTTAGAAATGGTCTCAGCCCAGTTTCACAGCCACCTCAGAACCACTAAAGAGAGTGGTTTAAATGCAGTTTTCGTCTACACCTGCTCCCTGGGGCTGACTTCTTAGGTCTTGGGCAGGGCCTGGAAATTTGCCTTCCTAGCTGTTTGCCAAGGCGGTGGCGACTCAGCCCCACAGGGATCCACTGGCCAACTCCAACCCCAGAGGTCTACAGAGGGGAAACCTGTGGCCAAGGCCACGCAGCAGGACAGAGCAGAGTCTGGGTCCCCTCACCAGGCTGGGCTCCAAGGCTGCCTGCTCGCCCCTTAATCGGGTTGGGAGGAGGCGTGGCGACCTGCCCCTGTGGTTCCAGCTATTCAAGAGGCTGAGGTGCGAGGATGCTTGAGCCCAGGGGCTTGAGGCAGCAGTGAGCTGTGACAGCACCACTGTACTCCGGCTGGGCAACAGAGCGAGCAACTTCTCTCTCTCAAACACACACAAGGCACCAATCCCATTCCCTCATAACCTAATCACCTCCCAAAGGCCCTACTTCTCACGCCATCACCTCGGGGGTTAAGACTTCAGCATATGAGGAACAAAACACACTGGGGCCTACCTGAGGGTGGAGGGGAGGAGAGAGAGGATCACTGGGCATTAGGCTTAATACCTAGGTGACAAAATAATCGGCACAACACAGCCCCATGACATGGGTTTACCTATATAACAAACCTGCACATGTACCCCTCAACTTAAAAGTTCTTTAAAAAGACTTCAACATATGAATTTTGGGGGGACACACACATTCAGACCATGGCAGGTCAGCCAAACCCCTTCTGAAGAGGTAAGCATTGAATTGAACAGGAACCCAAATCCCCCCCTTTTTTTTTTTTTTTGAGATGGAGTCTCCCTCTGTTGCCAGGCTGGAGTGCAATGGCGTGATCTTGGCTCACTGCAACCTCTGACTCCCAGGTTCAAGCGATTCTCCTGCCTCAGCCTCCCAAGTAGCTGGGATTATGGGCACGCATCACCACGCCCAGCTAATTTTTGTATTTTTAGTAGAGATGGGGTTTCACCATGTTGGCCAGGATGGTCTCGATCTCCTGACCTTGTGATCCACCTGCCTCAGCCTCCCAAAGTGCTGGGATTACAGGCGTGAGCCACTGCGCCTGGCCGGAACCCAAGTTCTAGAGATAACGATGCCAGGCCACGCAGAAGCTTCCAACATGGCAAAACCCCATCTCTACTAAAAATACAAAAAATTGGCCAGGCATGGTGGTGGGTGCCTGTAATCTCAGGCTACTAGGCCCTTTTCCAAGAACCTCAGGGACTCAGAGGAGCTGCCAGTGCCAAGGTCCTGAGAGGGGCACAAATTTAGAGGGTAGGCTCCAATAAGAAGGCCAGAGGGCATGAAAGGTGGGAGATGAGGTTGTAGTCTGGTTACCCTGGGCCTCAGACACCATGGCACTGAGCTCATATTCCATATGAGACAGGAGGTGATTGACAGCCTACCCGCCCCACCAATCTTTGGCCAGGAGTTTGCAACCTGCTCAGGTGGCTCCCATCCCAAGTCTACACCAGTGCTTGCAGCCAGAGCCCTTCTGGGCACTCTCCCCTGCGCAGCCTAATTCCTGGGAAGTTCTACACAGCTGGTGCCTCATCCCCACCCCCTCAACTTGCCCTCTGGCAGCCTGAGTTGCAGCCACCCTCCCCATTCCCAGCCCAAACAGCTCCTGCAGGGGGTCACTCAGCTCTAAGATTCCAGGGTGGGGACAGAAACTTGCGTTTCCTTTTTACCTGCTGGTGTTTCTGATTTCTCCAAACTGAACCTGTCTTGCGTGAGAAGAATAAAAGCTGTACACAAGGAAAACTCCAACACACCCTTTCCAGTGAGCTGGCTTGACCCTTGGTGCCCGGTGACAGTCCCTCCGGCCTTGTGATTCTCCTGTGCTGGCCTTGGGCCTGCCCTGCCCCTTAAAGGCTGGGGTCCTCAGGGCTGCACAGGGCCCTGCCTCCTCTGGCATGGGAGGTCCAGGGCTCTGTGGAACATGGGAGTTTGAGAAAGCACATTCTGTGCTGTAACCTTATCCTCGGGAAATGAAATAAAACAATAGACACTGATCCCAGCTGCTGATGTAATACTGCAGACTCCAAGATGTGGGCATACAGATTCATTTATTTGGCACTAACTTTTTCACTCCTCCTTTCTGGTCTCTCCTCAGCTCTGACATGAAGGTCACGGATTTGTGTCTGTCTTCTCCCCAGCACAGGGCACAGGGCACAGGGCACAGGGCAGTGCGCTGGCTGAGTGCATGATTCCCAGGCAGCAGGGAAACAGGGTGCTCAGGAAGATGTGGCTTTGCAAAGTTTAGTAACCCAGCAGCACACCTGCGTGATCCCTTCCCCTCTCAGTGCCTGTCCTCACCCCCTCCCTGATGTCCCCCACCCAATGTCAATTGTGCAGGCCCTGAGGACACCAAGATGAAGGGGACAGACCTGCCCTCAGGGTGCTTCCAGTTGAAGGCAGCCCCCTGGCACCCACATCCTGAGGTTCCCTTGGCGGGTTAGGTCAGGCAGACCTGTCCCAGAGCCCAGTCCTCCACTGTCCCCCACATGCTGACCTTAGTCCCCAAATCCAACAGCCCCCCCGCTCCACACACACACCAAGAACCCTGCCCTCCCCACAAACCAGCTCTTCCTCCAAGCTCTCCCTGCAAAGTGCACAGCTAAGGACCTGCACTACTCATCTCCCAGGCCTGGCACAATCCCACTGTTCCCTCACACGGCCTGCCTCAGCTCTCTCACCAGGGGACCCTCCCTGCAAGGAGGTTTCTTTTTCTTTTTGAAATAGGGTCTTGCTGTCATCCAGGCTGGAGCACAATGGTTCAATCATAGCTCACTGCAGCCCTGACCTCCTGGGCTCAAGCAACCCTCCTGCCTCAGCCTCCCGAGTAGCCAGGGCTACAGGCCTGCAGGCATGCGCCACCACATCCTGCTGATTTTTTTTATTTGTTTGGTGTCGTTTAGAGATGGGCCTCACTATGTTGTCCAGGCTGGCCTCAAACTCCTGGCTTCAAGCGATCCTCCCGCCTCAGCCTCCCAAAGTACTGGGACTACAGGCATGGGCCACTGAACCCTCAAGGCGGTTTCTGAAGTTCAACTATGGAATAACTACTGTTTACCAGGCTACTAGGCCCCTTCCCAAGGACCCCGGGAGGTTTCCTTTTTTTTTGAGACGGAGTCTCACTCTCTATTGCCCAGGCTGGAGCGCAGTGGCGCGATCTCGGCTGACTGCAAACTCTGCCTCCTGGGTTCACATCATTGTCCTGCCTCAGTCTCCCAAGTAGCTGGGACTACAGGCGCCTGCTACCACCCCCGGCTAATTTTTTTTTTTTTTTTTGTATTTTTAGTAGAGACGGGGTTTCACCGTGTTAGCCAGGATGGTCTCGATCTCCTGACCTCGTGATCTGCCCGTCTCGGCCTCCCAAAGTGCTGGGATTATAGGCGTGAGCCACTGCGCCCGGTTGACCCCAGGAGGTTTCTAAGCTCAACTATGGAGTGCCTACTCTTTACCAGGCTACCAGGCCCCTTCCCAAGGACCCCAGTAACCTTTCCAAGGTTACTCAGAGCTCAGTGCAACCTGCCCCAAGCATAACTTTAAAGGCATGTGCAGTCTCTCAACAACAAAGCAAAACAGGTCATGCTTGTCTCCTTATCAGTTTCCATCATTTTCTCACTATTGCCACGTGCTGTTAAGGTACTGGATTTTCCTCCCAAACCTCAACCAGGAATGAATGTGCAGGGATTTGTGGTTTACCTCATGAGCCCTCCAGCATCCCAAGGACACCCTGTTCCTAAGGTAAGTGATTAGGTGTAGGCTGTCCAGTGTAATCACCGTGTCTGCAGGAGGCCTCCAGCCACCTGAGTAGCTCCACAGCCAGCTCCTGCCCTTTTGGGTCTGGGCTTTTCTTGGGGCCCCCATACCACTGCTTTTCTGGCCCATGGACCACTCTCCGCCATCCCCACACCTGCCTCCCTGAGGCACCCAAGTGGGTCAGAGAGGCTGGTGATATTCAAACCCAGGCCTCCAGACCCCTCGTTCAGGGCCCACCAGCCACCATGAGCCCTTGACTAGGAATCAGCTGACCTAGGGTTTCCATCTCTGCTTAACATTCTACTTAGACTCTAAAAGGAAACTAATATGAGTACTGGGGACCCCCGCCCCTAGCACCAGGCTGCACTACTGACAACACCTACCTGTGTGTCCTGGTACCAAATACACAGAACCTTTCCGACCTGCCCCTCCAGGAGGTAGATACCCACTGGAATTCGGACAAAAGAACCATGGGACCCTAAACCTGGAAACGTGGCACACAGTATGGCCTTGCCTGCAGGCCCTAACGAAGGAAGCTGGGCCCGGCCTAAGGCTGTGATCTGACTCCTACAGTGAAGAGAAAGCGCCTGGCCGGCCCTGCTCCCAGGCTCCAACCCGACAGTCGACCTCCAGAGGCACTGGGGAAGGGCTGGCGGGAAGTCACCGACTGGGACCCTCCACAGGGACCAGGGCGGACCCTTGCCACTGTGAATGTCAGGGACTCCTGAGGGGCCGAGTCAGACTCGGCTCTCATTCATCCCCGCAGCCCACGGATATCCTGGTGACCCAGAGCCAAGCGCCCTCCGACTTCAGCGCCTGAGCACAGCCCCTATCGAGCCCCTCCGGTCTTGCCCCGTCCAGCCTCCGCTGAAGGAGGCGCTACGATCTGGCCTGGCTTCACTCCGCAGCCCTGTCCAGGAACCTCCCTCCCTCCACAACCTTCCGTGGCTCCCACGACCCGCAGTCCACGGGAAGGAGCGGTCGCCCGAAGGCCTGGCTGC
>NW_012104253.1:3915120-3918563 GCF_000951045.1 Mandrillus leucophaeus
CAAGGGGTCCGGGGAGGGAGGCCGGCCCACCAACACGCCCTGGCCTCGCGCCTTCCCGCTGGCGGGGGTCTCCGCGTCTGTGAATGGGGACCACAGTGCTCTTGCCTCGGGCGGCTCTCGTGGGCGTAAATTGACTTCAGGCCCGGGCTATCCACGGTGGCAGGTGTCTTTATTCTCTCCGGGCACGCTCGGACGGGAGGTCTGGGGCGCCGGGGCAGCACCGTGGCTGGGCGGAGGCCAGGACTGCCGGGAGGATGCCCGGACTGCCGGGAGGATGCCCCACTGCCCCCCGCGCCGAGGTCCCGGGCTCATCTCTCTCCCCTCCCCCATCCCCGTCCGGCGCGCACTGGAAACGGGGCCCCCTCCCCCGGCTGTATATTTGGGGTCTGACTCCACCCCGTCCCTCGCAACTGTCCAGCTGGGTTCGAGCTACGGGGCCGACCCCTTACTCGGCTGGCCTTGGAGGGCACTGAACCGCTCTGGCCAGACCCTAGGCGCCGAGTCACGCCTTGGAACGCCGCCCCTTCCTACGCGGTTTTGTGAGCTACTGGGGGCGGAAGGGGGGTGGTAGGTGGGCCGGGCGAGCTGGTGTGGGGCACCTTCTCCGAGACCCGGCCGCGGCCCTGGGGTTTCTCCCACGCCGTTGTCCCCGGGAGGGCGTGCAGTCCCGGCTCTCCCGTGCCCCAGCCGTGGGCGTCGGGCACGGTACTTCTCTGTTGGGCCTCTGGCTTCTCTGCTTTTACCTTGAGGGTTAATTTATTCACCAGGATTCATCGGGAGGCTAGGTTAGATATCGCGGGGAGGGGGTGGTGGGGAAGGGTGGTTGGCGGCGGGAGTTGCAGAGAGGACCGGCCGGTTGTCCTTATTTAGTCCCACTTCTCTCCCCAGCACCTGCTCTTGTTCGCTCTTCATCTACTTGAATTTGGCTTGAATAAAGCCTCAGCTCCCGGCCAGCGCTGAGCGCCCTGGCGGGAGTGGCTAGCGGTGGCCTTAAGTATTTAAACCTGTGGCGTCGGAGCCTGCTTCTTGGGCGAGAGACTCGTTGAAAAGGGAGTGTGTTGGGGAAGTGATGTGCGTTGAAGGGAGTTAGAACTTCCCGGTCGGTCACCCAGTCAGAAGCTGCGGGGCACAAAGCCCAGAGTTTGCTGTTAATCGCTGGAGAGTTTCTCCCTAGCGCCGGGTGCCCTGGAGACAGAGGGGGCGTGTCCTCTGCGGATTCCATTCTCACCTTCCCCTCCCGCTTCCGATCTCGCTGTTTGCTCCACCCTTGCTCCCCACCCACTTCCAGCTCCAATGGGTGGGGGGTGAGGGGCTGTCCCCAGGCCAACACCTCCTTCCAGCCTTTGGGGAGTGGGGATTCTTTCCCCGGAGGGACAGAGTTCCTTCTGCAGTTGCGCTACCGTCGGTGCTGCTCTCCTGGAAACACCAGGGTTTGGGGCAGGAACACTTTCCCTGAAGGCAGGCCTGCTTGACGCCTCCAGGCACACCTGTGGTCTCCTCTGCCCTTCCTTGCCTGGCCTGCCCTTCCTCTGCCTCCTTGCCTGGAATGTCCTTCGCTGTCCATCCTGATGGGCCCACCTGGGAGAGATCATATCCATGCCCCCTGCCCCAGGTTTGTGGGTGAGGTCAAGGACTGGCACTGTTTGGTGCTGTAGCACTGGGGCACAGGCCACCCCTCCGCCCTCAGGCCCTACTTTTCGTGCAGGCCCCAGGCACATAATGGCCACCCAGCTAAGGCTCTACAAACATAAGCCTGAGCCTCCCAGGTGGACAAGGACAGAAGTCACCTGGGGGCTCACTCCTGGTCTCATCGGAGAAACCTAGGCCCAGGGAGGTGGAGGGACTAGAGCAAAGTCACACCACGTGCTCTGCTGATGGCCAGGATGGGCCCTCAGGACAGTGAACTGACCGTGTCCCAGGCTCCAGGTCCCTGGCACAGCCCGGGTCACACTGACAGCCTGCCCAGAGGCACCCCACCTTGGGAACTGCAGGCTCAGGGCAGATGACACCAGTGCTTCTCCTTGGTGGCTGGGGAGGGGGACTATCCACTCCCTACTATTCGCCTAGTGTGGGTCATGTGTTTTAACTTCTCAGGGAGGCGGGGCCAGCATCTTGACTGACAGCATCCTTGACGCCTCGCCTGGTGGAAGGTTTGGAATGCCTCCCCCCTCTCCCTTGTTGGGGGATCATCCCAAATCTTGAGGCCACATAAACACTGGGCTCTGGATGGGGCATGGACAGAAGCAGGCACAGAGAGAAAAGCTCAGCCAGAGGTGGGAGAACCTGGGAGGAGAGGGAAACCCCGAGAAGGCAGCCACCTCTGCTGCCAGCCATCCCCAGGACAGTGGTTCCTCCCCACCCGCCTCAGCCCTTGAGGACCATTGGGTGGGGACTGCCCCTGGAGCCAAGCTTAGGGAGGACAGTAGACAGTGGCTTTGGAGTTGGGAGACAGGGTTCTGCTTCTGGTGTGACTGGAGGCCTCCTCGTGCGCTCAGGAAGGTGGTGAGGAGGCTGGTCCAATGGAGGCCGGCCCCACAACCCACGCCGTTCCTGAGGATGGGTTCTTCTGGGTGAAGGAGACCAAGCCCCTTGCCGAAGGGTGCTGAAACAAGTCAGAAGAGAAAGTGGGAACCAGTGCCTGTCCTGGGAGACCTGAGTGGGGCCTCCCAACAGAGACAAGTCGGGTAAGGGTCTTTCTGCTCTCTCCGTCCTTTGCCCTGTTGCTGTTGCTGTCACCTCGGCAGGTCTGGGGCCAGAGGCGTGACCATGCACCCACAGGAAGGGGACCCCATAGCTGGACCTAGCTTCAGGGGACATGGAGGGGCCTCGAGACGCCCCCCGCTGGAGGGAGAAGTAAAGTCCAGCGGCACATCCTGGGCAAGTGTTCAGTTTCCAAAACCCAGAGAAACCCAGATACTGCCCAAGAAAAGAGGTTCTAGAACTAGGATTTTCAAATTTAGAAAATTAAAAAGCTGAAGTGGGAAACAGGATGGATTTCCTGTTTCCAGGATACAAAGGCCTCCTAGAAAACCAGAAACCCAGATGGAAGTCACGAAAGAAAAGATAGGCTTGGTGGTTGCTTCTTCATCCGCCTGTGAATGTTAGAGGCTCTGGAAGAAGAGGGAGCAGGTCTGGAGATGATGAATATGATGAATAAATAATAGTGGAAATTTTCTGCACAGTGAAAGTGTTGGTATTGTTCCAGGAAGGGTTACTTTAAAGAAAAAGACACACCTTTGGCATCTCCTGGTGACATTCTTGAAATCCACAGATAAAATGTCAGTGACCTCCCCACAGAATTGAAAAAAAAACAACACCACCACATTGGCAGCAGATTTCTCACCGGTAGCACTGAAAGCCAGAGGACCAAGGCTGGCCTGGGCCCAGGATTCTCCACCAGAGTGTTCATACTGTTCCCCAACCAGATTAAGAAATAGATTTTG
>NW_012104253.1:3920027-3921774 GCF_000951045.1 Mandrillus leucophaeus
ACTGAGGTCATGAGTTTTAGACCAGCCTGGCCAACATGGCAAAACCCCTTCTCCACTAAAAATACAAACATTAGCTGGGTGTGGTGGGACAGACCTGTACTCCCAGCTACTTGGGAGGCTGAGGTAGGAGAATCAATTGAACCTGGGAGGCAGAGGTTGCGGTCAGCCAAGATTGCGCCACTGCACTCCAGCCTGAGTGACAGAGCAAGACTCTATCTCAAAAACAGAAAGGGAATGAATAGTAATTTTCCCAAACCATCAAAAATATGGAAAAAGGAGTAAAATAAACCATTCACATAAAATAAACTGGCATAAAAATGTCAGATCCCTCAGTTGTTCCAGCAAAATCAGACTGCTTTAGACAAAATCCAGTTATAGTTGCTTACAAAAAACATCTAAAACAAGATAGTAAGAAAAGGTTCAAAATTACACATTGGGCACAGTGACTCACGTCTGTAATCGCAGCACTTGGGGAGGCTTGGGTTTTCTTGAACCCAGGAGTTTGAGTTTCCTTGAACCCAGCCTGGGCAGCATGGCAAGACCTGTCTCTGCCAAAATTACAAAAATTAGCTGGGTGTGGTGGCTCGTGCCTGTTGTCTCAGCTACTTGGGAGGCTAAGACAGGATGGTCGCTTGAGCCCAGATGGAGGTTGCAGTGAGCCGAGATTATGCCACTGTACACTCCAGTCTGGGTGACAGAGTGAGATCTTGTCTCAACAAAGACACCAAAATTACAAGTTGGACAAAATCATACCAGTCACATGTAACCAAAGAGAAAGCAGAATTGGCAAAGTTAAAGTTAATATCAAGTGGGTTTTAGGGTGCAAGGTTTTTTGTTTTTTTTTTTTTTTTTGACATGGAGTCTCGCTCTGTGGGTCACCTAGGCTGGAGTGCAGTAGCGCCATCTCAGCTCACTGCAATCTCTGCCTCTTGCGTTGAAGCGATTCTCCCACCTCAGCCTCCTGAGCAGCTGGGATTACAGGCATCCACCACCACACCTGCTAATTTTTGTATTTTTAGTAGAGATGGGGTTTCACCATGTTGGCCAGTCTGGTCTTGAACTCCTGACCTCAAGTGATCTGCCTGCCTTGGCCTCCCAAAGTGCTGGGATTACAGGCATGAGTCACCACACCTGGCCAGATCCAAAATATTAAAGGATGCAGAGGATGTTAGGTAAAGATACAAAGTTCAATTTGTGGAGATGCATAGTAACTTCCACAGGCATTAAGTGGAAAAGTGAGAATGGGTTGTAATGTTAGTTTGTTACTCAACAGATGCTAGCTGTTTTAATTATACATAAACACTACTGGCAGTAAAAGGAGAGCTTGAACAGATGTCCAGGTGAAACTCCAGGGAGAGGAGCAAGGGAGTCAAGAGTCAGTTCACTGAGCCTCTTTCTCCTGTGAAATGGATAATGAGGTTGCCTTACTCACAGTGGTGGCAAGACTCAGAGATGGTTGCCACCTACACAGTGTTTAGGACTCTGAGAAGTGTTAGTGAGCCGTTTTGGAGGGGTGAACCTTTGTCCTTCAAGAGGGGCTGGATTTTTGGCAGGACCTGAAATAATAACCAAGGATGACCGCACAGTCACAAGCTGTCTCCCCGGGCTCGAGGTGGCTCCCACCCAGGGAAGGGGACGGGGGTGTCAGCCACTGCATCACGACCTGGGGTCGTCACTCCCTGGGGGAGGGAGGTAAACCTTTACAGGTAAGGAAAGTGAGACCCAGAGACAGAGTCATTTGTGAGCA
>NW_012104253.1:3921824-3935912 GCF_000951045.1 Mandrillus leucophaeus
TTCACCATGTTGGCCAGTCTGGTCTTGAACTCCTGACCTCAAGTGATCTGCCTGCCTTGGCCTCCCAAAGTGCTGGGATTACAGGCATGAGTCACCACACCTGGCCAGATCCAAAATATTAAAGGATGCAGAGGATGTTAGGTAAAGATACAAAGTTCAATTTGTGGAGATGCATAGTAACTTCCACAGGCATTAAGTGGAAAAGTGAGAATGGGTTGTAATGTTAGTTTGTTACTCAACAGATGCTAGCTGTTTTAATTATACATAAACACTACTGGCAGTAAAAGGAGAGCTTGAACAGATGTCCAGGTGAAACTCCAGGGAGAGGAGCAAGGGAGTCAAGAGTCAGTTCACTGAGCCTGTTTCTCCTGTGAAATGGATAATGAGGTTGCCTTACTCACAGTGGTGGCAAGACTCAGAGATGGTTGCCACCTACACAGTGTTTAGGACTCTGAGAAGTGTTAGTGAGCCGTTTTGGAGGGGTGAACCTTTGTCCTTCAAGAGGGGCTGGATTTTTGGCAGGACCTGAAATAATAACCAAGGATGACCGCACAGTCACAAGCTGTCTCCCCGGGCTCGAGGTGGCTCCCACCCAGGGAAGGGGACGGGGGTGTCAGCCACTGCATCACGACCTGGGGTCGTCACTCCCTGGGGGAGGGAGGTAAACCTTTACAGGTAAGGAAAGTGAGACCCAGAGACAGAGTCATTTGTGAGCATGCCAGGCTGATGCGTGGCAGGGGGAAAATTCAAATCTGGGGAGGGTCTGACCCCAAAGTCCAGCATCCCTGGAGCCTCCTGCTCATGTCAGGTGTTTGGATTAATGGGACCTCCCAGAAATAGTGTGTGCAGCCTCCCAGGGGACAGCTTCCCCTGTCAGGCACCCAGACCAGTCCGCTGTGGAGAGCAGCAGCCTGCAGATGGGTCACCAGCGCTCAATGGGACAGATGCTGGCATGGCATTGGGATGTCACATGCATACCCCACCACTGGACATGAGGATTCCAGGGGCTCACGGGATCTGCCTGCTGCACTCACAGGTGCTTGGGCAATGCCCCTTTCCCCTGCAGGAGCTCCTGCCAGTCCTCCTTGCCAGCACCCCCTCATGCCCAGTGCCCTGCACTGTGTTTCTGAGGTATGTGGGTCACAAGTCCCCCTCTCCTCCTCCAGGTGTGGCAGGCGTGCTTGTGGGACACCCGTTTGACACAGTCAAGGTGAGTCTCATCGCTGCTTTTTTTTCTCGGCGCGTACATTGGAAAGAGGCTCACAGGGTTGGGGTGGCCGGAAGCCCATTTCCGTGGACAGCCCCAGGTGGGCAGCTGCTTTTTACACCGCGCCGGGCTGAACCGTCCTGCTGCTTCGTCCTGGCATCTCCCAGCTGGGGCTGATCCACATTCTGGGTTCATGGCCAAGTCCATCCTGGGCTTGGCCAGCTGGGACCGAGGTGCTGAGGTTTCCTCCCACCCAGAGCAAGGGCACCCACATTGTTCCCATGCAGAACTCCCCCAAACACTTCCTTGAAAGAAAGAAAAGTTCAGAGAGAAAATACAAAAAAGCCAAAACTCGTACCTCCCATGAACATGATCTTCACGGAGTGGTGATCATCCTTACGGAGAGTCCGAGTGATAGTTTCCCACGTGCCAGAGGCGTGAGGAAGGGCTCTGTTAGCCGGTTCCTTGACAACACCCCACACCTCCATAAACCGGAGTTCCAGGTTCTCAGACCCCCCGGAACGGAAACCAAGGAAATCTGTGTCCTCCAGCTGGCAATTCCCAAATAAATCCCCCACCCTCCACTTGTGGTTGGGCTGTATGTTCTGAAAGTAGCGCAGTGGGGCCCTTCCTCACGCTTTTCCCTGGGCCCCAGGGCAAGCTGTGAGTGGCGGGCACCAGACCAGCCTTGTGCTTGCCGGCAGCACTACACGTGGCCCCTCTTCCCACTGAGGGAAGGCAAGGCAGGATGCACATCCTGAGCTGGGTTGGCAGGAGACTTCTGGTCTCCTTTTCTAGTGAGCCCAGGTGTTTGTTGGCAGAGACAGTGACTGCTTACCATAAGGCTGGATTGCATCCAGCACAAGAGTGAGGGCCCGACCTTATGCATTGGCTGTGACCTTAAAAAGCTCTGTCCCTGGGCCTTGTGCAGGTCCAGGCCCCTCTGCCAGCTGGTTTTCTGCATGACCTTGGGCAGGTCCCGGTATCTTTGGGCTCAAACGTTGTCATCGTGCCAGTGCTCACCAGCATAATTTATGTTGGATTAAATGCTGGCTCTGAAAAGCACAACTCTTCCATCCAGTTTGTGGAGGCGGCTGAAGGGCCAGGCTTTCTTGGCAGGCAGCGGCCCCACGTTTCCTGCACCAGCCTGCCGAGAGGGAGGCTGTGCAGAGCCTGCCCACACAGCCCCCGGCCCCAGCCGTGCCCACGCGCTGCCTGGCCAGGCCACCCGTGAAGCCTCCCCCAGGCCAGAGCAGCCCAGGACAGCCTGGCAGTGTCCACGTTGCACTGTGTTTATATCTCGTCGTCATGTGTTGTGAATGCCTCTCGCAACCAAGAAGTGCCTCGCATTCACTTCCTCTTTCCAGCTCCGCGGAGGCCTAGGCTCTCTGAGCTATGAATCGACCAGACCTGCTGGGCTCCTGCCCGGCCCCCTCAGGCAGCCCCTGGCAGGCCGGGGAGCACTTTCGTCCTGGTGCTCCGCCGTCCTGAGCCACTGAGCCCGCGAGCAGCATCCCTGATGTGACTCAGGGACAGGAGTTTCTCCAGCCCATGAAATTTTACTCCCCAGACCCTACTTCGCTGTCTGGAGGGTGGTCTTTGAGAAGATCTATTTGTGATCCCTTTTTTTTTTTTGCCACTGTGTCGCTCCAGCATCACATCTGGACATACCTACCTTAAAAAGCTGAACTTTTTTTTTTCTTTGAGACGGAGTCTGTGTCTGTCACTCAGGTTGGAGTGCAGTGGTGCGACCTTGGCTCACTGCAACTTCCTCCTCCTGGGTTCAAGTGATTCTCCTGCCTCAGACCTCCCCAACCCCCCAAGTAGCTGGGATTACAGGCACGTGCCACCACGCCTGGCTACTGTTTTTAGTTGAGGTCCAGCACATGTAGAAAGTGCACACATCCGGCCGTGCGCAGTGGCTCATGCCTGTAATCCCAGCACTTCTGGAGGCTGAGGTGGGCGGATCACAAGGTCAGGAGATCAAGACCATCCTGGCTAAGAGTGAAACCCTGTCTCTACTAAACATACAAAAAATTAGCTTGGCGTGGTGGCGGGCACCTGTAGTCCAGCTACTCGGGAGGCTGAGGCAGGAGAATGGCGTGAACCTGGGAGGCAGAGCTTGCAGTGAGCTGAGATCGCGCCACTGCACTCCAGCCTAGGTGACAGAGCGAGACTCCATCTCAAAAAAAAAAAGAAAGTGTACACATCCTAGGTGTATAAGTCATCGCAAAGCACAGGCGTGGGGAGCCGCCACCCAGGAGAAACAGAACATGGCCAGCCCTCTGGAAGTCTTCACTCCCGCTCCTATCAGCTCCTCCCGCCCCTTCTTCCGAGGCTTCCACTGGCCTAACTTCCTCCTTTTTTTTGAGACATGAGTCTTGCTCTGTCACCCCAGGTGGAGTGCAGTAGCCCACTGTAGCTTTGATTTCCCAGGCTCAAGCAGTCCTCCCACCACAGCCTCTCAAGTAGCTGAAACTACAGGCAGACACCACCATGTCTAGCTAATTTTTTTTTTAAGTTATTAGTAGAGATGGGGTCTTGATACGTTGTCCAGCTGGTCTCAAGCTCCCAGGCTCAAGTGATCCTCCTGCCTTGGCCTCCCAAAATGCTGGGATGACAGGCCTGGCCCACTGTCCTCACTTCCAACACCACGGGCCCCTTTTGCCTGGTTTGAACTTAATGTAATTGCAGCTGTACCCTAGAATCATCAGGGGCGACCCGAGTCCATGTCAGTCTGTACTGTCACATGGCCACAGACTATCTCATGGCTGGGACAGTCACAGTTTATTCCCCCAGACCCTTGGGACTGAAAGAATCCAAGATCTAGATCTCCTCTATAGCGTCCAGAACCACAGCCCCCGTCCTGAAGCACATGGCCTTCACACGTGGTTCTGCACAAAGGGAATTTTCTGTCCTGCTTCCTTGGATACAACAATAATCAGGAAACAGTCACTTTCATCAGGGAGCAGTCATCTTGAACTGTGATGAGGGGGTGACCGGCTATCCCTGGGCAGGGGATGGGGAGGGTGGGTGGGGGCTGGCTGTGGGGGCTCCGTGCCTGGATGTGATGTTGAAATTTTGTGTTGCTTTAACCGCCTTTACTTTCTGAGCTAGGGGCTGTCTCCATCCATAGCAAAAGTGTAACTTTGTTGTAGATGGGCGTAAGCCTCACCCTGGAGAGCGCTAGTAAGTACAGACCAGGTGAACCAGACCCCAGCCTGGACCCCACCCTGTCGTGCCCATCTCCCCAACCCCAGAGTTCCCTCCGTAGCAGGGGACAGGGAGGGTGTGAGACAAGCTTGGGCCCAGCACAGATCCTGGGGTGGGGGCTCGGGCTGGTCGAAAAAAATCAGCCCCCTCTGGATTGGGGGTCCTCATGTGGGGGTCTCTCAGCCTTGTGGGAAGCTGGGAGCTTCCTAAACTTGTGTCCAAATGACTAGTTTCCCAGGGGTGGGTCCATTCCCATCAATCCTCAAAGGAGAGCCTGTCACCCCAAGATTTTAAAAGCCTGAGCTGTAGATGACAAGACTTGGGATGCTGGGCCCAGAGAGTGAGGGCTCGTCACAGACTGAGGGGTCAGAAACAAAGTAGGGAGAGACCTCTGCCCACATTGGTGGGAAAAGCTGAGTTGACCTGAGCCTGACATTCCCGAGCTGCTGGACTTGGGCGTTCACCAGTGTATGTGACCTGCAAAGACTTCACAACACTACCCAGGTGGCATTGAGTATCCAACCTGGGAAGGGATAGCTCCACGTCACATCGGTCCTATTCACACAGCCCTCTTAGTCCCAGTGTTGGGCCTGCAGGAGGAACAGAGAGATCGCCCCAGAGACCCCAGAACATTGAAGGGAAAGCAGCAAACCTTGCATCAAGGTGCTCGCCAAGAACTGGGCCTCCAGGGTGGGAGGGGTGCTTCGGGCCAATCTTGAAGCATTGGCTTCTAGCTGTTGAGGTCCTGGGCGTACTGAGATGGTACTTGTTTCCTAACAAAACATTTTTTGTAAGTGCATTCACCAATAGAGGGCCCACCTATTCTGGTGGAGAGAATTGGAAAAGGTTCCAGAATCTGGGCAGAAGCCTGGCTGTTCCCGGTGAGGGCTCTCCCTTGCCAGCACTCCCTCCCACCCTCACTCTGACCAACACAGCCACTCATATCCCTGGAGAAGACAGCTTTGGCCAAGTTGTAAAACATCTCTGAGCCTCAGTCTTCCCATCTTGGAAATGGGGGCAGTTGTCCCAATGCCAAGATAATTGAGTGTGAAGCCCTCCCCTGTCCCATGCTGCCTAGTACTGAAGGCACTTGCTTTGTGGCCCTGGCTGTAAGAATGATCATTTCTGAGTCAGACCTAGGGAATCAGCCCCTGAGAATGTGACTTGACCTAGTTTACTCCCACCCCCCGCTCTGCAAGTCTGAGCCTCCTATCGAGCAGAGATAAACTCATAGGCAACAAAGAGCGCTTTGACATGGAAGAGGTTCTGGGCCACTGGGCTCGGAGGCGGCGAGGCCTGAGCAGCGTCCCGGGCCCCAGAGCTGCTGACGTGGGTCCCCAAGGAGGTTGTTGGCTGTTCTTTTGCCACTGCTCTGTTAACTCATAACTGCTGTTCTCACTAGAGGCTACTGGCAGAGACCAGGCAGGAGCTCCTGGAGCCAAGGTCATTGCTTATATTATTTATTTATTTATTTATTTATTTATTTATTTATTGAGACGGAGTGTTGCTTTCTCGCCCAGGCTGGAGTACAGTGGCGTGACCTCACTACATCCTCTGCCTCCCCGGTTCAAACAATTCTCCCACCTGAGCCTCCTGAGTAGCTGGGATTACAGGCGTGTGCCTCCATGCTAGGCTAATTTTTTTTACAGACATGGTTTCGCCATGTTGGCCAGGCTGGTCTCGGAACTCCTGACCTCAAGTGATCCACCCACCTCGGCCACCCAAAGTGTTGGGATTACAGATGTAGCCACTGCACCCAGCTAGGCTCATCACTTTTTGCACCTATTGCCTCAAAGCCAGTCTGACGGGACATTAGGGCAGGGGACCTTCAGCCTGGTCTGGGACATGGGCCGCCCACTCAGCAGTATGACAAGCATCACCTGGAGAACGGGCTGGTCTCAGGAGGTCGTTCATGCCCCACCGGCAGTGCACTGTGCAGCCATAGTGTAAACAAGAGGCTTAACCTCAACTGGTCTGAGATCTTGGGGACCCCCTACCCTGTCTCCAGCAGCCTGTCCCTGTAGCTGTTTGCCCACCGGCACCCCATCCTGAAAAGGCATAGATAGCCGGTCCGCCCTGCCCTGGAATTACAAAAGTCTTAGACTGTGCCTGAGTGCCCAGCCTCCTTAGGAGACCCTCCCAGGCAGCCTGAGTGCCAGACCCGGGAGCTGGGTGCTCTGGCCCTGCCTGCCTACCTCTCACTGGACTCTCTCCTTCCAGGTGCGGCTTCAGGTCCAGAGCGTGGAGAAGCCTCAGTACCGTGGGACATTGCACTGCTTCAAGTCCATCATCAAGCAAGAGAGTGTGAGTGGCCTGGGCTGGTAGGGCTCGGGAGGCACAGGATGGGGAACCAGTCTCCAGGCTGCCACCACCCCAGACCAGAGAGCCAGGAAGGAAGGTGTCAGGATGGCCAGCAGGCCAATCAGGACCTAGGTTCCAACGAAATTCTGCTTGGTCCTCAGGAGCCCCTGGGGTGGGCTGGGGCTGCCATCCTCCAACCCCTCTCCGCGTGGAGGGCCCAGGAGGTGCGTGTTGCCGGCTCTGATGGCGTCTCTGCCCCCGCAGGTGCTGGGTCTGTACAAGGGCCTGGGCTCGCCGCTCATGGGGCTCACCTTCATCAACGCGCTGGTGTTCGGGGTACAGGGCAACACCCTCCGGGCCCTGGGCCACGACTCGCCTCTCAACCAGTTCCTGGCAGGCGCGGCGGCGGGCGCCATCCAGTGTGTCATCTGCTGCCCCATGGAGCTGGCCAAGACGCGGCTGCAGCTGCAGGACGCGGGCCCGGCACGCACCTACAAGGGCTCGCTGGACTGCCTCGTGCAGATCTACGGGCACGAGGGTCTGCGTGGCGTCAACCGGGGCATGGTGTCCACGCTGCTGCGAGAGACGCCCAGCTTCGGCGTCTACTTCCTAACCTACGACGCGCTCACGCGGGCGCTGGGCTGCGAGCCGGGCGACCGCCTGCTGGTGCCCAAGCTGCTGCTGGCAGGTGGCACGTCGGGTATCATGTCCTGGCTCTCCACCTACCCTGTGGACGTGGTCAAGTCACGGCTGCAGGCCGACGGGCTGCGGGGAGCCCCGCGCTACCGCGGCATCCTGGACTGCGTGCGCCAGAGCTACCGCGCCGAGGGCTGGCGCGTCTTCACACGGGGACTGGCGTCCACGCTGCTGCGCGCCTTCCCCGTCAACGCCGCCACCTTCGCCACAGTCACCGTGGTGCTCACCTACGCGCGCGGCGAAGAGGCCGGGCCCGAGGGCGAGGCTGTGCCCGCGGCCTCCGCCGCCCCTGCGGGGCCCGCTCTGGCGCAGCCCTCCAGCCTGTGACACTCACCCCGCCCTCCTTCCCCAGGGCCCCTTCTCAGAAACCTGAGACATAAATTGGCCCCTGAGTCGATTGCCGTCCTCCTGCTTGGATGCCGGGGGCTGTGGACTCTCTCAGACCTGGGCTGAATTTTGCTCATCAGCCGGGTGGCTTTGGCCAAGAACTTCACTTGCCTCAGTATTCTCATCTGTGAAATAAGGACCCTCATACCCACATTGTAGAGTCACGAAGGTCAGAGATTATTCTGAGTGGCAGCCAGCACCTGGCCTGGCTGAGGCCATTGCACCATTCATTATCCTGGAAATTGAGGCAGACACTCCAGCCCCTTTCTGGGATCCTGGCCATGCCACTGTGCTCCTGCCCTGCAGGCTGGCTCCCAGGGGTCTCTGATGGCCCACCAAGGGGCTGCCCAGGGACCTGACTCCACATATCCTCCACCCGGGAGGCTGGTGGGCCACCTCTGGTCTGTGTTAGGGACAGAGGAAAACTTGGTGTGCCTCCTGGTGTCCCAGAACTGGATCCTCTGCATACCCCAGCTTCTCCACATGCCACTGCTAGGGGTACCCCAGCTGCTGCCACTCCTGCTGGAGGGTGAACTGGGGACCCTCCACCCTCCGGGAAGCCATGGAGTCTGCTGGAGGCACCATATCAGCCAACGGGACTAGCGTGGGGAGCAGACAGACCAGTGGGTGGAGGTCTCGACAGTTCAAGTGTGATGCAGCTGTGGCAAGGAGAAATCCTTCCACCTCTGGGCCTCAGGCTGCCTGTCCATAAAATGGGGACATGGCCAGCTGATGGACAACTGAGTCTCTGGCCCACCCATCCCCGCCAGCCAGGATCCCCCAAGGTGTGCAGAGGGCTCAGCAGAGAACAATATGGGATCCCCCTCACCAGGGCTGGAACACCTCCAGCCACAAAGAAGCCAAAGGTCAGTTCCTCTTGCTCCCCAGCAAACGGTGCCTCCTAGGCATTCTCAGAGCCAGGGCTTCATCCCTGTGAAGGCACAGGGTCCGCTAGTGGGCACAGGGGTGGCTAGTTGGGGCCTGGGGCAGGAGAAGGCCGTCCCAGGCATCCTGGGGAATGTGCTTGATGAAGATGACACTGGGCTTTGTACAGCCTGGTGTCGCTGCACAGAAACTGTCAAGGGAATAAAGTTTTCTTTGTTTTTTAAGTGGTGAAGCTGCCTTTGCATATGGTGGAGGAAAGGGCTTCATTCAACACCCTTGCCCTGGAGTCGAAGGGGCCAGCTCAGAGGTGTGTGTGCCCTCGGATCCTGACAGCGGCCTTGGCCATGTGACCTGGGCAGTTGCGGATACGTCTGAGAACCTGTTTTCTCATCTGTAAGGCAAGCTAATGAAGGGCGAGAGGATTGGAATGTAAAGCTTATGAATACGCTGGTGCAGCCTGGCCATTCAGCAGAAGTGCCTCTGCTATCATCCCAGCAATGAGACGCCTGTGGTGAGGGACACTGGCGGGTGGGGCAGCAGGGACAGGAGTGTCCCAAAAACAGCTTCCTGGAGGAGGGGAGGTCTGAGTGGAGCTGACCATTTCAGCCACCCGGGCAACTTGGGCACAACTGTACCTAACCTGACCTAGGAGGTCAGAGAGCGCTTCCTGGAGCTTTGCCAAAGGTGTGGTGTGGGGGTCTCAGTCTCACTGCACACCTCACCTGCAGTTCTGTTCAGCCTCCTGGAGTTAGCCCTCGGCACCCTGAGCCTCTGCAACCACCAGCCCTGGAGGCTGTCCCTCCCAGCTGCTGAGCCAAGAAGCTCTGCCCACTGACAAGGGAGAGTCGGGGAGGGGCCCCAGTTCCTGTGCCTGTTTAATCCTAGTGCCTTCCAGGGAGGCAGGAGGCTGCGAGGAAGCTGGCTGTTGACCCCCGGGGTCTCCTTGCCTCTCACTTCTCTTTACTGTGAAATAAACCAGGGGAAGCTCCCAGGGGTGAGGGACACACCCTGGCCATGGGCACAGAGAGGGGCCCCTTCCCTGGCTCCTCCATGTCCAGTTTGGCAGCCCCTTTGCCTCTGTAGGCCTGGGTGGCTGAATCTCTCAGGGCAGCTTTGGTCCGCCTGTGGCTGTGGTCCTCATCACCCTGGATCTCTCCACACATCTGCACTCTCTGGAAAGGCCCCAACGTGACCCTTGTCAGGAACTGATTTGAGCACAAAGCTTTCTCCAGCCCTGCTCACCCTGGGGCTTCTCCACGACCCCTGCTGCTGCCTGCCCTCTGGGGACAGCACACAGGCAGGCCAGCCATTCAGAAGTGAGGGGCGGTATGGCAAGGAGCAAGGTGAAGGGGCGGGGGGCTTCCACCTGCCTCACACTTCCCAGTCCAGCCGCCTCACACGACCAACACATCTGCCAGGCAGGCAGCAGAGCTGCTGCTGTTTTTAATGAATTTCTTTTACATTTTCTTTTCTCCCTGATTTGAACTTTTTTTTTATTTTGAGATGAAGTCTCGCTCTGTTGCCCAGGCTGGAGTGCAGTGGCGCTCTCAGCTCACTGCAACCTCCACCTACTGGGTTCAATGGATTCTCCTGCCTCAGCCTCCCAGTAACTGGGATTACAGGTGCCCGCCACCACACCTGGCTAATTTTTGTATTTTTAGTAGAGACAGGGTTTCACCATGTTGGCCAGGCTGGTCTCGAACTCCTGATTTCAGGTGATCCGCCTGCCTTGGCCTCCTAAAGTGCTGAGATTACAGGCGTGAGCCACCGCACCTGGCCTAATTTTTGTATTTTTAGTAGAGACAGGGTTTCACCATGTTGACCAGGCTGGTCTCAAACTCCTGACCTCAAGTGATCCACCTGCCTCAGCCTCCCAAAGTGCCGGGATTACAGGCGTGAGCCACCGCGCCGGCCCCCAGACTGTCTTGCGGCCGGAGCTGGCTATATGTCTTGACAGCTTCTGAGAAAGCTGTGAAACAGGTAGAGCACACTGTGGCGCACCGCTTCACCTCCGATCTCTGACCTTGCTCTCTGCCTCCCACTGAAAACGGGATAGGATGCCTGGAGCTGCAGTGGGAGAGACCACAGCCGTAAGCCACCGAGTCAGCCTGGCCTTGGAAGGCTGGTCACATCCCTCTCATTCAGCACACTGTTCCTGTCATTTGCAGCCAAACGCACCACCAGCCGCCATGCAGAACTGAGTTTATTTCATTGTGTCAGCAGCTGTGAGCAGGTTTTACCCAGCGGAGTGACAAGATCCAATTTATGCTTTGGAGACCCCACAGGAGGTTAGGAGGCAATAAGAGGCAGGCCAGGGTGGGGCCAGAGGCCACGAGGGTGTCTGAGCCAAAGGACATCTTGAGGCCAGGAATGGGGCAGGGGAGTCCAGTGGCAGGTAAGTGAGACCACGCTGGGGAGTAAACGGCAGAAGCAGCCCTTGGAGGTGTCGAGGGTGCACCCAAAGGAGGCGAAACTATGTGGCAGGAGCTAGAGTCTGAACTCCGCAGGGATCTGGAGTTTATGGCTCCTTCCTTGACCCTTTAAGGGAAAGGGCTACGAAACAGCGGGGACAGCACACAGGCAGGCCAGCCATTCAGAAGTGAGGGGCGGTATGGCAAGGAGCAAGGTGAAGGGGCGGGGGGCTTCCACCTGCCTCACACTTCCCAGTCCAGCCGCCTCACACGACCAACACATCTGCCAGGCAGGCAGCAGAGCTGCTGCTGTTTTTAATGAATTTCTTTTACATTTTCTTTTCTCCCTGATTTGAACTTTTTTTTTATTTTGAGATGAAGTCTCGCTCTGTTGCCCAGGCTGGAGTGCAGTGGCGCTCTCAGCTCACTGCAACCTCCACCTCCCAGGTTCAAGCAATTCTCCTGCCTCAGCCTCCCGAGTAGCTGGGATTATAGGCGCAGCCACCACGCCCTGCTAATTTTTTGTATTTTTAGTAGAGATAGGGTTTCACCATGTTGGCCAGGCTGGTCTCGAACTCCTGATTTCAGGTGATCCGCCTGCCTTGGCCTCCTAAAGTGCTGAGATTACAGGCGTGAGCCACCGCGCCGGCCCCCAGACTGTCTTGCGGCCGGAGCTGGCTATATGTCTTGACAGCTTCTGAGAAAGCTGTGAAACAGGTAGAGCACACTGTGGCGCACCGCTTCACCTCCGATCTCTGACCTTGCTCTCTGCCTCCCACTGAAAACGGGATAGGATGCCTGGAGCTGCAGTGGGAGAGACCACAGCCGTAAGCCACCGAGTCAGCCTGGCCTTGGAAGGCTGGTCACATCCCTCTCATTCAGCACACTGTTCCTGTCATTTGCAGCCAAACGCACCACCAGCCGCCATGCAGAACTGAGTTTATTTCATTGTGTCAGCAGCTGTGAGCAGGTTTTACCCAGCGGAGTGACAAGATCCAATTTATGCTTTGGAGACCCCACAGGAGGTTAGGAGGCAATAAGAGGCAGGCCAGGGTGGGGCCAGAGGCCACGAGGGTGTCTGAGCCAAAGGACATCTTGAGGCCAGGAATGGGGCAGGGGAGTCCAGTGGCAGGTAAGTGAGACCACGCTGGGGAGTAAACGGCAGAAGCAGCCCTTGGAGGTGTCGAGGGTGCACCCAAAGGAGGCGAAACTATGTGGCAGGAGCTAGAGTCTGAACTCCGCAGGGATCTGGAGTTTATGGCTCCTTCCTTGACCCTTTAAGGGAAAGGGCTACGAAACAGCACTGCCGAGGGATTTGTCTCTGGGATGGGAAAGAGGGAGGCTTAAAGCGTGGAAGGGCAGAAAGAAGGGGACAGGCCCCGTGAGGGCTGGTGCTCAGGTCCTTGGTGCAGAGTTCAGGCAAAGCAGTGGCATTTTGGAGAGTCCAAATCTGAGAAACTGTTTTTCCAATCTCAGAGCCCACACCGGGTTCGCACACAGACTTCCCCTTCTCTTTTCTTTTGATTCCTTTGGACATCAGGTGTCTGGAGCGAATGAAGCGTAAACCTCCTTGTGACCCTCTCATCACCAGCCTGAGCCTTTAGTGAGTCATTTCTCATAAAAAGCACCTGTGAGGCCACACTGACCCAGGACCTTCACCAGCCCTCCCTGTGCTGGGCAGGTTCTTATGACTGTAGGGACGGCCTAGCCCTTTGCACACCCATCCCTTCATCCTCCCAACAGCCCTACAAGGTCGGTGCTGGCACTCCCGTTTTGCAGTGCAAGATACCAGTTGGGGAGGACCCCTGTCCAAGGCCACATGGCTAGCTGGTGCTGGAGCCAGTGCTGGGAGCCCGTCAGCCCATCCTTTGCCCTTCAGCAGGATCAGCTGGGGCCGGCAACCCTGGAGCGGCAGTGCAAGCACCGGAGGGGGCCTGGCCAGGGCCAGGGTCCAGGCCCCATGCTCCCGGGTCTCAGCTGCCTTGCTGCTTCTTGCTCACACACCCCTGACCTCGTGGTACCCACCTACCCATGGAGAGGCAGACGCATTACTGGGTCCAGAGGCCACTTCCCAGGGAACTGGGAAAGGCTTGGTGGGGCCAGTGTCCACCTTGATCAGGGCACAACAGAGACAGGGCAGAGGCTGAGGGGAATGGGCCTGTGCTCCAGGGACTCCTTGCTCAGCCTCGCTCTCCTGCAACTTGACCTCCTCCAGGCTCGTGGGGAATGCCAGTCCCCCCCACCAGTGCCCCTCTGCAAGCAACACCCTCCCCAACCATGCTCTGCCAGGCCAGCTGACACCATGCCAGCTGTAATGATGTCCCACAAAGTTTGGGCGAACGAGTAAGTTCAGATTTGGCTTGAATGTCCTCGGGGATGGTGAGGACACAGGACAAAGAGCAGACACGGGAACATGGTGAGATCTGTTTGTTGTGGTGACAGTACTGGCCGGTTTCTTGTTTATCTCCCCAACCTCTACCTTAGCTCCATGAGAGCCAGGGGTGCAAAGTCAGCATGCTGAATGAATGAGTGAATGAATGCGTGAGGGCAGAGGCTGCTGAGTACAGGGCCAGGTTGGGTTTTGCCAGGCAATACAGAGACGGGCCAGGGAAGACAATGTACACTGTGAGGCCAGAACACGCTTGGGGGCAGAGGGTGAAGCGGTGATGGGCTGGAGAGGGGCTGGGGCGGCAGGAGTGGCTCCAGCACCTACAGGCAGGGTGATGGTAGGAGCCCCCGCCACGTCCGTGCTACGAGGAGAGAGGAAAAGCAGCCCCAGCTTGGAGGGCTCCAGAACGCCCCTTCGGGCCGGCACCCCAAGGCCCTGTCTCACCGCTTCCCGGGCCCGCCCCCTAATCCCAAGACGGCGGTCTCTCCCACCCCGTCCTCCAGGGGGCGCTGTTCCATCAGGTTGGTGGGGGAGCGTGTCCCAGGGCCTTGTTCAGCGGGGCCTCGTGGTATGTGGCCCCTCCCTCCTCGGGCGTCGCC
>NW_012104253.1:3938657-3940003 GCF_000951045.1 Mandrillus leucophaeus
CCTGGCTAATTTTTGTATTTTTAGTAGAGACAGGGTTTCACCATGTTGACCAGGCTGGTCTCAAACTCCTGACCTCAAGTGATCCACCTGCCTCAGCCTCCCAAAGTGCCGGGATTACAGGCGTGAGCCACCGCGCCCGGCCTCTGATGTGAATTTATTTGAAATAAGTGATCTATGAAGGTGATTAAAAATACCCCCAGAACCCAGGCTTATGCAGTGAAGAGGAACACCTCCTTCCACCTCCCTGGGGCCAGCCTCTCCTGAGTCGAGGACAGTCTCCAGTTCCGGGAAGGCATCCAGCACATCTTGCACAAGTGCCAGCATGGCAGGCAGGGGGACATCTGCACCCCCCACGAAGTGTGGCCGAGGTCCTGACTGTTCTGTTCTTTGCTGTCTTCCCTTGACAGTGATCCTGGAGATTGCATCCGTCTGCTGGGGCTGCTGTAACGAAACACCACACATGGTGGCTAAACGATAGCCAAGTGTCCTCTGGGAGTTCTGAGGGCCACACTCTAGCTGCAGGCAGGGTTGGTTCGTCTGGGGGGCTCTGAGGGATGAACTGTTCCCTGCTTCTTCCAAGCTTCTGGTAGCGGCTGGTAATCCTTGGCTCCCTGGGCTCACAAGCGCATCACTCTGATCGCTGCCACCATCTCTTGCCCCCTTCTCCTGTGTGTCTGTGTCTCCATGTCTTCTCTTTGTGTAAGGGAACCAGTCACATGTGATTAAGGGCCCACCCTACGCTAGTATGACCTCATCTTAACTAAAAACATCTGCAGAGACCAGGTTCCAAATCAGGCCAAATTCAGTTGCCTGGAGTTAGGACTTGAACGGATCTTTTTGGGGCCACAATCCAACCCTCAACAGGGCTCTGTATCAGTGTGTCTGAACTGTCCTCCTTCCTGCTGACAGCTGCGTGGCATATTTCACTGGATAAACTGTGCTTGATTTGCTTTTCCAGTCAGGTTTGGGAACGTAACTGGGAGACACGTCTCAGCAGAGTCTTAGAGGAAGAGCAGCAGCAGACGGGGCCGCAGAGGGACCACAAGGCTGTAGCTGGAAGGGCAGATGTAGCCAAGGTCCCGAGGTAGAAGGGGTCGGTGGGGGCTGGGAAGGGGGGCGAGGCAGGGCCTGGAGGACAGCAGGGCCACATGGCAGTGCCTTGAGGGCAGTGGCAGATCCTCCTAAGTGCCAACTGCTCTTGAAATCTCAACTTGTTCTAGGCTTCAGTATGTCCAATCAAAACACCTTCCCAGACTGTCTTTTTTTTTTAGATGGAGTTTCACTCTTTTCGCCCAGGCTGGAGTGCAATGGCACGATCTCGGCTCACTGCAACCTCCACCTCCCAG
>NW_012104253.1:3944088-3963055 GCF_000951045.1 Mandrillus leucophaeus
ATCTCCTGACCTCGTGATCCGCCCGCCTCGGCCTCCCAAAGTGCTGGGATTACAGGCGTGAGCCACCGCGCCCGGCCTATTTTTTATTTTTTTGAGACCGAGTCTCACTCTGTTGCCCAGGCTGGAGTGCAGTGGCGCGATCTCAGCTCGCGGCAATCTCCGTCTCCCTGGTTCAAGCGATGCCTCAGCCTCCCGAGTAGCTGGGATTAGAGGCATGTGCCACCACACCCAGCTAAATTTGTATTTTTGGTAGGAAGGGGTTTCTCCATGTTGGTCAGGCTGGTCTCAAACTCCCGACCTCAGGTGATCTGCCCGCCTCAGCCTCCAGAAGTGCTGGGATTACAGGCATGAGCCACAGCGCCTGGCCCCTAGCCCCTATTTATCACGGCCTTACCCTCCTTCCTCCAGATGTCATGCCAGTGCCAGTAGGGCAATGCCATTCCTGCCTAAAACAGGGTCTGGCACATAACTGCATTGATCGCATCAGTGCCCCTGGAGGTGGAGAGGTAAGCTTTGGAAACGAAAACTCCAAGAGGGAGGGGAGGGAAAGGACAAGAGGTGATCGATGAGGAAAGCCTGAAAAATGAGATAGAGCCAGGACTGGGCTCTGAGGGTGGGTGGGATTGGATTTTTCGGTAGGAAGTGGGGAACCGCTGCAGTTCAAATCAAGTGCTGAGAGACCCCGTTAGCAGAAAGGCCCAGTGTGGGGAGGTCAGCAAGGCCCGAGGGGAACGGCCGCAATGGCAGGCAGTCGGGGAGCCCTGAGGGCCCTTCCAAGGCCAGGAGGCACCACTGCGCCAGAACAGAAAGGGCCGCACACCAGGAAGGCCGATGCACTGCTCCATAAACAAGGGCCAGGGCTTTTTTGAAGGGGGACAGGGGGAGAATTCAGGCTAAGGAGCCAGTGGCGAGCAGAGTACCCTGGAAGCCAGGCAGGCTTGGCTTTGGATTCTGGCTGCCTGGACTTTGTCAATAAATCTGAGCCTGTTCCTCTCTCACAACATGGTGATATTGCTAGCGAATTCATCAACAGGTGGTTTGGAGGAGGGCACTGGATCCATCTGTATTCTCAACAAATGTTACGGGCTGCGCATGGTGGCTCACTGTAATCGCAGCTACTTGGGAGGCCAAGGCAGGAGGACTACTGGAGCCCAGGAATTCAAGGCTGCAGTGAGCTATGATTGTGCCACTGCACTCAGGACTAGATGATAGCAAGACCCTGTCTCTTACCAAGAAAAAAAAACCAAAAAATTACAGCCAGGCAGAGACACTGGCAAGTATAAAGGAGCGATGCTGGTTTCATTTTTATCTAGGGGTTTCTAAAGAAAGCAATTCCGGCCGGGCGCGGTGGCTCAAGCCTGTAATCCCAGCACTTTGGGAGGCCGAGACGGGCGGATCACGAGGTCAGGAGATCGAGACCATCCTGGCTAACACAGTGAAACCCCGTCTCTACTAAAAATACAAAAACCTAGCCGGGCGAGGTGGCAGGCGCCTGTAGTCCCAGCTACTCGGGAGGCTGAGGCAGGAGAATGGTGTGAACCCGGGAGGCGGAGCTTGCAGTGAGCTGAGATCCGGCCACTGCACTCCAGCCTGGGTGACAGAGCGAGACTCCGTCTCAAAAAAAAAAAAAAAAAAGCAAGCAATTCCAGGCCGGGCGCGGTGGCTCATGCCTGTAATCCCAGCACTTTGGGAGGCTGAGGCGGGTGGATTACGAGGTCAGAAGTTTGAGACCATCCTGGCCAACATTGTGAAACCCCCATCTCCACTAAAAATACAAAATTAGCCAGGCGAGGTGGCACACACCTGTACACCTGTAATCCCAGCTACTCAGGAAGGAGGCTGAGGCAGGAGAATCGCTTGAACCCGGGAGACGGAAGTTGCAGTGAGCTGAGATCGTGCCCCTGCGCTCCAGCCTGGGAGGAAAAAAAAAAAGCAATTTCAAAGCCTTAGTTCCTTCCCATGTAAAATCTACAGATTTTCCACCCAGGCTCTTGCTCAGCTCAGCCCTACCTAGGGCCTTCACTCAGCAGTTCTGGGCTTGCACAGGCCTGTGACTTGCCACCTCAGCAGCATTCTGTCAGCAGCCCCTTCTGTCACTAGCAAAAAGGGAGTCACATGTATCCAAGTAATAACTTCACGCCTCGCTCTGAACCTTGCTCTGCAGAACATCAGACACCAAGGCCCCAGCCGGGGGGAAGAAGCTCTGCTCTGCATTTTGCTTTTGGCTAAATCCTAAGTAGCTCTCAGTGTATTTGGTCAAGTTCTTGAGAGTTCATCCCTGTTAGCTCCAGAGCTTCCAGGGCTGACATGGGCTCACAGGTCTGGCTGCATGGGCATTTCACTGGGCTCTGCTTTCTGAACAGTAGGTGAGGCTCTCTTTAAAACACCCTCTGGCTCCTGAGCCCACCTTGGAGCTGAAAGGTTACAGAAGCATTGCTTGCTGGTGTGAGACCAAATCCTGGGAGTTCCCATTCCTGTGTGAGAAAGCAAGCCACAAGAACTGCCCCAGGCAGTTCAGGCAACTCTTAGACCAGGAGGGGTTCATGGCCTGGTTTCATGTGCAATGAAACACTAAAGAAGTAGCTTAGAGGACTGAGGAACAAATAAGAACCACAGGCATTAAAAAGCTTAACATTATGCATTTATTATATTTTATAGAGCCATATTACACATGCTTGGTGCTTCAAACTGAGTTATCAATGTTTTTCTGGATGCAAAGCCATCTGATGCTGGATGCGGATGCCTTAAATACTATATTTCTGCATCTATGACCTATGAGCTAAGGAAAAACCAAGGACAATTCCAGAAATGGCAAAGAACACTTAAGAAAAAGATGTACATGAGACGAAATGCTAAGTCCTTGAGCCAGGGCCTACAGAAGTTACCAGAAAGCGAATAAAAACAGAATTTTTCTCACCACCTGTGGATAATAGAGCCTCACATGTCGGGTATGGACATTGTAGAAAAAAGAGGTTACTCCGTTTGGTACTGATGCCTTTCTCCCCTCCGTGATGTGTGTGGACATTATGCGGCCCCCAGAGATAGCAGCAGATAGAACAGAGCATGGCAAACTGCCCCCTCAACACATCCCGGTAGTTTTTTACAGCATCTGGGTGTCTCATGAAAAGTGGTCAATTTGATCGCACTTGCCACACCTGTGGAAAATCAATCAGTGTGCTTCAGGTGAATGTGACGCTATCATACACAGTCTCCTCTGACATCCAGAATGCTGGCGGGAAACATGGGGCTGGGTGCCTGCTCAGCCAGGACCAAGCTCTCCATGTGTCAACTCCCGCCTTACAGCACCCAGTTTGTGGGAGGTTTGCTTTGCCTGCTGACCTGATGCTAACGCTCAACTTAAAGGCTCCGTTCCAGATTTTATAAGGGGACTGGGTGATATGTGTCAAGCACCTGCTGCCCATACTTCCCACCAACCCTCAATACAGTCCCAGCTTAAAGATCCTCTCTGGCACCACACTGATCCCTCGGGCCTGGGGTGGATGCCAGGAAGCCTCTTGGCCACAAATCTGCCCTCTTGTGGGTGAGAGGCCAGCCCTCTCCTGCCTGACGTGACTTGTCTGAAGGGCCTGCACTTAAACCGTCTTCAGGCAACCAGGGCATCTGAGCATAACCTGAGCAGTAACAACATAAATCAAGGGTCAGTAATATGGGGTGGATGAGACCTAGCCAGCCATCCAGTCAGATGCTGCCGTGCAGGTAAGTATGATTCTGAAGAAGGCGTAGGGTACCTTTTGTCCTGTAAAGTCAGAGAGCAGGCTAAGAAGTGCATGGCCAGAACCCCAAGAAAGTGCAGGTTGGGGTTTCGACTTCCTTCCCCACCACTTGGGTTAAAAGTTCGAGTAGAATGCACTTGCCAGGACCTGCTGGGCCTGAACTCTGAAGAAGTGCTGCGATCACATTACTGTCAGCGGATCCAAGACAAAGGGCCCGGAGCCAGACAGTTGCCCCCTACAGCCGAGGGTCCAAGGCAACCCCGTGACTCAGAGTTGGCTTCAGCAAGCCAGCAGAGCAGCTAGGAGGAAGCCTCATGGCATGGCTGTGGCATCAAGTAGGTGTCTGTGAGCAGCCTGGCTCTCACCAGTTTTCACCTCTGGTATCCTTACTCTTGCTGGGGGTCCGATGTCAAGAAAATAGAAGAAACTTAAAGAATTAAAGATCAACAACATGAATATCCCAAGCCAGGCTGATTTCCAGGTCACAGAAGTCAGAGACCCTGGAAGCAATCAACTCTCTCTGCCTCTAGTCGGGGTGGGAGGTGGGTAGAATTATCAGGTTTCCAATTCAAACACTTCTTTTAGGAGGTCAGGTTTTCCTGTGCCGCAAACATGAACTCTGGTCTGAGACCAATGTGGAGCACGTCTCCATAGTAAGTTTTGCAAGGCAGAGTGCAAACGGACGGGAGGCAGTTCTCCAGTGTACGAACTCTCAAACACTACCCAGGGAGGCTTCCCCCGACTGGAAGTGATTCTTATCTACTTGTGAAGACACGAACTTGAACTCTGCTTGGAAACATGGACAGGCACTGTGCACACTATCCTGTGAAAGGGTCTTATTTAGCAAAATAAGTGACATTTAGAACTTTTACATGAAAACCAAAAATAAAAAAATCCCGATTTTCCTCAAGTCCTCAGGCCTTGAAACTAGGCAAAGCACACAAACACCATATGTAACCAATAGCATGAGTTCAGGGTCATCTTGGAAAATAAATGTCACTCTGGGGTGACAGTTCTTTATACAAATAGTATGCTCCCCCTCTCAACCCCACTACCAAAAAGGGGGAAATAATAAGAAATTCAAAAATAGAAAACAACATCTTGTTAAGTGTAAACTTATCCTCTGGAGTTTTTATATTACATATGCTAGAAACATGCATTTATTTCTGCTCAGATGTACGAAAATATGTCTATCAGTATTACTTATAAATCAGATTAATCCTCAAGACAATGGACTCGCTGTTAGAACACCATTTCAAACCTTAGTAAATTACATCGTTAGCAAAGTTATAAATTCTAACCACAAGCAGAATGGGTTGAAGTTACACCCAATGAGAACTACCTCTACTCTTTATATTGTTGCTCATTTGTTAGTTTCCTATTGTTGCAAAGTCAGTGCTATGTTAACAAGGAACTTGTTTTCTTGGAACCCCAGATTAAACTCCTTACAGAAGTTAACTCTGCAGACTGAGAAGACATGTGAACACAGAGAGTCAAGGGGAGTGATGACTATTTCAGAGACAGGAAAGGACGGAAGAGATGACCAAAGGCACCCCCAAGGGATCAAGGCACAGAGGAAGAGGGACTTCATCCACACAGGAGCCTGGCTTCTGCAGGCCATGGCATGGCTCTCGGGGCTGCCAGTGGGGCTCCCCATAACATAGGTATGCTCTGCGGTGGGCCCTTGGGCAAGGTCCTGAGGACAGTGCCAGGGCCAGGCTCCAGTGCAGCACAATGCTGGGCAAAGGACTCCTAACACAGCCATGCTGGGGCTACTCAACCCGACAGTGGGGAGGGAAGGTGTGGGTGCTCACAAAGCAGGCATCCATAGAAGCCCCTGCCCAGGTCGAAGTCAAAGAACTACACGTTCTCATCCGAGCCCTCGGCACTGAAGACCTCCACCATGGGCTGACCTCTCTCCTGACTGCCAGATACAGCAAAGCCTGGCTTCCCCAGAACACAGCTGGGGGCTTCTGCTTAGCTGAGTTCCAAACTACCCAAGGGCTAACAGATTCTGGATAATTTTTTAACGGGTCTCAAGTTAAATGTTTCATTCGTGATTCACAAAAGGCACTTCAAAATTCCAGAGCCACAGGGTCACTGTTATTGGGTCTCCAGCCCTCCTGTACGGGACCGATGGAGAAGCTCTAAGACATCGGGCTATGTGTTTCACCTGATGGGGTCCCTGGCCGTTTGTAAATAAATCTCGGATATTAGCTAGTTTGTCATTTATCTTGCAGTCAAGCACACACAAAACAGAAAGACACAGTATGTTTGCACTTTGAATAAATGAGATTTTGCTGTATCATGGCAGTTCATAAAATATTCTCAAGTCTGTTATTTGACTGTAAGATCCAACATTGTAACTGTACATTTAAGAGGTTACAATGTGAGAGGTACTCATTGAGCACAATTTTTCTAATAATCTAATCACCTTGTTGATTTGCACCCAGTGTCCATTTAGAAACATGAAATTACGCTACTGGTACTCAATTGCCACATTGCTAGTATTTAATAAGGACTCCACTAGATGGAGGAACAAGGGCTCTCAAACCAAATAACCAGTGACCACAAGCATTTCCTGTCAGACAAGCCAAGGCCCTGCTGGAGCTGCCTCTGAAGGCAGCAGGGTGGACAGGCCTGGTCTTCCCTCTGTGTGCCCCACTGCCAGGTGGCACCTTACCTTGCGCAGGCGCTCAGGCTGCACAGTGGTAGATGCTTCACTCACACTTGCCGGGGGCTAAAATCACAGCCTATGACCAACCTGGCCTGGGGTGTTCTGAGGTAGTTCCTGAACTCGGGATGCCTGTTACCTACTCTCCTTCGGATGTCAGGACATGTAGGAAGTATTAAAATATCCATGCATCGCTTTCATCAATAATCACTGTAATTGAGTGCAAAATAAAGGAAACTTGAGTTGCTTTATTTAGCTTCCAATTTCTGGGAGGCTCAAGAATTATAAGTATTCTGGACAACAAAAGAAAATAAGACTGTGCTTACAGATCTTGTTCTGCCATATTCTTGCTTTAGGATTGCTATTTTATTGTTGCCCTTTCTGTTACATGGGATGTACACATCAGGTGTTAAAAGGTACAATACATTCTACAACTGAGCACCACTTTCTGTAACTGAACAGGCAAAGAAATTACACTGAACATCAGCATCTGGCAGTATTTTTTGGAAAAAAAAAGTGACTAAAATGGGTTTAAATTGATTAACACTATTAAATCACATCTAATATTTGATACTACATGATTCAATACAGCTATACGATACAATTATACAAAATGTGTTAACATCAAAGAATACAACCAAAATTAAGATAGCAAACAAAACCTATATAACTTTTTTTTTTTTTTACAGGAAAATACTTTTGAAGTATGCATGTAACTGCCCATTCTTTTAAAGAAAATCTACTGCAAGCAAAGTTATCAACCTCCAGAAAAATCACACATAGCATTACTAAGCATATCCCCAAAAAAGTGTACAATATGCACACTTGGAAAATACAAAATTAAAAAAATTGTAAGCAACAGGTGAGCTTCATATTTATAAGAATGTGAAAAGAAGTCCCATTTTTAGCACTGTTGTATAAAGAATTGTCTTTTGATGCGAAGTTCATGAATTGTCCTCCTGTTGGGACCACACTTTACAAAAACACTGTGTTTTTGAAACGAGATTACAGAGCAAGATAGAGCATCTTAGCAATGTCATCTTAGTAAAGTTTTTTTTTTTTTTAATTTTTACTACTTTATCAAAACATGTCCCTTAGGTGTGTAGGATTCATTTTTAAAATTCTTCCTAGAAATAATATACAAAGGAGAGGCATATTTATTCCCAATCACACTTCTGGAAGATGCTTCCCGTGGTCGAGAAGGGTCTTCTCTCTTCTTTTCACTGGTTGTTTTTGGCCTTAGCATGTGTTAAGATGTGAGATTTCAGGTTAGTTGACTGAGCAAACTTCTTATTACAACCATCGAAGGGGCACACATAGGGCCTGTCTCCGGTATGGATTCGCACATGTGTGCGCAAATTGAAGTCCAGTGAAAAGCGTTTCCCACAGCCTTCGAACGTGCACTGTCGAGGAAAGACCAGAGATCAACCCACTCAGCAACTCTGACCAGACCCTGGGAGTCAGTAGCTCACTGCTTTGCTAGAGAACAGCCTATGTATTTTACCAAACACTTTTCATTCCTGCCCGGGGTGAACTTTGTAGATATATTCTAGAATCAGCAGGCAGGTTGGACAACCCCGAAAACCCAAGGATAGCCCTCATGAACTGTTTAAAACACTTGGCAAAATGGCAAGTCTTCCTAAATGCAGGCTAGAGTGCTAGTGCTGCTGTAAACACTTGCAACAGTAAAATACAAATGATTAAGGGTTCTGGTGTCAGTTGTCAAAAAAGAACCGTGTTAGATTTACTAACTGCACTGCTAGTTCTTTCACTTATTTATGGGCTAAAAACAAGACAAAATATTACCTATACTTACACTCATACAACAAAATTTTAGAAACTTTATCAATTAGTAATTATACTATTAACTACCAAAAATAAATTACTTCAATCCTGTAATGAATGAAGTAGAAATTGAGTCTTAGGTATGGTCCTGATCAATCCTGTTCTCCTCCTGCCATAAAGTGTACTCCATCAACACCAATACATTCCGTACCCAGCACCACAGAGGTTATAGACAAGGAAGTCCAGATCCCCGGCAACCCTTCCAAGAGACTCCCCAGGAGTTTTGTTTCTCACTAAGGAGTAATAAGACCCCGAGTCTCTGGGCTGGCACCTCCTGCCTCATCACCACACCACCCTACACTTGCAGTGTTCAGACAGGCAAGGCAGTGTGGGGAAGAGAGGGAACTGGCTCTACCTGAAAGGGCTTCTCTCCAGTATGAACCAGTTGGTGTCGTTTTAGTTTTGAACTCTCAACAAAAGCTTTGCCACACTCTGCACAGACGTGGACTCTGGGACCGTGGGTGTGCAGATGTTTTCTCATGGCCGAGTTATCCCTGAACATCTTTGTGCAGCCCTTAAAACAGAGAAAGCAGCTTAGAGGTTCACATTGCAAACTGTTAGAAAGGATTCAACCATTTAACAGCCTTTACTGACATACTAAAACAAAACCACCTCCCCAACCTCCCATTTTAATTTTACTTAGTATTACGGTAGAACATTAATATCATTTAAGACAAAAAACAGACAGCTGAAAAAGTCATCATTTAATGCAAACCCTAGTTTTACAGATGAGGAAACTGAGGCTTAGAGATGTCTTTAAGTAGACTTGCCCAAGGTCACACTACTAGTAGTAGCCAAACTGGGAATAGAACCCAACACCCTGGCTTCCAGCTATACCACAGCCGCCTCACCCGACTATGTCCCCCAAAATGAAGTAACAAAAGCACTGCTAAGCAAATGGAGTTAAAATGACGGTAGTCCACCACTACCTTTGGTGGCCCCATAGTCTGTGCTGCAACAATGGACTGTCATTCTCCATCGCCTACTGTTCCCTCTTCTCTCTTTGCCTCTTTCCCCTTCTTGACAGAGAAAGAAGCAAGAGGGTCTCCAAGGAATGGCAACTACAGAAGAAATTTATTTTGTGAGACACTAGGAAAAGGAAGAAGCAGGCAAACTGATACCAGTGCAAGGCGGGAAAGGCAGATGGATGTGTGGCGCTCGAGAAGCATGTCCTTAACAATTTCTTCTGCAGTTGTTGCCCAGTAATGGAGTGAATGGGGAAATGGTAAGACAGCATGACAGAAGGACAGCACAAGTCACTAGACAGCTCACAGGCAGAAGGGAGAGGGAAGCCACAGTTTTTCTGCCTTGACCCTTAGAGGTTGAATTTCCATTTAGAAAATGGAAATTTAAAAAATTTAACTGGTACACAATGTATACATGCATTGAAACATCACATGGTACCCCATAAATATGTACAAGTATTGTGTCCATTATAAAGAAAACTTTAAGAAGTATACAGAGAAGCTAAAGGGATGGCAGGCACTTCTGGCCTAACTGTTTTCAAATGCTTGTTATTTTGGCCCTGATGGAGATGGGTTTACGTTGCAAATCGCCACATGAAGAACACTGACAAACAACAGGAGGGACTTGCTGGTCACAGTCATTACAGGGATGAGACCGTGAGACTAATGTAGGCTGCTCCAATTGTTCATTTTTACATTCTTTATTCCACTCAATCTCTCCTACTTTGTTCTCTGTACCTATGTGATACTTGATTTTTCTGTTAGTCTTATATCCAATTAAGTTTGAAAACAGCTCCCAACAAATACCTCAAAAGTACTTTTCAGGTTATCCTTTTATTTTAAAGACTAACTACATTTGAAAACAATTAAGTGCCTCTCTAGTAACACAAAATTATTATTAAGTCTTTATTTGGCTTAATTTAGCAACATCCAAAATAATTTCCAAATTTCAGTTACAAGCCTACATTCCCATAAAGGTCAATGGGTGAGACACAACCCAGGATCTTAAGACTGGCTTGTTAATATAATCCAAAAAGAAATGAAACGCTAACAGTAGAGTCAACACAGTAATCAAGCATCAGCTCCCTGCAGTCATCCCATTTAACAGTATTTAAATTTAAGTGGCCTTTACTAAATAACAAAACTTCATCTCTTGGATTTAGAAACCAAAGATTCTAATTCCTTGCTTCATTTAAATTACCAAAAGCAGAAACAAAAGTGCAAATTTCTTATAAACTCTCTAAAACTTCATCAACAGTTTAATGAACACTCTCCCCCTAGCATTACTTACTTTATGAGGGCAAGCTATTGTTCTTGGAGCATCATCTTCTTTAATTTTTCTTGGCTTCATTCTTATCAAAAGAAAAAGAGAGACAGACAGATTTGTAGAAGTGGGTAGACTCAACTGGCATAAATCATATAGTCCCTAAAATGCTTTCCTTATAGGCACCCAAACTAAAATGATACACTTCCATGAAGGAGAAAGAATGAGACAACTCGCATTCACTAAGTACCAAAGACTGTGAAGCACTCTTCCCATCTTACAGATAAGGATGCTGAGGCTCAGAAACATCGAGTTGCTGCCTACATTCTCATAGCTAATAAGCTGGTGTAGCTTAGAATGGCACTATGATCTGTGTGATTCACATACCTGTTCTTAACTCCAAACACTTTTAAAAAACACAAAAAATCAACTCAGACAATCACAGACGAATCTCCTCATGAGAGGCAAGGGAAGATACCCAAAAGCAGCTGCTGCAATGATGAAGTGCCTTATGAAAAAGGAGCTGTAAACACAGGAGTGTCCTAAAATATCCATCTCTATACACAAAATGGGTCCAATTAGTACTGACACAAATGATCTTTAAAATGTATCATTTTAAAGGGTACAGAAGAGTCCTTTTAAATCAAGATTTATAGACATTAAATATCAAATATCTCTGGAAGGACACACAACCAACCATTAGCACCAGTTACTTTGGGGAAAGAGTTCCTAGGGCCTGGTGGACAGATGGGAACACCACATCCTCTCATACTGTTACCCTGCTTCTGGATGGGGGCTTGGAAGTTCTCATTTGTACCAAGTGTCCTCGTAATGTGGTAACCGTCTGGCAGAGCCCTATGTGAAATTACTATCCAGAGAGCCTCCTGGTTTGGTAACTTACCTACCTGCTTTTGCCACTGAATCAAGCTTTGGACTTTTGACAAAACTTTCTCTCCAAATACTCCCTATAGATCTGTTTGTGGTAGAGGGGTGAGAAATTAAGGGTTCCTAAAAAAACTGGAAAATAAACTTAAATCTCGGAAACAGATTTTCTTTTAGTCCCTAGTTTTACCCATCTCACACCCCTCCGTGATGGTTCATATTTAATGAGTACTAAATCAGCCGGTGTGGTGGCTCACGCCTATAATCCCAGCACTTTGGGAGGCCACAGTGGGAGAACTGCTTGAGTCCAGGAGTTCAAGACCAGCCTAGGAAACACAGTAAGACTCTCTCTACAAAAAATAAAAAAATTAAGCCTGGGCAACATGGACAAAACCCTGTCTCTATCAAAAACAAATGAACAAACAAACCAACAAAAAAACAAAGTCAGCCAGACAGAGTGATGTGTGTCGATAGTCCCAACCACTTGGGAGGCTAAAGGCAAGAAGATCTCTTGAGCCCAGAAGGTCACGGCTGCAGTAAGCCATGACTGTGCCATTGCATTCCTCTGTCTTGGATTTAAAATAGCCAAGTGTGGTGGCAGATGCCTATAATCCCAGCTACTCAGGAAGCTGAGGGAGGAGAACTGCTTAAGCCAGGGAGGCGGAGGTTGCAATGAGCCGAGATCGTGCCATTGCACTCCAGCCTAGGCGGCAAGAATGAAATGCTGTCTCAAAAAAAACAAAAACAAAAACAAAACCTATAAAAAACTAGCTGGGGGCCACTATTCTGAGTACAGTAACTCAGGAATGGAAAATCAAATGGGGTATGTTCTCACTTATAAGTGGGAGCTAAGCTATGAGGATACAAAGACATACAGAGTGATATAATGGACTTTGCGAACTGAGTGGGGAAAGAATGGTGTGGGATAAAAGACTACATACTGGATACAGTGTACACTGCTCTGGTGAGGGGTGCACTCAAATCTCAGAATTCACCAATATAGAATTCACCCATGTAACCAAAAACCACTTATACGCCAAAAGCTATTGACATTTTTTAAAAAGTCAAAGTTGGAAAAAAAAAAAAAAAAAAAGCCCACTTAAGTGAATCCTTAAAAGCAAGAGCTAATTTACTACCACTCCTTTGTTACCAAAAAAACACAAACTCCTTAAAAAAAAATTAATTCTGTGATCTTTTAAGTTTGTGAAGGCCCTAACAATGTCCTTCTTCACTTACAATCTGGGAAAAGGTTACCTGATCTGTAACCTGAACACATGAAATCATTGGTTAAACTTTCCATACCCTGGAGGAGTATGTGAGGAACAACAGATCTGGTAACTATCACTTATCTCCATGGAGTTGGTTCAAGACTGTACATATTTGCTATTTTAAATTCTACGAGAACATTTTCAATTCAGTGTCCTCCCCTATCCCAACCCTGTAGATATTTGTCCTTTCTTGTAAATGGATTATAGATTGAGCATCCTTGAACATCCAAAATCCAAAATCTGAAACTATCTGAGTGCTAACATGACATACTCATGTGATGGGGTCACAGTCAAAACTTTGTTTCATGTACAAAATTATTTAAAATATTGTATAACAGCCTGGGCAACAAAGCAACACCCTGTCTCTAAAAAAGTAAAATGTTAGCCAGACGTGGTGGCATATGCCTACAGTTCCAGCTACTTGGGAGGCTGAAGAGGTAGAATCCTTTCAGCCCAGGAATTTGAGGCTGCAATCCAACTTCGGTGACAGAACAAGACCCTGTTTCAAAAAAATAAAAGTATAGAATTGCCTTCAGGCTATGTGTATAAGGTGTAATGAAACATAAATTAAGTTCAAATTTCATGTTTAAACCTGAGTCCTAGCCCTAAGACAACTCATTATGCATATGCAAAACCCCAAAATCCAAAGTGTTACTGTTCCTAAGCATTTTGGATAAAGGATGCTCAACCTGTAACACCAGTGAGCAAGTATTTCATAAGTGCCTGTTGTAAACAGGACTCTGAACTAGCCTTTCTTATCTTAAATACAAATAAATCCTGGAGTTTTGGTCTGAGTTCACAAAATTAGGTAGGACAAAATTTGGTGCCACTGCGCCACCTTGAGGTTACATCAGTTTGGAAAACAACAGTGATTGATATGAAAGGTTTCTATTCCACTCAAATATTATTTTTTTATTACTGATTGATTGACTGAGACGGAGTCTCGCTCTGTCGCCCAGGCTGGAGTGCAATGGGGTGACCTCGGCTCACTGCAAGCTCTCCCTCCCGGGTTCACGTCATTCTCCTGCCTCAGCCTCCCAAGTAGCTGGGACAACAGGTGCCCGCCACCACGACTGGCGAATTTTTTGTATTTTTAGTAGAGACAAGGTTTTACCGTGTTAGCCAGGATGGTCTTGATCTCCTAACCTCGTGATCTGCCCGCCTTGGCCTCCCAAAGTGCTAGGATTACAGGCGTGAGCCACTGCCGCCCGGCCTTTTTTTTTTTAAAAGTTTCAATCTTCCCAATTAAGAGTATTTATTCTTTGAAAATTTTTGTTTTGTTTTTGTAGAGATCTGGTTTTGCTGTGTTGCCCAGGCTAGTCTCAAACTCCTGAGCTCAAGCAATCCACCCGCCTAGGACTCCATGGAAACATTCTGTGTTGACTGTGAAGATGGCTACATGACTGTGTTTGTCCAAATTCACAGAATAGTACATACATACCTAAAAGGGAATAGACTTTACCATATGCAAATTAAATCTTAGTAAATATGGCTTAGTAAGGGTCCTCTCCCATACATTTTCTTTTTCTTTTTTTTTGAGATGGAGTTTCACTCTTTCGCCCAGGCTGGAGTGAAGTGGTGTGATCTTGGCTCACTGCAACCTCTGCTTTCTAGGTTCAAGCGATTCTCCTGCCTCAGCTTCCCGAGTAGCTGGAATTACAGGCGTGTGCCACCATGCCTGGCCTTTTTTTTTTTTTTTTTTTTTTTTTTTTTAGTAGAGACGGGGTTTCACCATGTTGGCCAGGCTGGTCTGGAACTCGACCTCAGGTGATCCACCCACCTCGGCCTCCCAAAGTGCTAGGATTACAGGTGTGAGCCATGGCACCCGGTCCCCCATACATTTTCCTAGAGTTATTCTTAGTAACTTCATTTTTTAAAAGATATTTTATCATGGAAATTTTCAAATATGCCCCCAAAGTAAAGAGAAAGTCTCAGGTACCATTTACCCAACTCTTCGTTTGTTATTATAAGTGGTATTATTTTTTCTTAAAATGTCATTTTCAAAATGTGTGCTAGTATTTAGAAATATATTTAATTTTAGAATGAGAGTTTAAAATGCATTTGGACAAATACCCTTGGATTTAAGGAGTAAGTGGAAGGTTTAAATGCAGCTACCCTTAAGCTCCTTCGCAAATCATCCTCCTTCACACAGAGTGGCAAATGCAGCAGTATACGTTGGTACTTTTTACATTTTATTTGAATGCCAACAATGAAAAAGGTCATTTTCCAAAAATACACTTAGGTTAAAACAGTGTTTCATTTTACAAGTAAAGAGTAAAAATCATATACTACCACTGAGAACACCTTCTCACCCTCCTCAACTATTCAGAAGTAACTAAGATTTAAGTCTTCCATTCACCAGCTGAGCACTCTTGAACCCAGAGAGTCCTTTTGAACCCGGAGACAATGATGACAACAGCATAGACATTATGAATGAGGCAGTATGGGATGTGTGACTTGGAGCTGACTTCTACTAGCTTCATGACCTTGAGCAAACTGTAACTTCTCAGCCTCGGTTTCTTATTCTGTAAAAAGGTATAATGCTACCTACTTAAGAGATGTATGTTAAGCACTTGGGAAATGATAGCTCTTGTTACCATTGGCTATGTGTTAAATGGGTCTAGCTAAAAATGAGTTCATTCTTAACCACCCTTTGATAAAGGACTGAGAAACTGGAGAAAGCATGGCACTAGGAGGAACACACCCCTCAATGCAGTACCTGTTACATGGAGGAGTCAGGCACCCAACGACTCAAGTTTCCTGTCAAATAAAGAGAGAGAATACACTCCTAATGACATGATTGCCCGATGTATAATAGCTCATTCTGGCATATGTGGGAAGAACGTTGTAAAGACTGGACTTCAGAACCCAAACTTCTGGCACAGTATCAGCAGAGCACTGTGTAAACCGAAGTTCTAACCAACAGATCTGCAAATATCCCAGAAAGGGAGATGAAACATTTTTGGAGCAGTGACTCTTTAATGCAAATAAGCCTCTTCCATACAAAACAAGGTTAGCTGACTTCCAGACCAGAACCATCCTCTCTGATGTGTGCTGTTGGTACAGAAGTTTCTGTGTAATACGGCTGCCATTTGCAAGCATGATTCACCTCCCTTCTTTGTGAAAAGGTAATATTGCCTTAGATAAAGTTTGTTCAATGAATTATCTCTTAAATATTAATATTCATGTGATGATACTGAAGAGTTTTGAGGTATTTTCATTTCCATTATCACATTTCATCTATACGTTAATACTGTGAAAGTCTCAGGGTAAGCAGTGAACGACAACAAAAAAACCCAGTTTGGGACTGGCCTAACCATTCTATTTTAATCTTTCTACACCAAAGGTTTTCAGAGGTCTAACTTTATTTAGTGAAATACATACAAAGGTGGTCACTTTACAGGAAACAGAACTCACTGGACCCCACTCACTGACCACCTTTCGAAATATTTACCGAACAGACATTTCGGGAAAAAAAGTCATCCACAGCCTGTCCACCTTCCCAATGTCAGATTTTCCAATTAAAGTCATTACTGCTTATATTTTGCCCACGTGCATATGTAACTGATTTACTAGGCAGTCTAGGTTGAGTGTGGCATGAGCCTGAAATACTCTTTGGACAGTTTCAAGTCCAGTCCAGCACCCCATCACCCCAGTGCACAGAGGAGACAGAAAAGCAGCTTACATTCTACCTTAAGCCAACAGCTGCGGCTCTAATGCCACTTTGTGAGTGCAGGAGGTGAAGACTGGAGGCCACCAGGACAAGTTCTATGGGTCGTAATTAGCGAAGATGTGGTCTGGTCCCCAAGAGGTTAAAACTCTTGGTGCCTCTGTATCTTCTGCTTTCAGAGTCCCCAGCATCAATTCCTGAGCCTCCAGAAAATCCCACTCAACTGTTACACACATCCTCAAAATGTGAAGATCTAACAAAAGAGGGCACCTAGGTGCAAACAGTTCTCACCAACACGACTGTGCAAATACAGAGATTTGTTTAGGTGAACATAAGCTTCAAGAGCTACTATGTAGAGGCCGGGTGCAGTGGCTCATGCCTGTAATCCCAGCACTTTGGGAGGCCAAGGTGGGTGAATCACGAGGTCAAGAGATCGAGATCATCCTGGCCAACATGGTGAAACCCTGTCTCTACTAAAAATACAAAAATTAGTCGGGCGTGGTGGCGTGCGCCTGTTAGTCCCAGCTATTTGGGAGGCTGAGGCAGGAGAATAGTTTGAATCCAGGAGGTAGAGAGGTTGCAGTGAGCCGATATTGTACCACTTGCACTCCAGCCTGGCGACAGAGCAAGACTCCATTTCAAAAAAAAAAGAGCTACTATGTAGAATATGGATGAGAGGGAGCCCAACCCTTGACCCACCTCACAGGGCCCAAACTCTGTAACTTTACTTTTTACACTGTCAAGACGAGCAAGATTTCATTCTCTTCTATACAAAAATGAAATCTTTTAACAGGTTAATAAAAGAAATGCTATTTACATTCATATTGTGATTATGCAAATATTAAAACAGTGTGCTAGGATCACACTTAATGCTCTACAACATAGGAGCTGCAAGGAGAGCATCTTCCCAGAGTCAGGTCAAAGGAGCTCTCTCTTTCAATACTGCCAAAATTAGGCCCTATTTTTTAGGCTATGGCTTTCTTTGCCCTACCCCTTCACCCCTTTTCATGGAGTTTCCAATTGCCTTTTCTTTTTCAGAAGACCCTTTTCCATACCACCAAGCTTCTTACTCACTCTACCCACTACTGAATGAAACTGACTTTTCCTTAAGAAATTCTTACAGCCAGCCAACTTTCTATTCTAAATGGAATACATTTTCTAGCCTGCTGCACAGCTGTCCTCTTGGTTGTTTTGCACTAGGAAATCTTCCTTCTGATGTTCATCCTCATTTCGCTATATTGTATCTTCAACTTACCTCCTCAGAAAGGGTACACGCAACATAAATCCTTGGGTCTCTAAAATTGTCATCTCTTGTTCTTGTATCTGACTTGATAGCTTTGCTAGATCAAGAACTCTATGATGTTTACAGTAATTTTTCCTCTCAAAGCATTGTTTTATTGCCTCTAATTATCCTCTGCTACTGAAGAAAAGTCTCATTCAGGTCTATTATTCTTTCCAGTCGATGGCCTATCTCACTGAAACTTTTAGGTTCTTCAGTGTTGGTGTTTTGGATGGCTAGCTGGTACCCGGGTGCCAGTCTCTGTGGGTGGTCCCCTTCTTAAGGAGTCGGTCTAAGGTAGCCCTGTTACCTTCCCCACAGTAACATGTGTCCCTGGATTTTCTGTTCAGAAGACTGGAGACAAACTTTTAGATCAGCTGCTCCAACGCTCCAAGGAGGGTAAGCAATGCCAAGGGTCACCAACACCTAACAGCTTTACTGCTCACCACACATAGACTCCTCTCTTCAAAACCTTTCCCTCAGCCTCTGCCCTCCACTGCAGCTCCTTCACAATGTATAACCGAAAGGTTTTATTCCCCTCTCTAGTACCTCCTGAGTCTCCTTCTACTTGTCTGAATGATGCTTTTACTCTGCCACTGGGCTCTCTTACCCTCTGACATGGTTTCACTGTGTCCTCACCCAAATCTCAACTTGAATTCTATCTCCCAGGATTCCCACATGTTGTAGGTGGGACCCGGGGCGAGGTAACTGAATCATGGGGACCAGTCTTTCCCATGCTATTCTCATGATAGTTAAGTCTCACAAGATGAGATGGGTTTATCAGGGGTTTCCACTTTTGCTTCTTCCTCATTTTTCTCTTGCCACCACCATGTAAGAAATGCCTTTCGCCTCCTGCCAAGATTCTGAGGCCTCCCCAGCCATGTGGACAGAGGAGAATCACAATTGTAATTTAAAGCTTCAAAAGGCCAGGTGTGGTGGCTCACACCTATAATCCCAGCCCTTTGGGAAGCCGAGGCAGATGGATCACGAGGTTAGGAGTTCAAGACCAGCCTGGCCAAGATGGCGAAACCTCATCTCTACTAAAAATACAAAAATTAGCCAGGTGTGGTGGCGGCGCCTGTAATCCTAGCTACTTTGGAGGCTGAGGCATGAGATCACTTCAACCTGGGTGGCAGAGGTTGCAGTGAGCCGAGATCATACCACTGGCACTCCAGCCTGGGTGACAAGAGTGAGACTCCATCTCAAAAAAAAAAGCTTCAGTGTTCTCGTTTGGGGCTCAGAGTAGTCAGTATTTGGTTTGAGATGCTGTTAATAATAAAACATCCATGTTGGACTTGAGGTGGTTTTCAGGAAGTAAGCTGGGGCTAGAGTCATCTAATGAGCAGTGGCTAAAAGCACAAAAATGTTAAGCATGCTCTTACTCCT
>NW_012104253.1:3963105-3966363 GCF_000951045.1 Mandrillus leucophaeus
TCCTACCCCACGTGCCCCACCAAGCACACAGTCAATCTGTTTCTAAATCTTTTCCATTATCTTTTGTAGTTTCTTTCCTTCCTTCCTTTCCTTTTTCTTTTTTTTTTTTTTTTGGAAGGAGTTTCACCCTTGTTGCCCAGGCTGGAGTGCGATGGCGTGGTCAAAAAAGAAAAAAAACAGAACACATGACAACATTAAACACTGGCATCATACTTGACTCAATCTGTCCAAAAACTTCACAGTTGACTAAGAACCCTACAGATTCCATTTTTGTTACTTTTTTTGGGGAAAGGGCAGTTAATATTTACATAACTGTATTTGAAATATGAATGTCCATAAAAGCTGGAATGTCATTAACAAAAGGATAGAGCCTTCACTGTTTTAAGTCATGATAAACTAGAAATAATGCATATATTATAAATTATAGCTATAGTTTCACTGGAGAGAATAAAGGGTTGAGAACCCCCATGTATCAAATCACAATGGAATTCTTAATGCCCATTTGACAAGTGGGGAAAGGAGCTCCAGGTGGCAGGAATTGCCCACCTTGTTTTCGGCAGGGCCAAGAGGGAAGCCAGGACACTGAAGGGTCTCCACCTCTACCACTCTGCTCTCAAAAGAAAAAAAAAACGCAACTCACTCTGTTCTTAGAATGTGCAAGATCAAAAGAATTTCTTTCTTCTTGATCCTGCCCTTGCCGAAATTTCCTGAGCTATTCCAGGTTCCATTCAACCTCAGGTATGGAAAGGCACTAGGCTTTCTGCTCCAGAGTTTATTTTATTAGTTCATTTAATTTAAAAGTTTACATCTTTGTGGGTATTTTCAGCTCCTTGTACAAACTGCCAAATAGTACTAGAAAGTAATACAAAAAGTAGGCTTCTATAAGAACCCAACCCACTTTAGGCAAAACAAACACACCCAACCAATGGGTTCAGAGTGTCTCCACTGCTCGCCATGTCCCAGCCATAAATAACTTCATCTCCTCCTGTCATGCCAGCTTAAATTAACATACCAGGAGCTTAACTGATGATAAGACGAATACAAATTTATGAAATCCTTTCCAGTGGTCAGCTGGATGAATCTAGTACAGACCCAGGTCTCCAGCAGCATAGACCAATACAACACACCCAAATTTAAAATGTGTACTACGGGCTGGGCACAGTGGCTCACGCCTGTATCCTAGCACTCTAGGAGGTGGAAGCAGGCGAAATCACTTGAGACCAGGAGTTCGAGACCAGACTGGCCAACAGGATGAAACCCTGTCTCTACTAAACATAAAAATTGGCTGGGTGTGGCGGCACACACCCATAATCCCAGCTACTTGGGAGGCTGAGGCAGGAGAATCGCTTGAACCAGGGAGGTAGAGGTTGCAGTGAGCTGAAATTGCACCACTGCACTGCGCTCCAGCCTGGGCAAGAGAGCAAGACTCTTGCCTCAAAAATATAAAAAATAAGCCAGGCGCGGTGGCTCACGCCTGTAATCCCAGCACTTTGGGAGGCCAAGGCGGGCGGATCATGAGGTCAGGAGATCCAGACCATCCTGGCGAACATGGTGAAACCCTGTCTCTACTAAAAATACAAAAAAATTAGCCGGGCGTGGTGGCGGGCGCCTGTAGTCCCAGGTTCTCGGGGGACGCTGAGGCAGGAGAATGGCGAGAACCCAGGAGGCGGCGGAGTTTGCAGTGAGCCAAGATCGCGCCCACTGCACTCCAGCCTGGGAGACACAGCGAGACTCTGTCTCAAAAAATAAATAAGTAAATAAATAGATAAATAAAAAATAAAATGTGTACAAAGAAGCCATAAGGCAGTGTGGAAGATATCCATTCCAAAACAAATTACGGGCAATTTTATTTACTCACATGCAATGCCTATAAATAAAGGGTATTTGCTTCATCTTACTGCAAGGATCTAAAATGCTGCCACTTACATTAATAGCATAGCTACTACTAAAACTAAAACTGACTGTTAGAATTGCTTGAACCTGGGAGGCAGAGGTTTCAGTGAGCCGAGATCGCACCAATGCACTCCAGCCTGGGTGACAGAGGGAGGCTCTGTCTCAAAAAAACAGAAACAAAAAACAAACAAACAAAAAAACCCAAAACGGACTGCTTTTGTTTTCAGGAATTGCCCTAGAGAAAGAATACAAACCACCATTTTGACTTAGGCACAGGAAAACATAGCTGTCAAGACTCAAGCACTTTCTATAATTATAAGAAAGTAAAGTTCTTATAACTTACCTAGCAAATTCTGCCAGTTGTTTGGGATCTGAGAGGTCAATGCCAGGTATTCCTCCAGGAGGAAGTTTCTTTCCTGTCATATATTCTGAGTAATCAGGAGGTGAGTTCTCGCCAATGATCTGTTCTTCAACCACAGTCTCATGGTCAATATCTTTTTTTTCATCTGAAACACATCATGAGATTGATTATCTTTAGCTGAGTAAATAAATTTTAAAAACTACAAAAACTGCTTTCACCAGTAACTTCTTAAATGGGTGATTTATAGCCACCAGCTCAATTGTTTTCTTTTTCTTCTTCTTCTTCTTCTTTTTTTTTTTTTTTTTTAGGGAACGGGTCTCACTGTCACCCAGCTGGAGTGCAGTGGCCCAATCACGATCACGGCTCATTCAACCTCAAACTCCTGGGCTCAACCAATCCCCCCACACCTCAGCCTCCTGAGTAGCTGGGACTACAGGCATGTGCCACCACACCCAGCTAATTATTTTTATTTATTGTAGAAACAGGGTCTCACAATGTTGCCCAGGCTGGTCTGGAACACCTGCACTCAAGCGATCCTCCTGCCTTGGCCTCCTAAAGTCCTAATATTACAGGCATAAGTCACCACACCCAGCCTAGATTTCAGCTTTTTACTCACACCACACACATTTCCTGGCAACTACCAATTCTGTGGTGCTGATTCAAATCTGATTTCATAGACCTCTTAGCTAGTCTCTTGCTACCTCTCCAGCCTCCTCCCTCTTCACTCCTCTATTGTGGCCCTTTAGCGCCTCAACTGTATCATGGCCCATCTACCCTAACCTCAAGGTGTTTATTCATGCAATTTCCATTGACTACAATTTGTAATTATAGCTGTGTGGTTCTGTCAACTTCCCACTAGACTGTAAACTGCGTAAGGACATGAAGGTTGGTCAGTTTTGATCCCATGGATTTACAGAGCCTTGTTCAAAATCTGCAGATAGCTGGCCCTCAATAAAAATATGTTCAGCCCAGCACCAGTGGTTCATGCCTATAATCCCAGCACT
>NW_012104253.1:3966988-3968533 GCF_000951045.1 Mandrillus leucophaeus
GTACGGTGGCTCACACAGTCAGGAGATCAAGACCATCCTGGCTAACATGATGAAACCCCGTCTCTACTAAAAATACAAAATATTAGCCGGGCGTCGTGGCGGGCGCCTGTAATCCCAGCTACTCAGGCTGAGGCAGGAGAATCGCTTGAACCTGGGAGGCGGAGCTTGCACTGAGCCGAGATTGTGCCAGTATACTCCAGCCTGGGTGACAAAGTGAGACTCTGTCTCAACAACAACAAAACAACCATATATATTTTCTATATATAAGTATATATATTATTTATATATATTTATTCATATATTCAGACCCCATATAATTCATTTTCCACATCTCAGACACCAAATCCTATTGATCCCCTTTAAAAGATCTCTCGGCCAGGGCACAGTGGCTCATGCCTGTAATCCCCACATTTTGGGAGCTCAAGACCAGCCTGGCCAACATGATGAAACCCCAACTCTACTGAAAATACAAAAATTAGCCAGCTGTGATGGCGGGCGCCTGTAAGACCAGCTACTTGGGAGGCTGAGGCAGGAGAATCGCCTAAACCCGGGTGGCGGAGGTTGCAGTGAGCCAAGATTGCGCCATTGCACTCCACCCCGGGTGACAGAGCAAGACTCCGTCTCAAAAGAAAAAAACACACACACAAAAAAAACAAAAAACAAAACCAAAAAACACCAGTGTTCTCTTTGATCCACTGCCATCAACTTATTTCCTATTATCTCAAACCAAAATGATTATAGTAGTTTCTTAATTGATTTTCACAATTATGTTCTCTAGTGATACTGCAAAGGATAAATTGCCACAGAAAATACAGCTGATATATTCTCACCTATGGTATAATCCCTTCAATGCTGCTGTAAATTATTTCAGTCTGGCATTCTGGGTCCGATGCTGTCTGGTCCCACCTTAACAACATACCTGGTCTTACCTTCTATTTCTCCTTTGCACATGCCTTCTATATTCTAACCAGCTTTTCTCATGGGTTAAATTCACAAGTGCATGGCAGGAGGTTTTCAATAAGTGTGAGTTTTGCTCTCTCTTACCACCTCTCTTCTCAACCCAGCCTCCCCTCCAAAGTATAGCTCAGATTCCAGAGAATTTGAGGGTGTGTTGATTTTATCAGTCTAGTGTTGATTCCTACGTTTTCTTTGAGCTCCTAGATTATTTCCTGACTCAATCACTTCAGTTTAAATTTTTGTTGGTCTTGCCTCTTTTTTTTTTGAGATGGAGTCTCGCTGTGTCACCCAGGCTGGAGTGCAATGGCGCAATCTCGGCTCACTGCAACCTCCACCTCCCGGGTTCAAGCGATTCTCCTGGCTCCACCTCCTGATTAGCCGGGACTACAGGCACACAACACCATGCCCAGCTAATTGTTTGTATTTTTAGTAGAAACAGGGTTTCACCATGTTGGCCAGGATGGTCTCAATCTCTTGACCTCGTGATCCACCTACCTTGGCTTCCCAAAGCGTTGGGATTCCAGGTGAGAAACTGTGCCTGGCCGGTCTTGCCTCTTAAGGTAGAGTAGAAGTGCCCAAAGGCCAAAA
>NW_012104253.1:3970513-3972952 GCF_000951045.1 Mandrillus leucophaeus
GCAATCCTCCCACCTCAGCCTCCCATGTAACTGGGACCATAGACAGGCTGGGCTGATTTTATTTTTTGTAGAAATGTGGTCTCACTATGTTACCTAGGCTGGTTTTGAACTCCTGGGCTCAAGCAATCCGCCTTGGCCTACCAAAGTGCTGGGATTACAGGTGTGAGCCATGTTTCGTATTTCTGATACACAATGATAGCAATGTTGAGAATCAGTACTACTCTGAATAAGCTGCTGATGAAAGTGTCTTAATCCATTTGGGCTGCTACAACAAAAACATAGATTGGGTGGCTTAAGCAACATTTATTTCCCACAGTTTGGAAGCTAGAAGTCCAAGATCAATATGCCAGCATGGGGGTGTTTTTGGTGAGGGCCTACTCCCTGGTGTGCAGATAGCCATCTTCACATTGTCTTCTCATATAGTGTAGAGAGGACCAGAGAGCTAGCACTCTGGGGTCTCTTTTATAGGGCACTAATCCCATGCATTAAGGTTCCACCCTCAGACCTAAGTTACCCACCAAAGGACCTACCCTCTAATACCATCACACTGAGGGTTAAGATTTCAACACATGAATCTGGGAGAGACACAAACATTCAGTCCACCCCAGAGGGCATGTCTCAAGTGTGCTGAGACAGAAGACTGAACTCATGGCATAAAGGAATCACAGGCTAAATGATTTTCTTCATTAGTTCTACATATATTGAGGGCCTCCTATGTGCCTGGTATTGTTCTGGGTACTAGGAATAAAAGCTGGAAACAAAGAGCCTGCTCTCAAGGAACTTACAGTCCAGTGAGAGAAGTCAAATGAGGAAATATTTGAGTGGGGCTCAGAACCCAAATGTGAGCAATTCCAATATTGAGAGACTGAGGAAGACTTTGCAAGGGGACTGAAGAGGTATACCCGCAGGTAGGGAGACAACTAGCTCTGTCTAAAGAAAATTTAACTCAGCGACATATCAAGTGCAAGTGGCATACAGTATCAACACCAAAGAGTATCAAGAACCCTCACGATGGCCACTAAAATAATTCAGAATCAGATACCAAAAAAACATATGAAAGAAGCCTAAAGTAGATGCTGACAAGACTTTATGACCTATATCAGGAATCAGCTAGTAGAGCCAGTTGGCCAAATCCAACCTCTGTATTTCCACGGTTTTCATTAAAAAAAAAAAAAGGTGGTAAAATACACATTACCATAATACTTATCATTTTAACCATACGTAAGTGTACAATTTAGTGCCATTAAATACATTCCGAATGTGTAACCATCACCACTATCTATACTCAAATGTTTTCTTCATTCCTGCAAAAAACTCTATATCCATTACATAAGAACTTTGACTTCCCCTCAGCACCTGCTAACCTCAATTCTACTTTCTGTCTCTATAAATTTGCCTATTTCAGGTACCTCATACCAGTTGAATCATACAGTATTTGCCATCCATGCCTGGTTTATTTCACTAAGCATAATGTTTTTAAGACCCACCTGTTGTAACACGTAACAACATTCCATTCCTCTTCATGGCTGAATAATATTCTGTACATACATACCATTTTGTTCATCCATCTGTTAATGGATGGAGAAATAAACATGGCTAGATAATGAATCAGATGGGTTGGGGAGGAACAGGGATGCCAAGTATGCCACCTGAGTTTCTTGCTTGTAATTCTTAGAAGATGGTGGTGTCATTTGCTGAGATGGAGGACAAGAGCGGGAAAGAGATGACGTGCAGAAGATTTAGAGTTCCTCTTTGGTTTGAGGTATCTGTGCAAAATCTAAGGTGCAGACCTCAAAAAGGCAACTAGATATGCAAGTACAGGGGACAAGAAACCTAGGTTACAGAGAAGTATATGGGAAACTGTGAGAATCACTGGCATATAGATTTTTTTTTTTTTTTTGACAGGGTCTGGCTCTGTTGACCAGACGAGAGTGCAATGGCACGATCATAGCTCATTGCGGCCTCAAACTCCTGGACTCAACTGACCCTCCTGCTTCAGCCTCCCAAGTAGGTGGGACTATAGGCCCACAATACCATGCCTGACTCAGACTGCACTGAAAGCCACAGAAAGACATTGTAAGATTATCTACTGAAAAAGAATATAGTCAGAGAGGAGAAGGCTTAGAACCAAAACCTGAACAATTCTAATATTAAGAGAATCAGGAAGACTTTGCAAAGGAGACTGAAGAGAGATGTCCACAGGTAGGGAGACAACTAGTCCTGTCTAAAGAAAATTGTACTCAGTGATGTATCAAGTGCTAAGTGGCATCCAGCAAAAGCAGTCTGCCCTAAGCACAGAAAAGAGAGGGCTGCATGGTCTGTACATAATTTTAAAACCGTAATAAAACTGGCTGAAAATAAGTGTACTCTTGATCATTACCACATTACACACTTATCTATCCATCCATCCATCCATCCATCCACCCACCCACCCACCCA
>NW_012104253.1:3977215-3981877 GCF_000951045.1 Mandrillus leucophaeus
AAAAAAAAAAAAAAAGAATAAAGAAAAAAAGAAAATAGGCTGGGCCCGGTGCCTTGCACCTGTAATCTCAGCACTTTGGGAGGCCAAAGCGGGCTGATCACCCAAGGTCAGGAGTTCAAGACCAGTCTGGCCAACATGGCAAAAATCCATCTCTACAAAAGTCAGCAGGCATGGTGGCACACGCTTGTAATTCCAGCTACTCGGGAGACTGAAGCAAATGAATTGCTTGAACCTGGGAGGTAGAGGTTACAGTAAGTTGAAAGCGCGCCACTGCACTCCAGCCTGGGTGACAGAGTAAGACACCGTCTCAAAAAAAAGGAAAGGAAAGGACAGGATAGGAAAGGAAAAGAAATGAAACATACAGGAAAAAAATCAAGCTGCAAAGAAGACTTCTAGAGAAATGACAAGACACTAGCTTTTGTTGCCAGAAGAAATCAAAAGGACGATATTTGACCTGCCTCATTTTCAAAAGCTGGACACACAGTAAAGCAATACATTAAATAATGTCAATATTTGCTATCATTTGGCCATTTTACTAATTTTTGCAAAAAGAAAATCAGAAGTTTTTACCAGATAGAATAAAAATTTATGATGCTATAAAAGAAGCTAGTAATTTTTATTTATTACATTACAGGCCATACGTACATGTAAGTTTCTTTGTTCAAAAAAATATCTTGGCCAGGTGCAGTGGCTCATGCCTATAATCCCAGCACTTTGGGAGGCCGAGGTGGGAGAATCACTTGAACCTGAGAGGCAGAGGTTGCAGTGAGCCGAGATCACGCCACTGCATTCCAGGCTGGGCAACAGAGCAAGACTCCGTCTCAAAAAATAAAAAAGATGAGCCTGGCTAACATGGCAAAACTCCATTGCTACTAAAAATACCATTCCCTTCATAGTTACTACTGAAAAAGATTTTGCTACATAGAGTGTTTACTGACCCACTATGAATGTCAAATTATGCTATGAATGTTATTGATTTCTATTGACTAGCAATGGGGTAATATCAAATGTACATCTAGGTAAAACATGTTCAGGAAGCAAATATCTAAATCTGCTTTAAAAATTGTCTGGAGACACTATAGGTCATTAAAAATTGTTGTATATCTATTCCTTGCTGGAGTTTCTCTTGAGGACAGGACCTAATGATCCCTTTTATTGTTTCACAGGACATAGTAAGCCCCTATTAAAAGTTTCTATGGGTTTCTTTCTTTCTTTTCCTTTGAGACACGGTCTCACTCTGTTGCCCAGGCTGGAGTGCACTGGCACTATCGCTGCTCAAAGCAGCCTTGACCTCCCTGGCTCCAGTGTTCCTCCAGCAACCCCATTCCACCAGTAGTTGAGACCACAGGTCCACCACACTACCACACCCACTTGATTTTTTTTTTTTTCCTGGTGGAGATGGGGTCTCACTATGTTGCCCAAGCTAGTCTTGAACTCCTGGGTTCAAGTGATCCTCCTACCTTGGCTTCCCAAATCCCTGGGGTTAGAGGTGTGAGCCACCATGCCTGGCCTGAAATGGGTTTCTTTAACCAATATAACTTAAGTTGACGACTGTTAATTACCAGAACACAACTGGGTAAGGCAAATTAAAGCCAAATCTCAGAATTCCTATTTGGAAAAAGCTGAGAATACAAGTCATTGATTCAAGGGGGTAAGGTGATGTGGGCAACCATCACGTTAGGAACTTCTACCCAAAACTGTCCATTAGGTAACTACAGTGCTCACTAACACTCTGGCTAAATGCAATGACCTAAAACAACTAGACCAAGACTAAATTGGCCTAAGACAGAACGCGTGGAAAAACAAAATCTAGCCAACACTAGTCATATATGGGGAAGGACAATTAACTCACATTTAATAGCTTCTATTTCTGCATATGGTACTATTCAAAAGGTTGAAGGTATTATATAAATAAACCCCTGGCCCATCCCAACCTCCCAGCTGCTCAGTTTCCTTCTATGTTACCAAAGCAATAATCACTCCCAGTCTAGTTTGAGGAGCAAAGCAAAAGACTGAGTTTGTAGACTCCAATTTCCAGTCAAAAAGATATAATTAAGGAACTAAATAAATGGAAAGGTGAGAAGCACTCTACAAGTCCAGAGAAGTAAAAAGATGGAGTCTCACCTCCCCTCCAAGCTCCAAGCAAAGTGCTTTTCTCAGTGTCTAGTAAAAGGTACTCAATACAATTTACCCTCCTGCCTTCCTCTCGTGACCTAAGCCCAGTCCACTCTCCAAAACCCAAATTAAGGTATCTTCCCTTCAAGAAGCCATTCATTCCTGTCACTCCAGCCTCCACTGTTTTCTTTTCTTTTTTTTTTTTTTTGAGACAGAGTCCCGCTCTGTCTCCCAGGCTGGAGTGCAGTGGCAAGATCTCGGCTCACTGCACGCTACTCCTCCTGGGTTCACACCATTGTCCTGCCTCAGCCTCCCAAGTACCTGGGACTATAGGCGTCTGCCACCACACCCGGCTAATTTTTTTGTACTTTTAGTAGAACGGGGTTTCACCCTGTTAGCCAGGATAGTCTCGATTTCCTGACCTCATGATCCGCCCGCCTCGGCCTCCCAAAGTGCTGGGATTACAGGCGTGAGCCACCGCGCCCGGCCCCAGCCTCCACTCTTAACTTGCCTGGTTTCCTCATTTATTAAACAATAAGGCCAGGCACAGGAGCTCACACCTATAATCCTGGCACTTTGGGAGGGTGAGGCAGGAAGATCTCTTGAGGCCAGTAATTAACAGACCAGCCTGAGCAACAGAGAGACCCTGCCTCTACAAAGAAATAAAGATAAGAAAGAGAGGGAAACGGGGGGGGGGGGGAAGGAAGGATACCACCAATCTTACAAGGCTAAAACAAGGTAATGTGTTAAATGCCAACCATCATGTCTGGGAAATTCAGTAGTGTGCAAAAAAAAAAAAGCCCATTTATTCCACTTCCCCTCTCTCCTAGTTTTAAGGGGGGACAGTAAGTGTTGTGCCTTGCACATTAATAGGGACTTGCCAAGGTCAGGGGGTGCTAGCACATGTATTACTTTCCTAATTTGATGGTTTGAAACAACAGGAATTTATTCTCTTCTAGTTCTAGAGGCCAGCAGTGAGAATCAGTTTCAGAGCTATAAAGTCATTGTGTGGGTTCCTTCTGGAGGCTTCAGTGGAGAACCTGGTCCCTCACATATTCTAGCTTCTGAAGGCTGCCTACATTCCTTGACCTCTTCTCTTCACCTCACTCCAACCTCTTGCACCTCTCCTACTTCCTCTTTGGCAATCAATCTCCCACTGCCTTCCTGTGAATACAAGGACATTGTGTGATGACATTTGGTACCCACCTAGATAATCCAGGCTACTCTCCCTATTCCAAGAGCCTTGGTTTAATCACACTTGCAAATAAGGTTAACACCCACAGGTTTCAAGAATTAGGATCTGGCCATCTTGGGAGTCATTATTCAGTCAACCACAATATGTTAATCAGAAAAATCAAAGGCCTTATATATTATTTCTCTCTCTCTCTCTTTTCTTTTTGAGGCAGAATCTCACTATGTCATCATCCAGGTTGGAGTGGAGCTCACTGCAGACTTGACCTCCGGCACTCAGGTGATTCTCCCACGTCAGCCTCCTGGGTATCTGGGGCTACAAGCACATGCCACCACGCTTGGTTTTTTTTTTTAATTTCCTGTGGAGACAAGGTCTTACTATGTTGCCCAGGTTGGTCTCAAACTCCTGGCCTCAGATCCTTCCACCTCAGTCTCCCAAAGTGCACCATGCCCAGCCACGTTCTATAATACATTTTTTAGGCATCTCTAAGAGAGCACTGTGAAATTTGTCACTTCGTTGGCTGAAAAATGCCAGCACTACCACTCAGTGGCCCCCTTCATACACGAAGGAATTCATTGCTAAGAAATGCTTTATTTACTCAGAATTAATATCAGATAAAGGTAATATAAGTTCCTTTTTTTTTTTTATCTTGACTGCCAGGAACCTCATTAGGGTTGATGGTAATTTTTCCTGTGATCCCGATCTTCTATTTTCACCTTCACCAACTGGCATATTTATCTATGTATGTATGTATGTATGCATGCATGCACGCACGCACATATTTGGCTACATTTTATTTCTCCACACCTTCTATCTTAGGCCACTCTAGGATACTTCTGGCAAAAAAGACAAAACAGAGTCACAGCTGCCATCAGCCAACCTTTCACTGAAATGGGGGAGAGCTAAACATTTGTGATTCACTGCTAGGCAATAGGTAAAAATCAGACATAGGTTGTTTCCCAGTTTTTCCTACTAATAAAGACCTTAAGAAACGATACTATCCTTTATTAAGTACCTATTTCATTCTGGCAACTATCACATTTCTCAATCCAAACACTATCTTTAAGGTATTAAACCCTATGTTTTGGCTGAAGAAACTGACCTCAGAAATGACAAGCCATGTATCTAAAGAGCAGTAAGTAGGCCAGGCGCGGTGGCTCACGCCTGTAATCCCAGCACTTTGGGAGGCTGAGGCAGGCGGATCACCTGAGGTCAGGAGTTCAAGATCAGCCTGACCAACATGGAGAAACCCTGTCTCTACTAAAAATACAAAATTAGCCAGGTGTGGTGGTGAATGCCTGTGATCCCAACTACTCGGCAGGCTGAAGCAGGAGAATTGCTTGAACCTGGGAGAT
>NW_012104253.1:3983773-3989097 GCF_000951045.1 Mandrillus leucophaeus
CAGTCTGAGCAACACAGCAAGAACCTGTCTCAAATTTTTTTTTTTTTTTTTGCTCAAGGGTTCCTAATATCTCATTTGCCAGGTCACCTTAAAATGGAAGACTCTTGCTTTAAGAAATTGAGTAGCCTGGGTACAGTAGCTCATGCCTGTAATCCCAGCACTTTGGGAGGCCGAGGTGGGCAGATGACTTGAGGTCAGGAGTTCAAGACCAGCCCTGGCCAACAAGGTAAAACCCGTCTCTACTAATACAAAAAATTAGCCGGACATGGTGGCGCACACCTGTAATCCCAGCTTCTCAGGAGGCTGAGGCAGGAAAATTGTTTGAACCTGGGAGGCAGAGGTTGCAGTGAGCCAGATCAAACCACTGCACTCCAGCCTGGGCGACAGAGCAAAACTCTGTCCCCTCGCTCAAAAAAAAGAAAGAAAGAAATTGAGTATATTGTTCTGTTCGTAAAGGAATAGAATAAGGATACTGCTACCCCAACTCATTTTACAAAGATCCCAAGGTCAGTCCCCTCTAGAGAGGAAATATGATGCTGCTGGCTTTCTGTTCTTGATAATTATTCATGAAGTTAAACAGAACAGAACCTACTGAGAAGATACTTAGAACTAGGAAATGGCTTGGCTCCCCTTATGTGCTGTTACTGAAGTCCATCACACATGAAAAGGTGCAAGCCTATCCAACAGTCAGCTAACTTCTAAGATCTCCCTTGGCTCTTCCTAATACTCTGCAGTAATTACATTAATGTTATTTTCTACATCCAAGCCATGATTCTGATAACCCTGTCTCTACAAAAAATTAGCCGTGCCTGGTGGTGTATGCCTGCAGTCCCAGCTCTTGGGGGACTGAGGCAGGACAGCTTGAGCCCAGGAGGTTGAGGCTGCAATGAGCTGAGACTGTGCCACTGTACTCCAGACTGGGTGAGAAACTGAGACCCTGTCTCAAAAAAAAAGAAAAATTCACTTTTGCTTACTCTTCCTATTGTAAGTAGTAACAGCACAGAGAGAATAAAAATGGTCACCTGAGCAGATCAAGAGTTAAACAAAAGAATGCAAATATTAAGTAATATTCATTGCAATAATTGTTTTTGCTAATATAAGTTTCCCAGCCTTAAAACAGACTGACCTTGTTAAGCAGGTTTCAAAAACAAAATAGAAATGCCTTTTGTAAATATCCAACTAGGAGTCCAACATGGATGTTTTTAAAAACTTACCCTCTTGCAAAAGCCTAAAATGCTAACTGTAGATAGGACAGGAACCCTGACCTTTTCCTGATATGAATTTTTCTTTTCCCACTAGGGGGAGTCAGTTGTTGATAGTGGGAGGGAAAAGGCAAGGTTAATAACCTGGAGTGGAGAGTCTGACAGCACAAGAGGTTTTATTCGGAAGCTAAACTTTTCAGAGCTACCAGATCAGGATTCGAGATCTATGACTTAGGCTGCCCTATGTAGGTCATGAGGTTGAAGTGATTACTTTGGAGGGCTTTTTGAGCTTGGCTCCACGGAAGTTCATGTTTATTGCATCTCTACTTAGTGATAAATAGCACAGTTTTTACTGGGGAGGGAGGGTGTGAAAAAACCACAGAGGAATGGCAAACGGTCATGACTAGTGATTTTTGGCAAACCTGCATCTTCCGAACGTATAAAATTGAGAAAAATTCAATGCATTTCAACTTCCTTGCATTTACTGATTTTATATCAATCGTTTTCTGGTCTTACAGGTTTTGCTTAATCCAGCACAAGCCGCTTCTCTATTCAGTGTAACAGAATAATAATTATTATTTTTGCCTCTCCTTCAGCAGTTTAATTTGTCTGCTCTCAGGTCACAGCTCAGGTGGGGTCTCACCACCCCACATCCCAACAAGGTCCAAGCAAGGGTTCTCTACCCGGAACATGAGGCCGACCTGGGCACACCAGGGGAGGGACTTGACTCCCAGGCATGAAGGAGGTGCCACTCAGCTGCCAGCACTTTGAGAAGGCACAGGTCCCCCCTGGAACCCAAGCTGTACTGACTGGCAGGGGACAGAATGGGGGGAATACTGTCCCCACACCTGTGCTATCCTCATTAGCCATGGGCAGGCAGTATGCACATGCTGGCCTCGCCTCACAAAACCCATGTATGGAAATGGAAACGGGGTGGGGGTGACCATGGACATGCTGGCTTGTTCCCAGGATTCCAGGCATCTATGTAGCAGTTTTGCACATGGCAGTGCAACTTCTGCTCTGAATTAAAATATCAACAGCCTTAGAGAGGGTCAGTTTCTCACCACCTGAAATCTCAAGATTTTAAAATCACTTAGATTTATCTCTGAACTAAACGTTTTAAATTTCAGTTTTTATCATTATCTTCCCTATTAAATGCAATGGTTAAGTGGCTTAGTCTATAATTAACTAAGTTATAAAACAGTTGTTCCTGGCTGGGTGCGGTAGCTCACATCTGTAATCCCAGCACTTTGGGAGGCTGGGGTGGGAGGATCACCTGAGGTCAGGAGTTTGAGACCAGCCTGGTCAGCATGGACAAACCCAGTCTCTACTAAAAATACAACAATTAGCCGGGCGTGGTGGCACATCCCAGCTACTTGGGAGGCTGAGGGAGGAGAATTGCTTGAATCTGGGAGGCAGAGGTTGCGGTGAGCCGAGATCACGCCATTGCACTCCAGCCTGGGCGACAGAGCAACACTTCGCCTCAAACAAACAAACAAAAAACCCCACAACTGTTACTCCTATGTAATAGCATTAATATCTAGGGAAAAAATATATAGTACTGTGCCCAAATCTGTTAATACTGAAATGTTTTTTAATTATATATAGTGAAAAAGGCCAAAGTAAACACTGGCATCAAAGCAACTGATTAATATTATTCAAAACATAGTTGAAGCTGAGTGCCTATAGTCCCAGCTACTCAGGAATTTGAGGCAAGAAGACAGTCTGAGCCCAGGAATTTAAGGCCAGCCTAGGCAACAAGGCAAGGCCCCATCTCTAATTTAAAAAGCAACAACTAAAAAACTCCCAGATGCAGAGTTCTCTTGACACATTAAACAGCTAAGCATATTCATTCAGGTTAAACAGAGAAGAAACTGGCGGGGTGCAGTGGCTCATGCCTGTAATCCCAGCACTTTTGGGAGGCTGAGGCAAGCGGATCATGAGGTCAGGAGATCGAGACCATCCTGGCTAACACGGTGAAACCCTGTCTCTACTAAAAATACAAAAAATTAGCCGGGCATGGCCGTGGGCGCCTGTAGTCCCAGCTACTCTGGAAGTTGAGGCAGGAGAATGGTGTGAACCCGGGAGGCGGAGCTTGCAGTGAGCCACTGCACTCCAGCCTGGGTGACAGAGCAAGACTCCGCCTCAAAAATAAACAAATAAATAAAGAAGAAACGAAACATTTGTATGTGAATTAAAAATTTAGGAAAAAATAAAGAGGCCAGGCGCGGTGGCTCACACCCATAATCCCATCACTCTGGAAAGCTGAGGCAAGGGTATTGCTGGAGCACAGGAGTTTGAGACCAGTCTGGGCAACATAAGGAGACGCCATGTCTGAAAAAAATTAAAACATTAGCCTGTGGTCCCAGCTGCTTGGAAGGCTGAGGTGGGAGGATTGCTTCAGCCTGGGAGGTTGAGGCCCAATGCACTCTAGCCTGGGTGAAAGAATGAGACCCTGTCTCAAAAAAAAAAGTGGGGGATGTCAGGGGGCAGGTAGGTCGGTAATCCCAACACTTTGGGAGGCCAAGGTGGGTGAATCGCCTGAGATCAGGAGTTCAAGACCAGCTTGGGCAACATGGCGAAACCTCGTCTCTACCAAAAATACAAAAAAATTAGCTGGCCATGGTGGCACCTGCTACTTGGAAGGCGGAGGTTGCAGTGAGCCAAGATCTCTCCACTGCACTCAAACCTGGGTGACACAGTGACCCGTCTCAAAAAAAAAAAAAAAGCCAATCTCTTAAGGATCCCATAAGGCCTAAAACTACTAAAAAACTATTAGATTCCTATGCAGATATTACATTCAAAAGATGCCCGCCAGAGTGTTGTTACTGTGGGAAATTAAAGGAAGATGGCATGCAAGCAAAAGAAACCCATTTGGTTTCCAGAAATATGGTGACTCCCACTATTTTTTTTTTTTTGGACACAGTGTCTCACTCTCATCCAGGCTGGAGTACAGTGGTGTAATCACCGCTGACTTGCAGCCTCGATTTCCCAGGCTCAGGCGATCCTCCCACCTCAACCTACCAAGTAGCTGGGACTGACTACAGGCATGTGCCACCACGACTAGCTAATTTTTTTTTTCTGTTTATTTTTTATTTTTTTTTCTTCCCAAAGCGGAGTCTCACTATATTGCCAAGGTTCGTCTAGAACTCCTGGGCTGAAGTGATCCTCCTGCCTTGGCCTCCCAGAGTTCTGGGACTACAGGTGTGAGCCACTGCACCCAGCCTGATTTTTTTGTTTTTTAAACCAAGAGGGTCTAAGAGGTAACTAGACCCTCAGGGAATACCCTGTATGTACAACTATTTTTATAAGTACTTCAAGTAACTCAGCTTGGGGCTTATACAAAACTGTTACTTCACGGTTCATTCCAAACTAAAGGGCTATTTTAGTGAAACTATCGTGTGGTTAAAATCTTCATGCCTAGGATCAAATGAGATCAAGTACATGAAAGCAGTAATGCTGCCCACCATGCTCAACCTGTATGTACACATACATACAGATTTATCCAACAATTAACCCACTTTCATTTCTCCACGTTATGGAATTACACTGATTATATCATGTCATTTCAGTTCTGAAAATGAAATCATTTTCAGAATTTGAACTTGGGAAATGCAGTTATCCATAAGCTCTTTAGCTTCTCTTTAGTAATAATTCCAAATCACAAGGAAAAGGGGGATAGTTTACCACAAAACACATGTCTGACAAACAGAGAATCCTATGTTACTGCCATCAAATATTTATAACCACCTTTATGCACAGCATACTCTACCACACTAACTAGACAACCAACGCTTTAAAGAAATGGACATTATAGCCAGGGGTGGTGGTGGACACCTGTAATCCCAGCTACTTGGGAGGCTGATACATGAGAATTGCTTGAACCCGGGAGGTGAAGGTTGCAGTAAGCCAAGATCATGACACTGCACTCCAGCCTGGGCGACAGAGCAAGACTCTGTATCAAATTAAAAAAAAAAAAGAAATGGATGTGAAAACAACCCCAAACTGTGCCACTTTAAAAGCAGCCACTTGGCTGAGGGGGGTGGCTCACGCCTGTAATCCCAGCACTTTGGGAGGCCGAGGCAGGCGGATCACAAATTCAGGAGATCGAGACCATCCTGG
>NW_012104253.1:3989772-3991441 GCF_000951045.1 Mandrillus leucophaeus
AAAAGTGGACCAGTTATTTGTTAAGATAAAATGCAGAACATATAAAAATATGTTGGTTTTCTAAATTACTCTAATTCCACACACTATGAGAAAAAAAATAAATTTATTTTTAAGTGGTTAATGTATCTTTACCTAAATATCTAATTTCAAATCATATTCTGAATTCTGCAAATTAATCAATAACTAAAACCCCCATCCCTTACTCACTGTTTATAACAAAAAAAAAATGGCCCCCTCCTTTTTCTTTTCTTTTCTTTTTTTTTTTTGGAGACAGAGTCTCGCTCTGTCGTCCAGGCTGGAGTGTAGTGGTGCAATCTCGGCTCACTATTAACCTCTGCTTCCTGGGTTCAACCGATTCTCCTGCCTCAGCCTCCCAAGTAGCTGGGATTACAGGCGTCCACCACCAAGCCCAGCTAATTTTTGTATTTTTAGTAGAGACGGGGTTTCACTATGATGGCCAGCTGGTCTCGAACTCCTGACATCAAGTGATCTGCCGGCCTCAGCCTCCCAAAGTGCTGGGATAGATTACAGGCATGAGCCACCGCGCCACGCCAAAACCATGACTTTCAGTTCCAACATGATCAGTGTGTAATCTCTTGAGCTACCAAAATACATGGAAGTTATCTTTTGATAACCATTAAGTACTAAAGTATTCCTGTTTCATTTCATTTAAACACAGTTTCTGCTAAACTCAAACTACTATGAGTTCTACAAGGCACCGTGGATGCAGGACAGCGCCTGTTAGCACTTCCTATTAGATTTTGACAGCTCCTACGTCCCTTTGCTCAGGCCTCTTTCAATCACAGATCCTTCCAGCTGTAGTTGTCTCACCTTGAGGCTTTCACCAGATACAAACAAACTAGCTTTTTCAGTCCAGCGTTTTCATTTCTGTTTCATTCATTCCTCCGAATTTTAACGATCTTTTTAATACTCAAAGGTCACCATATTTTGAGTCTCCATTCAGTTCTGAGAATTTATGAAATAGCTTTAAAGTAATTATAAGGGAAGGGACTCCACCGCTTATACGGAGTACTAAACGTAACCATCACAGGCATTAGATTAACTACGATGGCAGGATTATTCTCAGTCTATTTAGTATCTCAGCAATTCAGCTAGGTAGCATATGAATATACTAATACAATACCCTAAAAACCAGCATTGAATAATTGCCTTTGTGAAGTAAAAACAAAGATTTTACACATGCAGATAGGATCCTTTTGCCGTAGATGGGTTTTCCGGCCTTCGTTAAAAGTAGTACTAAAACAGTAAAACAAAACCCAAAAAAACCCGCTTTCTAGAATCTTTCTTTTCGTGGGGAAAATAGATACCTTTCTACAAAGTAAAAACTATAGAGGCTTAAAATTAAACTACCCGATTTTATTTACGGGCAAATGTCCACAGTTGAGTAACCCAATCTACTCACAAAGAGCTAAATACTTGAGGGGGAGAAAAAAAAAAAGCTTTCCCAAAACGTAAATGACTAAGAATTATCCGCTAAGATTCACAGGCCCTTCCCACTAGGTACCGCAGGAAGACTAAAGGGCCAGGAATTCGCTGGCAACGGCGGTGACAGGCTACGACTGACGCTCGGAGCTCGCACACGCGAGCCCTACGTGCAGCCCCAAGTCCCGCCCCGCAGCAAACGACGCCTCGGGCCAGCGTGACCGCC
>NW_012104253.1:3993776-4001479 GCF_000951045.1 Mandrillus leucophaeus
GCGCGAGCTCGGCGGAAGCGCCCGCGGAGCCCCTGGGCCACCGTTGGGAGGATGTCCGTTATTCTTTTGTGACCCGCGGAAACCTGAGACGCAGCCGTTGGGTGCCTGTTTCCCCGTAGATCTTAGAACTACAGGGTCCTGGCGGCTTTCTAAATTTCCTCCTGAGCTTCCCCTTCTTCGCTCTCCAACCAGCCATTGTTTTCCTTGCCCACCATTTCCCCCTATTTGTCACTTTCATATGTACTCCTCCTTACGCCCGCCAGGTTTTGCATTTGTCTGGTTGAAAAGTCCAAAGTTTTTCGGCCGTGTCCTTCATTATACCTGCAACAGAGCATAGATTTGTTTATTTATTTATTTTGTGGCACGGATTAGCGGCGAGTTAAACCTTCCTGAATGAGGTATACTGCAGCGAAGTGTTTTTGCTCTTATCTGTCCTTTTGGTCGACCTGACAGTTTGCCTTAAAGCAAAACAAAGATTTCCTGATTTTCAAGGAAACTATGACAATTGAAGATTTGGACAGGTGTGTCTTTGTTGTACTCGTTTGGCCGATTTAACGCCTTTGTGAATTTGTTCAACTTGAATATTCTCAGCATTTACTGTTTTGTAATAGTGTTCATGCAATTGAGGCCCATGATTATTCTCAACTGTACGCAATACATTAATCTTAGGCTCAACTTGTTAAAACAAGTAGACTATACATTCTCATTGAAAGGCGACTTTGTAAATCCTAGTCCCTTCTTATTGCTAAATGATATTGCACTTGATTTTTTAGAATATTAGTGGAAGGAGTGACAAATTAGATCGTTTTCTCTTTGAATCTGAGCTTTGAAACCTGAATAATTCCCCTTGGAGTACTGCACCCACACAGTTTGGAAAAGTCAAATCTGTTGAATTAAGTCATTTCTGGCTTTATAGCTTATAAACTCTGCATAAATATTTCATGAATGAAAACCAGTTGTGGGAGAACTTTTACATGTTTTAATGCTTTGTAAATTTCACTTTCCCCACTCTCTAGTAATTGATGGGGAAATGGCATTGCAAGTAGTTGATACATCCCCATAAACACCAATTGTCAGAGCAAGAGAAATGAGGTAATTACCCATTAAGCATCCTGGCTTCTGAGCTGTAGATCTGTAGATGTTCACGTTCAAGTGGAGAAAGCGAAAAAGGATTCAAAGCTGTGAGGAATGCTGGTAGGTCAGAAAGCACTAAGATGCTCCTGAAGGCCATCCTAGTACCTGCTCCAGAAAATAGCTTTTTAAACTTGCCCCATAGGAGGTTGCCTGTTAGGCAACCTCTAGTGGGAGATATTTCTAGTGGGAGATATTTCTCTAGTGGGAGATATTTCTCTAGTGGGAGATATTCTTGTCTTCCACTGTTTAACTGTGGAGTATCTTATGACTAGACATGCAAAGATAATGTGTTGTGTGACTCGCCTGCTTGCACTTGCTAAAGGTAAAAATTATTTTAAAAGGACAAGTCAAATTGCGGTTTCAGAATCATGGAATTCTAAAAGTGAGGATAGGCTGGGCGTGGTGGCTCACGCCTGTAATCCCAACACTTTGGGAGGCTGATGTGGGTGGATCACCTGAGATCAGGAGTTCCAGGCCAGCCTGGCCAACATGGTGAAACCCCATCTCTACTAAAAATACAAAAATAAGCTGGGCGTGGTGGTGCACGCCTGTAGTCTCAGCTACTTAGGAGGCTGAGGCAGGAGAATTGCTTGAAACCAGGAGGCTGAGGTTGCAATGAGACGAGATTGCTCCGCTGCACTCCAGCCTGGGTGACAGAGTGAGACTGTCTCAAAAAAATAGTAATAAAAGGCCGGGCGTGGTGACTCAAGCCTGTAATCTCAGCACTTTGGGAGGCCGAAGTGGGTGGATCATGAGGTCAGGAGATCAAGACCATCCTGGATAACACGGTGAATACTAAAAATTAGCCGGGCGTGGTGGCAGGCACCTGTAGTCTCAGCTACTGGGGAGGCTGAGGCAGGAGAATGGCGTCAAACTGGGAGGCGGAGCTTGCAGTGAGCCGAGATCCCGCCACTGCACTCCAGCCTGGGCAACAGAGCGAGACTCTGCCTCAAAAAAAAAAAAAAAAAAAGTAATAAAAGTGAGGATAATTTAACTGCTGTGTTTTTTTGTTTTTGTTTTTCTGAGGCAGGGTCTAGCTTTGTCTCCCAGGCTAGAGTACAGTGGCACAGTCATAGCTTACTGCAGCCTTGAATTCCTGCATTCAAACAATCCTCCCACTTCAGCCTCCCAAAGAACTAAGGACTACAGGTGCACCACCGCATGCCCAGCTAATTAAAAAAATATTTTTTTAATTATTAATTTTTTTTTGGATATCAGGTCTTAAGGGCTCTGTTGCCCAGGCTGGTCTCCTGCCTTGGCCTCCCAAATTGCTGGAGTGTACCTAGCCTCCCTACTTTTATTCCGTTCTGTTTGTACAAAATGCATTGGGATTCCCTCTGAACTCCTAGAGTCCTTTTATTTTGGTAATAATTATTGTCTCTCAACACCTATTTGAGCAAAGGCCATGGTTGTGTCTGTCAGCTCAATGCCTTGTACATGAAGTGATGCCGTGTATATGAAGCTTGCTTTTTTTTTTTGGAGCTGGAGCTTTGCTCTGTCGCCCAGACTTGAGTGCAGTGGTGCGATCTCGGCTCATTGCAACCTCCACCTCCAGGGTTGAAGCGATTCTCTTGCCTCAGTCTCCCAAGTAACCGGGACCATAGGCCCGCGCCACCACACCTGGCTAATTTTTGTATTTTTATTGGAGACGGGGTCTTGCCATGGGTGGCCAGACTGGTCTTGAACTCCTGACCTCAAATGATCTGCCCACCTCAGCCTCCCAAAAATGCTGGGATTACGGGAGTAAGCCACCACGCCTGGTGATCGCCTGCTTTTTGATTCATGCAAGAAGATGAAGTTTAAAGCACCACGTCAGAGGGAAATTCTGTGTGGTACTGCTTGACCTTCACCCCACCCCCCCGACGGAGTGTTGCTCTGTCACCCAGGCTGGAGTGCGGTGGTGTGATCTCAGCTCACTGCAAGCTCCGCCTCCCAGATTCACGCCATTCTGCTGCCTCAGCCTCCCGAGTAGCTGGGACTACAGGCGCCCGCCACCACGCCCGGCTAATTTTTTGTATTTTTAGTAGAGACAGGGTTTCACCGTGTTAGCCAGGATGGTATCGATCTCCTGACCTCATGATCCGCCCGCCTCGGCCTCCCAAAGTGCTGGGATTACAGGTGTGAGCCACCGCGCCCGGCCTGCTTGACCATTTCTTGGTCACTGCAACCTGCATCTTCTGGGCTCAAGCGATTCTCAGTGCGGTGAGCCGAGATCACGCCATTGCACTGCACTCCAGCCTGGGCAACAAGAGCAAAACTCCGTCTCAAAAAAAAGAAAAAGAAAATGAACATCAAGAACTATGGAAGAAATAATATTAGATATATCACAACAGTTGTGCAAAGCTTTCTAGAATCTCCAAGAAATCAGAGCTCGCTAATGGCTGAGGAGATGCAGTGACAAATATTCTATAAGGAATATTCTGTTGACTACCTTCTCAGCACAGCAGCAGGACAAAGATGTGGACTGTTAGCTGACAACTCCTTTGCCATCTCCTCACCTCCCTCATTTCCCATTCATTCATTTTCTAAACTTTCATTAAATACTCAAACTTGGGTTCAAGGAAGGAGGGTGAGGGTTGAGAGTAACGAGAATAATAAAGGCTATTAAGAAATGCTGATACCGCTCCTTCCATGCCGACTCCAGACAGTGTCTTCTCCTTTATTGATTACAGGGAGGCTATTAATTCTGATTCAGCTGTATCTCTAACAGATTGGGATTGATTCAAGTCATGAACTCATGCTAAATAATTTTCCTTAACACAACTAATTTGGCTGCCTCATGAAATTGCTTTTTGGTTCTAATGTTTAGTTCTTTTGCAGTTCCTTCAAGTAGGAAGGAAATAGGTGCTCTGCATCAGTTACAGTATTGAGACTGTTAGAGCCAGATGGAGCATCTAGTCCAGACTTCATTTTGCAGACAAGGAAACCACCTAACAGAGGAGACATGCTCAAGGTCACATGGCAGTGTGGTAAAAAGGTAGTGATTGAGGTGAAAAGCGAGAGCTTGACTTTCCTGCCTTTTGTGAGACTGCAAAATCTATGTAAGTTTCAGAAGTGTGATCCTGTTCCAATTCACATCCACGCCCAGTTTTCAATGAAATGTTTACAAAAATCAGAATGAAAATTTTTGTGCATGCATCTAAATTAGTTACCCCTAGTTTGGATCCAAGTTAAATGAAAAACTAGGTATGTACATGTTCTTAACTGTCTAAACTACAGATATCCTTCTTGGTTGTGGAATCTTTGAAACCTGAGCTATTAAAGGGATACTTTTCCCACCAAATCAATTCATATATTAGATTTGGAGTTTAAATTATGGTGAAATACCCTGTGTTTGTTCTTCTTTTTTTAGACAGGGTCTCGCTGTGTCACCCATGCTGGAATGCAGTGGTATGATCTCTGCTTTCTGCAACCTCTGTCTTCTGGGCTCAAGTGATTCTCCCAACTCAGCCTCCTGAGTAGCTGGGACTATAGGTGCATATCACCATGCCCTGATAATTCTTTTATTTTTAGTAGAGTTGGGGTTTCACCATGTTGCCCAGGCTGGTCTCGAACTCCTAAACTCAAGCAATCCACCTGCCTTGGCCTCCCAAAGTGCTGGTATTACAGGCATAAGCCACTGTGCCCGACCCCTGACTATATACTATGTATGTTTATATGGGGGTCTTTTGGTTTGTTTTTTTGAGATGAAGTCTCGCTCTGCCACCCAGGCTGGAGTACAGTGGCGCAATCTTGGTTCACTGCAACCTCTGCCTCCCGGGTTCAAGCAATTATCCTGCCTCAGCCTCCCAAGAGCTGGGATTACAGGCACGCACCACCACGCCCTGCTATTTCGTTTTTATTTTTAGTAGAGACAGGGTTTCATCATGTTGGCCAGACTGGTCTTGAACTCCTGACATCAAATGATCCACTGGCCTTGGCCTCCCAAAGTGCTGGGATTACAGGCGCCAGCCACCACACCCAGCCTCCTAACTAACTATATGTTAATAGGTGAACTCTCACGTCTATAAAGCTGATACCCTTCATGTAGTATTTTATGTCCTTTTATAAGATCTTAGCCAAATTCTTTTTCTTAGGCCAAGTGGTTTAATTACAATGATTGAACCTGATTATTGCCCATAAATGTAAAGAAAGTTGACATCTTTAGTAACAGATTAGCCTCTGCTTTTCTCTGCTTTGCTAGTACAACGTCCCTCCAGAAAAGAAGCTAAATCAACTTACTTGTACTGCAGTTGCTCCTACTGCCTGCCCATCCCAACAAATATGGAATACACAATTCAACAGAATAATGAGTTGAACTTTTTTTTTTTTTTTTTTTGGAGACAGTCTCACTCATCGCCCAGGCTGGAGTGCAGTGGCAGGATCTCAGTTCACTGTAGCCTTGACCTCCCCAGCTTAAGCGATCCTCCCTCCTCAGCCCCCCTATAGCTTGGACTATAGGCATGCACCATCACGCCCGGCTATTTTTTGTAGAGACAGGGTTTTGCCAAATTGCCCAGGCTGGTCTTGAACTCCTGAGCTCAAGGGATCTGCTCGTATGAGCCTCCCAGAGTGCTGGGATTACAGGCGTGAGCCTGGCCAATCTTTAATCCGTGGTAGCTTTGATAGCCACACTTGTTTTCACAGAAGCAAATTTATTGCAGTGTGGAAAATGCAGGAAGTTGATTCAGGTATTTGTGTGTGTGAGGCAGGCAGGTGAGCATGGTGGAGTGGGAAGCGCTTATGTGATTTGGGAGTTAACTTGTCCTCTCTATGAAACTGGGCAGTAACCTTTCTGATAGGAATTTTTTTCTGTTTGTCAGAAAGGAGTGACGCCCCACAGGGAGTTAGGTGAGACCAGCTGTTCAGTCACCATTTACCTCGCACTTGCAGTGCAAGGTCTGAAGGATAGATAGAACTGTGAACAAGAACAAGGCAAGCACGCCTGTCTTCAAGTCTACAGGCCAGAGGGAGTTCAGCTGTGAACAGATAGTTCACAAATACATATCTACAATTTTTTATTTTTTATTTATTTATTTTTTTGAGACAGAGTCTCACTCTGTTGCCCATGCTGGAGTGCTGTGGCACAATCTCAGCTCACTGCAACCTCTGCCTCCCGGGTTCAATTCTTCTGCCTCAGCCTCCTGAGTAGCTGGAACTACAGTCACACGCCATCATACCCGACTGATTTTTTTTGTGTTTTTAGTGGAGACGGGGTTTTACCATGTTGGCCAGGCCGGTCTCGAACTCCTGACCTCAAGTGATCCGCCTGCCTCGGCCTCCCAAAGTGCTGGGATTACAGGCATGATCCACCACGCCCAGCCCATACCTAATATTCATTTATAGAAGTCCTACAAAGAAGTGAGAGTTTAGGGACAGAGAATCTAGCCTAGCCTAGCAAGGTAAAGGCCTTTATGAGAAAGGGACATTTCAACTGTGACTTGAAAGTTGAACAGAACATGAAGTGCCCATCCCAATGTTTGGCTTTTTTTTTTAGTGTTAATATCTGTGTGAAACAGGAGTAGATAAAATAAATCAGGTGATAGATCTGTAAATATTTGGAATAAACCCAGAGCGCTCAGTATAAAAGGGCTATATTTAGCCTTGGAAAATCAACAAATTAGTTCAGTGAAACTGCTACTGAGGATGGCTGAGGTTTTCCTCAGCACTTTATTAACATTAGGTCCTACTTTTTAATTTTTACTTGTTTTTTATAAGCCATTTCTTCTTCCAAGTTCCCATTGAACTTGGGGGTCGATAGTGGAAATTGTTTTGGAGTTCTGGGCCTTGGAAGGTAGACCAGCTGCCAAGGAAATTAGAAAGGTACTTAGCTGCAAAACTGGTAAATGGGAAGAACAGAATGTGGAGTCATACCAATTTGGGTTCAGGTCCTGGTTCTGCCATTTATTATCTGTATAACTATCAGAAAAACTTATAACTAATCAACTCATTTTTTCAGCTGTAAAAGAGGAATAAGCTGTGTGCAGTGGCTCACACCTGTAATCCCAGCTCTTTAGGAGACCGAGGTGGGCAGATCACTTGAGGCCAGGAGATTGAGACAAGTCTAGCCAACATGGCGAAACGCCGTCTCTACTAAAAATACAAAAAAATTAGCTGGGCGTGGTGGCACATGCCGGTAGTCCCAGCTACTTGGGAGGCTGAGGCAGGAGAATCGCTCATACCCAAGAGACAGAGGTTGCGGTGAGCCAAAATCACGCCCCCACATTCCAGCCTGGGTGACAGAATGAGACCCTGTCTCAAAAAATAAATAAGCAAATAAAACAGGAATAATAATACCAGTCTTCAGGGGTTATAGAAATCTGTAAGGCTAAGTAAAATACCTGAATCAGGCATGCAAATTAAGGAAGAAGGCACAGTGTTTGTACTCCCCAGGACTGGTTCTATTTCCTTACCCTTGTTGTTCTTAGGTGAACTGGCCTGGCCACTCACATCTCAGCATCTGTGTTTGTTCTTTGCATTCAGGCACTGCTGACTTCAAGACTAATGCTTGTAGACAGGACCCAGTGTTCACTTAGTTTCTTAAGGTAGATGAGGACACACTGCTAGCCAGACCCCTTTGTTTTTTTTTT
>NW_012104253.1:4001529-4007182 GCF_000951045.1 Mandrillus leucophaeus
TAGTTCACAAATACATATCTACAATTTTTTATTTTTTATTTATTTATTTTTTTGAGACAGAGTCTCACTCTGTTGCCCATGCTGGAGTGCTGTGGCACAATCTCAGCTCACTGCAACCTCTGCCTCCCGGGTTCAATTCTTCTGCCTCAGCCTCCTGAGTAGCTGGAACTACAGTCACACGCCATCATACCCGACTGATTTTTTTTGTGTTTTTAGTGGAGACGGGGTTTTACCATGTTGGCCAGGCCGGTCTCGAACTCCTGACCTCAAGTGATCCGCCTGCCTCGGCCTCCCAAAGTGCTGGGATTACAGGCATGATCCACCACGCCCAGCCCATACCTAATATTCATTTATAGAAGTCCTACAAAGAAGTGAGAGTTTAGGGACAGAGAATCTAGCCTAGCCTAGCAAGGTAAAGGCCTTTATGAGAAAGGGACATTTCAACTGTGACTTGAAAGTTGAACAGAACATGAAGTGCCCATCCCAATGTTTGGCTTTTTTTTTTAGTGTTAATATCTGTGTGAAACAGGAGTAGATAAAATAAATCAGGTGATAGATCTGTAAATATTTGGAATAAACCCAGAGCGCTCAGTATAAAAGGGCTATATTTAGCCTTGGAAAATCAACAAATTAGTTCAGTGAAACTGCTACTGAGGATGGCTGAGGTTTTCCTCAGCACTTTATTAACATTAGGTCCTACTTTTTAATTTTTACTTGTTTTTTATAAGCCATTTCTTCTTCCAAGTTCCCATTGAACTTGGGGGTCGATAGTGGAAATTGTTTTGGAGTTCTGGGCCTTGGAAGGTAGACCAGCTGCCAAGGAAATTAGAAAGGTACTTAGCTGCAAAACTGGTAAATGGGAAGAACAGAATGTGGAGTCATACCAATTTGGGTTCAGGTCCTGGTTCTGCCATTTATTATCTGTATAACTATCAGAAAAACTTATAACTAATCAACTCATTTTTTCAGCTGTAAAAGAGGAATAAGCTGTGTGCAGTGGCTCACACCTGTAATCCCAGCTCTTTAGGAGACCGAGGTGGGCAGATCACTTGAGGCCAGGAGATTGAGACAAGTCTAGCCAACATGGCGAAACGCCGTCTCTACTAAAAATACAAAAAAATTAGCTGGGCGTGGTGGCACATGCCGGTAGTCCCAGCTACTTGGGAGGCTGAGGCAGGAGAATCGCTCATACCCAAGAGACAGAGGTTGCGGTGAGCCAAAATCACGCCCCCACATTCCAGCCTGGGTGACAGAATGAGACCCTGTCTCAAAAAATAAATAAGCAAATAAAACAGGAATAATAATACCAGTCTTCAGGGGTTATAGAAATCTGTAAGGCTAAGTAAAATACCTGAATCAGGCATGCAAATTAAGGAAGAAGGCACAGTGTTTGTACTCCCCAGGACTGGTTCTGTTTCCTTACCCTTGTTGTTCTTAGGTGAACTGGCCTGGCCACTCACATCTCAGCATCTGTGTTTGTTCTTTGCATTCAGGCACTGCTGACTTCAAGACTAATGCTTGTAGACAGGACCCAGTGTTCACTTAGTTTCTTAAGGTAGATGAGGACACACTGCTAGCCAGACCCCTTTGTTTTTTTTTTTAAGAGATTTGCTGTATTAGTGATAAGTTTTTTATGTCTGAGCAAGGTGAATTACTATTAAAAATGGAACAAATGATCTGTTTTAGTGTGTTCTGTGACAGTCAATTTCTCAACGTTGGAGTTCCTTTTGGAAGTGTTTCTATGTCTGTGATCCAGCTGTTGGGGTCTGATGGGTATTTTTTACTTTGTGACGCAGAGGTGCTTTGGCCAGAGAGGGTAAACCCAAGAAGACTTCACAAGGGCATTTTCATGATGGGGGTTCATCAGCTGCCCTCAGGCACAGAGCAGCCTAGAAGTGGTGAGACAAGGAAAGAGGAAGACACCTCAGTCTTTTCTACATTCCAGCAAACCGCATTCCTTTCTTTGCACTTCATATTATCTGTTGCTTCATCCCTGGGGCTCCTGCCTTGGCTATCTTAACTGCTTTTTCATTTTTCTCCATTTTCTCGCTTCTAGCTTTTCCTCCTCTTGCCACTCACCTTGTTCTGCATGATCTCCTGGGTTGTCTGATCCATTTTTGTGGCATTAACTGCCACTTACATGCTGACCTTTTTTTTTTTACTTTTTACTTTTTTTACTTATATTTTGTTTGTATTGATGAGGTCTCACTATGTTGCCTAGGTTGGTCTCCAACTCCTAAGCTCAAGCAATCCTCCCACCTCAGCCTCCCAGAGTGCTGGGATTACAGGTGTGAGCCTCCGTGTCTGGTCATGCTGACCGTTCTTAAACCTCTCTGTCTAGTCTGGAGTATTCCCAGAGCTCTCAATCCATGTCCCACTGTTCTAGTTCACCAGACTCAGTGTCCCACAGGCATCTCACACTTGCTCGATCTAGCTGACCTGAGCTTTCCCGTCCCCTCTGCAGTAGACCTGCTTCCGCTCCAGCACTTGCTCTCGCCAGTCACATCCAGTTGCTCAGGACTGAACTCTGGAAATCATGCTGCAGCACTTGCTCTCGCCAGTCACATCCAGTTGCTCAGGACTGAACTCTGGAAATCATCTTGACTCCTTTTGCTCACTAATTCTCCATATGTAGCCACCAAATCCTGATGTATTTACCTCCTAGGTATCTCTCAAACCCAACTTTTCTCCATGCCTGTGACTGCTGTCCTCACACGGGCTCTGGCTGTCTCCCTTCACCTCTGCTGACCAGCTGCTCTACCTGCCTCCAGTCTTCCTTCCCCAAGGCACCCCTGGCTTTTCCTAGCATTAACATGTAACCATATCACTGCCCTGGTCAAAATCTTCAGGGGCTTCCCAGGGCTTCAGCTTCTTAGCAAGGCATTCCCAAGCCTTCCAGCCTTATTCCCCATCCTTCCTATTACCTCAAGGTGTGTGGACCATTACAGTTCCTATCTTTGTTTTCAGACTGATCTTTTCCTCTGCCTAAAATATCCTTTCCCACCTTCTTCAACTTCCAAGACAGCCCGGATGACCTCTGTAGGACACCTTCCTTGAAAGGGTGTTTCCACAGCACTCTCCCCAAATTGTTCTACATTATAATACGTGTGTACTTACATTGTAATACATGTGTCCATTAATGTTTCTGTTTTCCCACAAAAGCACACGAGGTTCTTCAGGTTCTTCAAGGGCAGGGATGGTGTCTCATTTGCCTCTTATTTCCAGAGGGAAAAGAGTCAGCCCAGTCTGGACACACACGGTGGGCCCTACCTGAACAGAGATACCTGCTGATGCTACTGCCTCTGCCCTCCTTCACCACCTATTGCCTGTAGGGTAGTCCAGAATCCTTAGCTGGGCTTTAAGCAAACATGGTATGGCAAAAAAAAAAAAAAAAAAAAAAAGGCCTGATTTGAATATTTGTTGACTATTTAGTCCATTGACTAGCTAAATGATCTTAGAGGAGTTTCTGAATCTCTCTGGGCCAATTTCTTCATCTGTAAAAAAGGAATATTACTGTTCAATATTGTTATAAAGTGTGATTGAAATAACATGTACAACACTCCTGACATGTAATAGGTGCTAAATACATTTCCTCATCTCTTACTCTTTTTCTCCCTCCCTCCTGCACTATTCCGAGCAGTCTCCACCCCCTGCCACACACATACACACACACACACTGAAGTCACAGACACTCCGTTGTTGGTAAATATATCCCTCCATTTTTCATCCCTCCATTAAGGGATGCCTTCTTCACATCCACCTACCTCTACTCTGTTCAGATCCTGCCTGAACTAAAGGCTTGCCCAGATCCTGCAGTTAAAAGGAATTTCTTCTCCTTCCTTTCCTGGTCTATTTCCCTAGAGCATGTAATATTTCTAATTTATTAGTCGGCTGTCTTATTTTAATCACTTGATCGTTAACTGGGCTGGAAGGTTCTGGGGGAAAAGGATATTTCTTCTGCATTTTTGTAGCTCACTGTGGTTCTGAGCACTCTGGGCCTGGAACATGTGAAGTGTTACATAAATGGTTGTTCACTTAAGGCCGGGGAGTTGGGGGATGATAGGAAAATGCTTCTCAACCTGGCTAAACAGTGTCTTCAGAGTCTTAAAGGAATCAGACTCTCTGGGAACTCAATTTTAGCTTACTTGTCCTTAAGACTTTTTGAGTGGTATTAGTCTCTACAATATCTGGAAATTAGACATAATTCTAGAAAATCTGTTATTGCAAACACAATGAAAAATCAGTCTTGGAATTCGTTTATAATGTGATGAAGGTAAAGAAAATTGCTTGCCCCAAACTACATGAAAGTGATACATATTTCTAATTATGTTCTCAAAGGGATATTCCAAAAGGAGTTAGTGCTACGGAAATCCGTGAAGTAGATTGTGTTTTGGGAAAATCATTTCAACCTGCTCAGATTCAGCTGGCGCAACCTTCCGTACAGCCCCATGAAAGCAAATGGTATTACAAGTACCACAACAAAGAGGGAGTCCATAGAAAACAACGATTTCCAGTCTTACTGACTGATGTATTAAGACAGTTGTTAGTAGGGAACAGTGTGCAATTTGTGTTACAGGTAGTTAGGAATGTTTTATAGATCTGCTCACACATACTTCTTCTAGCCATTAAGTAGTAATTTCCCTCGAACTCTGCTCATCCCTTTTTTTCTTCAAACCTTTAAACTCTAGATGCAAAGCTTCCTAGATGGAGAATAGAACTGTTCCACTTCTGGCTTCTACCTGGAGTAAGTAGCCGTGTCCAACAGTGAGTTCATGCTGTCAAGATTCATTAGTACCATCTCTTCCAGTCTTCAGAGTCACAAACTAGCCACTGCTTGCCCTCACACATGTATAACTCTTAAATCACATTTCCTCATCCTGTATTTGGACTATTGTTCTTTTAGGGTCCAAATTTAGTAGCTTTCGTATTACATAATAAATGTAATGTGTATATTTTCTTCTTATTGGATATATCTGTCATATGAACTTATTGATGTTGGGGGGAGGTGTCTTGACTCTTATTCAACATATTTGTTACCTGCCAGCTTGATATTAGTAATAGCAACTAACTCTCATGTAGCCCTTACCATGTGCCAGGCATTGTCCTAAGCACACATATTAACTCATTCAGTTGGCACAACCGTGAGGTATAGGTACTGTTAACTCCATTATATGGTTTAGAGATATTCAGATGTGTGATCAATACACAGTTTATGGGATGCTTTTTCAACATTAAACTTAGTAAAACCTGGGTTATGTGTCATAAATACCTTCTAGAAGCCACCTAGGGGAGATGGTTGGATACACTGTATCATGTGCGTGTGTGTGCCTTCCCTGTGGCAGTCACTTCATTGCCTACCCAACTACTATTTTTTCTTTTTTTTTTTTTTGAGATGGAGTCTCGCTCTGTCGCCCAGGCTGGAGTGCAGTGGCAAAATCTCTGCTTACTGCAACCTACACCGCTGGGTTCAAGTGATTCTCCTGCCTCAGCCCCCCAAGGAGCTGGGACTAGAGGCGTGTGCCACCACACCTGGCTAATTTTGTATTTTTAGTAGAAACAGAGTTTCACCGTGTTGGCCAGGCTGATCTCTAACTCCTGACCTCAAGTGATCCACCCGCCTCGGCCTCCCAAAGTGCTGGGATCACAGGCATGA
>NW_012104253.1:4010402-4011467 GCF_000951045.1 Mandrillus leucophaeus
AAAGCGGCCAGGTGCGGTGGCTCAAGCCTGTAATCCCAGCACTTTGGGAGGCCGAGATGGGCGGATCACGAGGTCAGGAGATCGAGACCATCCTGGCTAGCATGGTGAAACCCTGTCTCTACTAAAAAATACAAAAAATTAGCCAGGCATGGTGGCAGGTGCCTGTAGTCCCAGCTACTCAGGAGGCTGAGGCAGGAGAATGCCATGAACCTGGGAGGCAGAGCTTGCAGTGAGCTGAGATCCAGCCACTGCACTCCAGCCTGGGCGACAGAGCGAGACTCCGTCTCAAAAAAAAATAAAAAAATAAAAATAATAATAAAAGCTGTTGAAGCCAAATCATCTATTTTGAGTTTATGCTTTTTCCCTGATTTCTCATTTTGGAGCTGATCTTTCAGCTACTTTAGCCAACTGTAACATTTCCCTGCCAGAAGGAAAAATTACAGCAGAAAGCTGGTCTCCCTGTTTGAAACCTAATAGTGTAGTGACATGGTTAACTGTATTTTGTGGTTAACTGAATTCAAGAGCTCTACCTGCTTCCTACTTCCTTCCCTCTCTCCCTCCTCCCTCATAGCTAAAAAGTTTAACTTCTCACCGCCTTTATAATTCTCTAAAAATGTTGGCCTTCTTTGCTTCTTTGTCTCTGAAACTGTTCCCCGGAGAGTCACTGTGTGCCCATAGTCTGGGCATTCCTTCATTGTACTGACTATGTTGTAACGGAATCATCAGTCTGTTTCCCCAGTGAACTATATAGGAGACCAAAAAAGCAACCAGTTCAGTTCACTAAATATCAAGTGCTCCCATGTGGCAGCCACCACTGGGCACCCAGAGCTCGGTGATGATGAGCCAACTGGGTACCAAGACACTCTTAATGGAACCTCTCTTTTTTCAGGTGGGAAGAGGTGGCATTTAGATTTACTGATTTGCTGGGCATCATAGAATTTGAGTGAAAAGAGACCCTGGGCCGGGAGCGGTGACTCAAGCCTGTAATCCCAGCACTTTGGGAGGCCGAGATGGGTGGATCACGAGGTCAGGAGATCGAGACCATCCTGGCTAACACGGTGAAAC
>NW_012104253.1:4013002-4025175 GCF_000951045.1 Mandrillus leucophaeus
CCACCGTGCCCAACCCCAACTACTCTTTCAACAACCAATGTTCCTTCCTTACAGAGCCTCAGTTTTTTTCTTTTCAGGTATGGAGTAGAAATCTTCTGATCCCTTGAGGAGAGGGAAAGAATCTACCTTAGCTTGAGAGATGAATCCTGATTGGTTAAACAACCGAGGCAATCTTACTCCCTTCGGCCAGTGGTGGATTGCAGAGTAGGGGAGAATGTGACCCAATTCTGGCCAGTGAAATGTAAAGGGAAATGTGTTATTAGAGAAGCTTCTCTTCCCTAATAAAAAGATAGAACTTCAGAATACAGTCCTGTTTTTGCCTACCTGAAAAGCTGTGTGATGGCCAGGGTGACGGCCGCCACCTAAAGAAAAGGCTAAGAAAATTACAGTCATTGGTCAGGCACTGTCAATCATGAACTCACTACCACTGGGCTGCACATGTGAGCCACTGTACAGAGGTGTTGGAAACTCGAAATGGACCTATTCCTAACTGATAGTGATGCACATCAGACTGTCGGTAGTTCCCTGTGGAACTACTGTGGAAATGGGGGGTGGGGCATTGTAAGGGAAGCTAACTCTTCTGTATGGCAAAAGAGTGTCCTCTTGGGAGTTTTATGGGCTACCTATGTGCAATCCACCGGATATAAATAACCACAGATTTTATAAATGGTTTTAACATGAAAAGGGACTATGATAAAATGAGCAAAAATGTAACGTAGTTTGCTTCTGCAAACTAGGATTTTGGTAATTGGGTTTATTTGTTATTTTTATTTTTTTGAGATAAGGTCTCGCACGGTTGCCCAGGCTGGCTTGAACATAGCTCTCTGCAGCCTTGACTTCCCAGGCTCATGTGATCCTCCTGCCTCAAGCAATGCAGCCTCCTGAGTAGCTGGAACCACAGGTACACACTACCATGCCCAGCTATTTTTTTTTTTTTTTTTTTGAGATTGGGGTATCACTCTGTCAGCCAAGCTGGAATGCAGTCATGTTTTCTTGTTATGTTTTCTTTTATTTATTTATTTAGAGATGGAGTCTCGCTCTGTCATCCAGGCTGGAATGCAGTGGCACAATCTCAGCTCACTGCAAACTCTACCTCCCGGGTTCACACCATTCTCCTGCCTCAGCCTCCCGAGTAGCTGGGACTACCGGAGCCCACCACCATGCCCAGCTAATTTTTTTTTTTGTATTTTTAGTGGAGATGTGGTTTCACCGTGTTAGCCAGGATGGTCTTGATCTCCTGACTTCGTGATCCGCCCACCTCAGCCTCCCAAAGTGCTGGGATTACAGGTGTGTGCCACCGTGCCTGGCCGCAGTCACATTTTCATAACTCACTGTGGCATTGACCTTCCTTGCTCAAGCGATCCTCCCACCTCAGCCCCCTGAGTTGCTGGAACCACAGGTACACACCACCATGCCCGGCTAATTTTTTGTATTTTTTCTAGAGACAGGGTCTCGCTATGTTGCCAGGGCTGGTCTTGGACTCCTGGGCTAGAGAGATCCTCACGCCTCACCCTCCCAGAGTCCTGGGATTCAAGGCATGAGCCACCATGCCCAGCCAATTTTTAAATTTCTTTTGTAGAAACAGGGTCTCCCTATGTTGCCCAGGCTGGTGGGCTCAAGCAGTCCTCCTGCCTCGGCCTCCCAAAGTGCTAAGATTACAGATATGAGACACTGCACCTATTGGTTTATTTTTTACTTTGTATGTGTGCAGTAATCAAACATGCATTTGAAAAATTTTATTATAAAGTGAACATAACAAAATTTACCATCTTAACCATTTTATGTTTTTTTTTTTTTTTTGAGACAAAGTCTTGCTCTGTTGCCTAGGCTGGAGTGCAGTGGCACAATCTTGGCTCACTCAAACGATTCTCCTGCCTCAGCTTCCCAAGTAGCTGGGACAGGCACACACCACCACACCCAGCTCATTTTGTATTTTTAGTAGAGATGGGGTTTCACTATGTTGGCCAGGCTGGTCTCAAACTCCTGACGTCAGGTGGTCCACCTGCTTCGGCCTCCCAAAGTGCTGGGACTACAGGCATGAGCTGTTGTGCCCAACCTATTTTTTTTTTTTATACAGAGTCTCTGTCGCCCAAGCTGCAGTGCAGTGGCACAATCTCGGCTCACTGCAACCGCCACCTCCTGGGTTCAAGCAATTCTTGTGCCTCAGCCTCCCGAGTAGCTGGGACAGCATACACCATCATGCCCAACTAATTTTTGTATTTTTAGTAGAGATGGGGTTTCACCATGTTGGCCAGGCTGGTCTCGAACTCCTGACCTCAAGTGATCCGCCCACCTTGGCCTCCCAAAGTGCTGGGAGATTACAGGCGTGAGCCACCAGGCCTGGCCATCTTAACCATTTTTAAAATGTACAGTTCAGTACAACATGAATTGAGTACATTCATATTGTTGTGCAGCCATCACCACCATCCATCTCCAGAACTCTCTTCATCTTGCAAAACTGAAACTGTATACCCATTAGATAATAACTCCCCATTCCCTCCTTCTCCCAGCCCTGGTAACCACCATTCTAACTTTTATCTGTATGATTTGTACTACCCTGGGTACCTCATTTATATTGGTAAACTCATACAGTATCTGTGTTTTTGCGACTGTCTTTTTTTTTTTTTTTTGGCGACTGCCTTATTAGGACTTAGCCTCATGTCCTAAAGGTCATCCATGTTGTAGCATGTGTCAGAATTTCCTTCCTTTTTAATATTTCATTGTATGTATATACCACATTTTGCTTATTCATCTGTCATTGGACACTTGGGTTGCTTATATGTTTTAGCTATTGTGAATCATGCTGTTACGAATGTGGGTCTATACGTATACAGTTTTTATAAGTTTTATGTTCAGAAAAAAAAATTAAGCTCTGAAAGCCAGCTGTGCACAGTGGTTCATGCCTGTAATCACAGCACTTTGGGAGGCTGAGGCAAGAGAATCATTTAAGTCTAGGAATTCAAGACCAGCCTGGGCAACATAATGAGACCCCATGTCTCCAAAAAACACAAAAATCGGACAGACACGATAGCATGTGCCCATGGTCCCAGCTATTTGGGAGGCTGAGGTAGGGATCCCTTGAGCCCAAGAGGTCAAGGTTGCAGTGAGCTGTGGTTGTGCTACTGCACTCTAGGGGGCAGAGTGAGACCCTGTCTCTCAAAAAAAAAAAAAAATTAAAAAAATAAAAGCGGCCAGGTGCGGTGGCTCAAGCCTGTAATCCCAGCACTTTGGGAGGCCGAGATGGGCGGATCACGAGGTCAGGAGATCGAGACCATCCTGGCTAGCATGGTGAAACCCTGTCTCTACTAAAAAATACAAAAAATTAGCCAGGCATGGTGGCAGGTGCCTGTAGTCCCAGCTACTCAGGAGGCTGAGGCAGGAGAATGCCATGAACCTGGGAGGCGGAGCTTGCAGTGAGCTGAGATCCGGCCACTGCACTCCAGCCTGGGCGACAGAGTGAGACTCCGTCTCATAAAAAAAAAAAGAAAAGAAAAGAAGAGAGACCCTGGAGCTGATTTAGTCCAGTTACTTGATCTGTAAGCACGGTCTTCAGATCGACTGTTGAACTGCAAGGGCTTTTTCTGCTTTCATCCTGGTTGCTCAGTGTGCCGTAATGAATGCTGGTTTTCTTAAGTTGGCTCTCTGGCCCTGATCTTCCTCTACTCAAAAGCTACCACCCTTCTGTATATATCTTCCTGGCAGTTACACCATGTTATCTGCCATGTCCCAGCTGTCTCCTTGCCTTGCCTTCTACCTGGAATATCTTCTTCCCCACGCTCTGCCTCTGGACACTTAATCCTTCAGCTTCTGCCTGAGATGCCACTTTCCCAGCATTCCAGCCCGACATAGGCCCTCCCTCTTGAGCGACCGTATTCCCCTGATCAGCATGGTATGTGTGTTACACATGGCTTTGGGCTTTGAACTGTACTTGTACGTCTCTGTTGAAACCTGCCACTCCTATCAGTCCAGCTAGCTGTGTTGATATGTTACGTGAGCACAAAGAAAGGAATGGGAGATACACACTCATTAGTTAATAATGGTTACCTTAGGCAAGGCAGGGGAGAGAATAAAGAATTAAAGATGAAACTCATCCACTGACCTCCCAGCAAGTGTGTGCAATAAGAGCTCACCCTTCAAAGCTAGGAGACGTGGCCACATTTGGGTCACTGGGAAGCGGATTGAGAAGTGCATCTAGGCTATTCCAGCTGGTACAGGTCACGTCAGCAACTGAGCTGAGGATTTAGACTGCTTCCAGAAGCATGGGATAGCCTTTACAGTGAATCAAACAGAGCTCCTACTTAGGGGACAAAGAGCAAAATCACTCCTCGCACCTCCTTGCATCTCTGTGTCTTTGACTGCAGCTGCCTATTCACTAGTTCTCATCCTGTCTGTGACCCAGCTCTCCCGTCTTCCCCTGTAGGTCTCTCGCAATCTCTTCCTGTCCTCCTCATGGTGTGTCAGTTTTTTCTTTTCCTGTCCCTGGTATGTCTGTCTTCCCACCCTGCTTCACCCCCTCCTCCCTTTTAATAGAGGCACTGTGTGTATTTCACACTTACTCTGTTTATTGGCGGTGCCTTTATGTGTTATTAATAGAGCCAGTGGCCAGTAGATGCATTGTGCTTTGGGGCTTTCTTTTCCCCCTTGAAAAATTCCAGCTTAAGTTATTTTTCAGTGAGTAAACAGGCTTTAATTGATGTCTCTCCCCGTGGGTCAGTGATCTATAGAGAAGCACTGCGTCCCAGTCCCCTTGAACCACAGGGCTGGAAAAGGCCAGAGCCTCTGAAGCTCTGCATGGGACCCCACAGCTGAAACCCTAGCCTGCCCTCGTACTCTGTCATCTTTCCTTCCTTCCCTCCCCCCATCCACCCACTGTACAAATCAGAGCCTTGGGGGCCGGACTGCATCTCCACACCTACTCCACGGACAAGCCAGGTCCCTGCGGTGTTTCTCCTTCTCCCTTCTTGGGTGCTGGGAATGGGATGGGCTGGGCCTCCTCTTCAGCATTTCCTCTGGGTCTGCAGACTGGCAAGGTAAAAACTGTTTCCCAAGCTCTCTGGGAACTGGGGTCCCGGGAGAAAACTGGGCTCCTTCAATCAGATGTCCAATTTTGGAAGGCTGAAGTCAGCTGGATTAATAGTCTTCCACCTATCTTGTTTTCTGGCAAGTTCATGGAGACATGGAGCTCATTCCGTGTCTGTGCCTCGGTTTTGTGGGCACCAGGAGGAAGTTGTTGCAGGAGTGGTCACATTGTTTTCTGACCCCCTGGTCACCCCACAGCTGCACACCCTTGAACTCAGTAATGCCCGTGGAGGGCCCCTGATCCCACCTTCCTGACTTGGGCTCTTTTTGGTAGGTCAGCTATTTCTGGATCCCCAGCCCATTGTTTTCAGCCTATCCCATAAGCTCCTAATTCCCTGTATTAACCTTTGTCAGTTTAAATACTGAGAGTAATTTCCTACATTTCCCACATCAGATCTGCACCCCAAGCCCCACCCCCGGAGCTCCCCTGTGGCCTCCCAGCTTCCGCTCATCACTTACCCCCTCAGCCCATGGCATTTTAAAGACAAATCTAATCTTGGAATTCCCTTGCTGAGAACTCTTCAAAAGACAGTTTTACTGAAAAGGAAATGGAACCCCCTGACCAAGGCTTAAGGTGTAGCTCCTCCCCTGCCTGCTTCAACTCCTGTTGTATGCCCCTCACACAGGCCAGATTCCTCGAACACACCATACTCTCCTTCCTCATTGCTTTAGCACATGTGGTTCTCTCTGTCTGGAATGCTCTTCCCTTCCTTGCTCTCCTGTTTCTTTGCTCTGCTAGTTCCTCTTCTCCAGGTCTCAGCTTAAATATCTCCGTTGCAAAGAGCCTCTGCTTACCGCGAGCCGGGCAGCTCCACCCTCACCAATATTCCTTCTCCCTCACCCCATCTGTGTTTTCATAGCAGCACAGTTTGCAGTTCTATGCTGGTTTGGGTGCTTGGTTATCTCTCCCTGTTGGTTGTGTCGGTTGCTACTTGATTCCACTGTTGCTTACAAAGAGCGGCTCAATCAATGCTCCTGAAGTGAAAGCCTGCCGAGGCAGTGAGGCCACGCCCAGTTAAGAGCAGCCTTTGGGGCTGTGGTTGTTAGCAAACAGCTAGTATCGCAAGCCTTACACAGAGAGGTGCTCAATATCTGAACTGGATTGAAAGTTACTTCCCTTCTGGGAGCCTCTGTTTTTCCAGTTCCCAAAACTCAAGGGTCCTGGTTCTCCCGGGAGGAGAACCAACTTCCTGCTGTAAATTCAGCCTGTATTGTACACATTGCATATGCTTGGGCTTAGTTTAAACTGTCCGGCCTGCTTTAAACCAAGTTACAAGGGTCAGATCCTACAAACAACCAAAAGAACTCCTTAGCAGAGTGGGGCCTGGGTCATGGATGTAACTCTGTCCTAAGGGCAGATTTATGGGCCTACCTTGGGGGCAAAGTGACAACTCAGCCTTAAATCATAGAAGTTATGAAAGCAGTAAGGCTGCTTCTGGAGTGGGCAACTGTCCCGGAAGCTCCGTGGTGATGGAGAGCCGCCTGCACGAGCTGGAAGAGGTCAGGGCAGATGTGGGGGAGCCCACTTCCTGGGGCACCTACTGGGCAGCTGCCTCCAGTGTCAACTATTCTGTGTCTGCCTGTATTTTATTTTTTATTTTCCAACAGTCATGGTGTCACTCTGTCTCCCAGGCTGGAGTGCAGTGGCACAGTCGTGGCTTACTGCAGCCTGGCACTCCTGGGTTCAAGTGATCCTCCCACCTCAGCCTCTTTAGCAGCTGGGACAACAGGTGCACACCACCACCATGCCTGGCTAATTTTAAATATATATATATTTTTGTAGGCTGGGCATGGTGGCTCACATCTGTAATCCCAGCACTTTGGGAAGCCGAGGTGGCTGGATCACTTGAGGTCAGGAGTTTGAGACTATCCTGGCCAACACAGTGAAAACTCTTCTCTATTAAAAGTACAAAAATTAGCCAGGAGTGGTGGCACATGCCTGTGATTCCAGCTACTCGGGAGGCTGAGGCATGAGAATTACTTGAACCTGGGAGGTGGAGGTCGCAGTCAGCCGAGATTACGCCACCACTCCAGCCTGGGCAACAGAGCAAAGACTCTTTCTCCAAATAAATAAATAAATAAATAAATAAAGATATGCCATGATCATGCCATTGCTCTCCAGCCTGGGTATCAGAGTGAGACCGTGACTTGAATATACACACACACACATACACACATATATATACATATATACACACACATACACATATATATATACACACACTTTTTTTTTTTTTTAAGAAGCAGGATCCTGGCCAGATGCGGTGGCTCATGCCTGTAATCCCAGCGCTTTGGGAGGCCGAGGTGGGTGAATCACAAGGTCAGGAGTTTGAGACCAGCCTGGCCAACATGGTGAAACCCTGTCTCTATTAAAAATACAAAAATTAACTGGGCATGGTGATGGGCACCTGTAGTCCCAGCTACTCCAGAGGCTGAAGCAGGGGAATCGCTTGAACCCGGGAGGCCGAGGTTGCAGTGAGCCGAGATCACACCGCTGCAACCTCTGCACTCCAGCCTGGGCGACAGAGCGAGACTCCCATCTCAAAAAAAAAAAAAAAAAAAAAGGCAGGATCCTGCTATGTTGCCCAGTCTAGTCTCAAACTCCTGGGCTCAAGGGATCCTCCCACTTAGGCCTCCCAAAGTGCTTGGATAACAGGAGTGAGCTATCACACCCAGCCCTGTGTCTGCCTTTAAAATGACCTTAGACTTTGCAACAAAAACACAGGAGTTAACTGGGACAAAGAGGTATGAAGAAAAGGAAACTGACACCACAAGGAAAAAAGAACACAAGGCCCGGCAGTCTAGGCTTGTATTAGCTCGTGGCCTTGCATAACATTGGGCCTTGTGCCTAGAGCCTGAGATGGCTTCACCTTTTGGGGAGTGAGAGCTCCGAGTCTGGTGGTGCTTTGACATTTTAACAAACTGGCAACATAACACTGGTGCCCCTTGTGTCTTCCCAGCACTTGCCCCCTTCAGCTCAAATTCCTTGCTTCTATTGCTGCATCTGAAATGATGTCCGAGCTGGAAATGAATAGAAAGAACACAGAACTGCTCCTGCTTCAGTCCTCACTCTTACTAGCTGTGTGACCTAGGACAATTGACCTAACAACCTCTCAGCCCCAGCAGAGAAGCAGGCCTGGCTTTCAAGGCGATTGTGAGAATTAAGTTAGATGGTACATATAAAGCACCTTAGCTTGGTGCCTTCTTCCTGGTATATCCTAAGTGTGTTTCCATGAAAAGCAGTGGGATGTTGCTATGGAAGCACAGAGCAGAGCAGAGGAGGGGTGAGCACTGGCCAACAATCAGGAGACCTGAATTCTACTCACCACTGTTGCCAATGCAGTGTGACCTTGGGTACGTCCCCTCTGGGTTGAAATAGATTTATATGTATGAAAAGTGCCCTAAAAAGTCACAACTGGGCTGGGTGTGGCAGCTCACGCCTATAATCCCAACACTTTGGGAGGCCCAAGGTGGACAGATCACTTGAGGTCAGGAGTTCAAGACCAGCCTGACCATTCCCGTTCCAATGAGGCATCGAAGCTGGCACAGGGGACTTTGCTGGCCTGCAACGGGTGTTCAGGATGGGGCTCAGAGGTTGGCACTTGGCAAGCAGAAGGGTCACGGGCTGGCCAGTAGAACAGCGCTGGGGTGCAGGAGGCAAGAAGCAGAGATGAGTCACTGAGAAGGGCAGAAGTAGGGGGACCTGTTTCCAAAGCACTAAGGCTGGTGGCCAGAGCCCTGCTGGCTGTATCAAGTCAGGAGAGTGCACTCCTGGAAGCATGGGCAAGCAGGGGGGATTCAACCTTAGTTCTGAGTCCAGAAATAAAATGGCCCTTTATTACACAGTTATCTTTGACTCCTCAAGTCCCTCTTGCTTTCACATTGAGTCACCAAATGCTGTTCTTTTTTTGATCGTCCCTACGTTTTATTCCTTTGCTTTCAATTTGGTGAGAAAGGTATACATACAGAAGTGTATACATAAACTGTGCAAAGAAGTTAGAGAATAATTGTATCATGAACCAGCACCCAGGTAAAGATATAAACACAGCCAACATCCCAGAGGCTGTGCCCCAGCCTGACCATGACCTTTTCTTCTCCCTACAGGTCCTAGTGCAGTTTTGTGATACTCACAGCCTTGCATTTCTTTATAGCTTTGCACCATTGGAGTTTTAATTGGGATTGCATTGATCTTATAAGTCACATGGAGAAAGTGGACTTCTTTTAATGTTAATCCATGGATGCGGTAGTATATCTCTCTAGTCTCTCTAGTTACAATGTCCTCTTTATCTCACAATCAAGGTTTCTGATTTTCTCCATAGAGATCTTTAACAAAAATTGTTTTCTTGGCTAGGTGTGGTGGCTTACGCCCATAATCCCAGCACTTTGGGAGGCCAACGTGGGTGGATTACTTGAGGTCAGGAGTTTGAGACCAGCCTGGCCAACATGGTGAAACCCCGTCTCTAGAAAAATACAAAAATTGGCTGGGCATCATGGCGGATGCCTGTAATCCCAGCTACTTGGGAGGCTGAGGCAGGAGAATTACTTGAACCCGGGAGGCAGAGGTTACACTGAGCCAAGATCGTGCCATTGCACTCCAGCCTGGGTGACAGAGCGAGACTCTGTCTCAAAAAAGAAAAAAAAATTGTTTTATTTCTTTCCTGAGATCTTTGCATGTACTTGTTTCATTAAGAGGTCTGTGATGTTATTATAAATGATTTTTTTTTTTTTTTGAGACGGAGTCTCACCCTGTCGACCAGCCTGGAGTGCAGTGGCGCAGTCTCGGCTCACTGCAACCTCTGTCTCCCAGGTTCAAGCGATTCTCATGCCTCAGCCTTCTGAGTAGCTGGGACTGCAGGCGCCCGCCACCACGCCCAGCTAATTTTTTGTATTTTTTAGAGGAGACGGGGTTTCGCCATGTTAGCCAGATGGTCTTGATCTCCTGATCTCGTGATCCGCCCACCTCGGCCTCCCAAAGTGCTGGGAGTGTGAGACACTGCACCAGGCCTATAAATGATTTTTCTTGCTGGATGTTTTAACTGTTACAGCTAGAACTTAAAAATGCAGCTGAGAGTGCCTATAGTCCCAGGTACTCAGGAGGCTGAGGTGGGAGTATTGCTTGGGCCCAGGAGGCTGCACTCCAGCCTGGGCAATACAGCAAGACCCCATCTCAAAAGATAAAAATTTTAAAATGAAAATGCAGTGGATTTGTGTATATTTTTATGTCTAGCAAGCTCACTAAACTCTCATGGTAACTTACCTTGTGATTCTTTGGCTTTTATATCATCTCTAAATAATGACAGCTTTTTTTTTTTTCCTTTCATATCTTTATATCCTTTTTTTTTTCCTTGCCTTTCTTCCCTGGCCGGGACTTCCAGTACAATTTGCACCCTACTGGAAGTGGTGACAATGGGCATCGTTGTCATGTTTCCATTCTCACAGGGAAAGCTATCATTGTTCCTCCACTATCTGGGATGTTTGTTACGGGGTTTTACAGCTACCCTTTGTCAGGGCAAGGGAGTCCCTTCCATTCTTAGGTTGCTAAGAGTTTTTCTCATGAGTGGATCTTTTAGTTTTCTCTACGAGCCTAGACAGGATGGTGTGACTTCCTTTTTTCCATTAAAGTGATAGATGATGCTGAGTTTTCCAATGCTGAACGGACCCTGTGCTCCTGGGAGAAAACAGGCTTGACTGTGTTGTATTGTCTTTTTTAGAAGCTGCCAGATTCAGTTTGTTACTCATGTAGGATTTTTGTGTCTATTTTTCATGAATGAGATTGCCCTGTCCTTTTTTTTTTTTTTTTTTTTCATATTTCCCTTACAAGGTGTTGGTGTCAAAGTTATAATTGCCTCACAGAACCAGTTGGGCAGTCCCCTCTTTTTCTTGTTCTGAGTTTGTGTAAAAGTGGAACTCTTTGTTCCATACATGTATGTTAAAACTCACGGGGGATGCCGTCTGGGCCTGGAGTTTGCTCTGCAGGAAGGTCGACTCCTGATGAGCTTGTTCTTTCATGAACCTCCCATCCTCCCAGACCAGACCACCTCACCAGTGGACCATGGTGGCACCCTAAGGGGCACTGCCCCAGGCCTCCTCCCCAGCCAGTCCTCCTGATCCTAGCTCTCTACCGGTCCCCACTGTCCCCTGATAAAATCTAGATTTACCGTCAGACTCAGGGCCCTCACCTGTGGCCAAACCACTTGCCTATCCCACCCTTCTGCTGTGTCCTGCTGAACTGGAGGCAGGCCTGGGCCTCCTGTGCTGGAGCCTCCGCCCACGTGTGGCCCATCCAGACTCCTCCTGCCTCTAGGGCCACCTCTTCCGGGAAGCCTGCCCCCTTCCCTTTAACTGCAGGGCCCTGTCTCCTATAGTTCCCAGTTTCCACGTATGATCAAAACCGCTGTGAAGTAGAATTAGAATCACTCCCTGAGTACTCAAGTAAGTGATCCGAGAGGATAGGTATATGCTTCCAATCATTTGCTTATTCTGTCAACAAAACATGCGAAGCTCCAGGCACCATGTGGAGCTGGAATACATCAATAACCAAGACTCCCAGCTTCCAGTCTCCAGAGCTCTCCAGTGAGTGGAAATAAGACAGCTTTCACTCGACAGGTAAGCACTGAAAAACGAGTTTTAATCACCCAGAATCCCACTGCTAACGGATCACAGCATTTCTTCTCTGCTTTTAAAAAGGCATATAATTATCTACCTGAGTAGGTACAAGCTACACACTACCCTAATTTACTGATAAGGAAACCGAGGCGTGGGGCACTGAGGCTGAAGCCGGCCCGACTTAGGAATGCTTGGGGTCTGGATTTTGACTCAGCAGCCTGACTCGGAGCCTCCCTGCCTTCTTGAAAAAATATGTGTTGAGCTGTGTCCTCGTTTGGGGCCCCGAGTTTCACTTATCTTACTACAGACACCACCTTGGGAACACGAAATGTGCATCTCGCCCCTATCTGGGTGTCACCCTCACCGGCTCCCTTGCCGCCTTTTCGGGTTGTGGGGGCAGAACCCAGCCCGGGAGTCCGGAGCCTGGGCTCTCCGGGCGCTGCCACCAACTCCCTGCGGTCCCAGCTCGTCACTCGGCCTCTCTGCGC
>NW_012104253.1:4026195-4032900 GCF_000951045.1 Mandrillus leucophaeus
AGGAGAATGGCGTAAACCCGGGAGGCGGAGCTTGCAGTGAGCTGAGATCCGGCCACTGCACCCCAGCCTGGGCTGTTAACAGAGCAAGACTCCGTCCCAAAAAAAAAAAAAAAAAAAGAACACGCCGCGCCCCGCCCCAGCCTGGTCGCTCTAGATCTCGACCCTGATGCAATTTGGGGAAGCCTACAAAGCCCTTCTCAAAATATTTTTAAGTGAATAAAATAAGATTAGGAAGGAAGGCTACTATGGTAAATAGTTGACCAGGCGCGAGGCTCAGGCCCGTAGTCCGAACACTTTGGGAGGCCGAGGCTGGAGGATCGCTTGAGACTAGGAGTTGGAGAGCAGCCTGACCAACACAGTGAGACCATCTCTACAAGAACTTTTTTTTGTTTGTTTAATTCGCCGGGCGTGGTGGAGCACAACTGTGGGCCCAGCTAGTGGGGAGCTGAGGCAGGAAGATCCCTTAAGCCAAAGAGGTCAAGGCTGCAGTGAGCCGAGATCGGTGCCACTTCACTCCAGCCTAAGAGACAGTGAGATTTGCAGAAAGAGAGAAAAGAAATACAGTAACACAGTTAATAAAAGTCTTAACACACATGTAATAATGTATTTGAAGTTGCAAGTCTAATATTCACCATGATTTTGAAATACCAGTGAGTATAAATGATATTTAGAGATTTCTGCAACAGCTGAAATGTGATATGAATATATCTGGGTTTCTCTTGGTGACAAAGTCACAGGGACAGCTAACACCTACTACGGTGGGAATTTAATATCAGTTAGAGGTGGGTGAAAATGAGATCGCATACATTCCTTCAGCCCAACTTCAGAACCCCCCTGGCTTCTATCCTCTGACCTCTCTTCCCCTCCCCTCTCTCCGTGGATCCCAGGTTAAGAACCTCCACCCAGGTGACAGGGTGTGAAGAGCTCAGTGGGAGGGGCAGAGAGGAAGAGCCTCCCTGACCCCGGTGTTTGCCTAAAGACAAGCACAGAGCCAGTTTTCATACTCTGGGCCTTTGCACATGCTGTTCCTCTGCTGGGCCTTCCCAGCCCCCTGCCCCCTCTGCTACCCCAACCTCCTGTCTCCTTGAAAATACCCTACCTTACATCACCCCCAGCATCGGGTTTCCTCTCTTCTCTTGCTGTCTAGTATCTTCCAGCTCCACTCAGAGCCTGTGTGTTGACATCAGGGGTTTGTGTTCACGCCTGGCCTCCTGCTGGGCTGAGCTAGGCAAGGCCTGGGCTGGGGCTGCTCCATCGCTAGGGGCCATTTCAGTACTGGTGCTCAATGCATGTTTATTGAATGGATGCAAAAGGTCATGCCCACCATGTTCTCTAAGCTCCTTGCAGTCAGCAGCCGCCTGACTTATCTTTGGGCTCCCTCCCCTGGCAACAGCAAAGGCTGTGTCACCAACCCCTCTAACCATGCTCCCGAGGGGGGTCTTGCATACTTTCTCACAGGTCGTGTCCCAAGAGCCCATTTCACCAGTGGGGAACCTGACCCTGGGAAAGGTCGAGGCTGGCTCCCTTGGTCTGGGAGCTGGCAAGTGGTGCATGAGGAATTCCACCCAGCCCGCCCTGGCCACACTGCTATTCGGTACATCAGCTCAAAGGGCCTCTGCAGAGGCCAAGGTGATGGGAGAGTTGGCCACATGTGAGAATAAGCCCATGCCCTCTGGAGGGGACTCTACTTTGAGTGATAACACTTCTTAAAATGGTTAAGTCATCATTAAGACAAAAACCAAATACACTTCTGATTTCATTCACCCTGTGCACTCGTGGTCACCCCAGCCAAGGGAGACTCAGTGATGCAGGGGATTGAGAAGCAGCCACTGTCTCGATGCTCCCAGCATGGTGGGGGCGTCAGGGGTGTGAGCTGGAGTGGGGAAGGGGAGGGCAGGGTTCACTGGGGCAGGCTGAAAGGGCTTCACAGAGGAGGTGCTGCTTGGGTGAGGCCTAAAGGTCAGTAGGAATTACCTGTATGCAAGAGAGGATGGAAGGGAGGAGGACGACACAGTGGTCCAAAGGCGAGAGGGGTGAACCTGTAAGTCCCATTCGGACAACTGAGCTCAGCTTGGGGAGCTTGGCCTTCAGGAGCCTCCAGCACAGCACACAAAACCAGTCAGCCACAAAACCAGGAAGTGGGTGTTAAGCTGCTTCTACCCATGCAGGTAAAGTTGAGAGAACCGGTGAGATGATTTCCTGCAGAGAGGATCCCGGAGCAGAGTCCATGGCTGTGAGCCTCCAGACCTCAGGTGTGAAAGGTAGTGATGGGAGAGGGAAGGGCACCCCAGGTAGAGGACACAACCTGGACACAGGAGTGGAGACTGGATTGGGAGTAAAGGAGTGAGGCTGCCTGGTGCCTCAGAGCTGGAGGAAGAATGACAACTGAGACCAGACAGCTGGGCTGAGGCAGGACACCTGGGGCTGGCGGGCAGGAGGGCACGTGTACAGGGAGAGCCGTGGAGGCCTTTGGCTACTCTAGCACTGTGTGGAGGATGGCGGAGAAGAGTTCCCGCTGCCCCCAGAGCCCAGCATGGGGATCCTGGGTAATAACCACACCCACCCACCTACCCAATGGGTACAGACCTTTTATCTCATTGGATTCACCCAACATCTTATGAAGAAGGCAGAAAAATTTATTCATTTTTCCAAAAAACACAATGCGTTTAGATCTGAGCTGGAATAACAGAATTTTCTTTTTCTTTTTACTTTTCCCTCCCTTCCTCCTTCCCTCCCTTCCTTCTCTCTTTCCTTTCTTTTTTGACAGGGTCTCATTCTGTCACCCAGACTGGAGTGCAGTAGCACAATCAGGGATTGCTGAAGCCTCAACTTCCTGAGCTCAAGTGATGCTCCCACCTGAGCCTCCTTAGTAGCTGGGACTACAGGTGTGCACACCACACCCAGCTAATTTTTGTATTTTTGTAGTGACAGGGTCTTGCCATGTTGCCCAGGATGGACAGAGAACTTTCACATTCTGTATTATGTATTTCTGAATTATTGTAAAATTTGATAATGAGCATATATTACCTTTGAAAAAAGACAATAAAGACTTTTTAAAAATAATGATCCAGACCGGGCACAGTGGCTTAAGCCTGTAATCCCAGCACTTTGGGAGGCTGAGGCGGGTGGATCACGAGGTCAGGAGATCGAGACCATCCTAGCTAACATAGTGAAACCCCGTCTCTACTAAAAATACAAAATATTACCTGGGTGTGGTGGCATGCACCTGTAGTCCCAGCTACTCGGGAGGCTGAGGCAGGAGAATGGCATGAACCCAGGAGGTGGAGCTTGCAGTGAACAGAGATTGTGCCACTGCACTGTAGCGTGGGTGACAGAGTGAGACTCTGCTCAAATAATAATAATAATAATGATCCAGGCCGGATGTGGTGGCTCACACCTGTATTCCCAGCACTTTGGAAGGCCGAGGTGGGCGAATCACTTGAGGTCAGGAGTTGGAGACCAGCCTGGCCAACATGGTGAAACCCCATCTCTACTGAAAACACAAAAATTAGCTGGGCATGGTGGCATGCGCCTGTAATCGAATCCCAGCTACTCTAGAGGTTGAGGTGGGAGAATCACTTGAACCCAAGAGGTAGAGGTTGCAGTGAGTCAGGATTGCACCACTGCACTCCAGCCTGAGCAACACACCAAGACTCTCAAAAAAAAAAAAAAATTCAGGACTAGGATACAAAATTGACTCTCTCCCAAATTAGCTGGATTTTCCAAATGTCCAAATATCACAATGCACACCCTCTTCATTCACACAGGCCCCTTCATGGAGACTCACAGCAGAGGTTGCCCTGAGGTCTCAGTAATTGATAAGATTCTTAACCTTAGGATCCCTATCTAACCCTGTTTCTCTTTTGTACTGGCCACGAGGAAGCAGGATGTCAAATGTGAATTTCCCCTCCTTCTGGGCTTGGCATTTGTGCAGGACCTTCTGCCATGTACTATTGTTATTTGTTTTTAGAGACAAGGTTACTATGTTGTCCAAGCTGGTCTCAAACTCCTGGGCTCCAGGAATTCACCTACCTCAGTCACCCAAAGTGCTGGGATTCCAGGTGTGCGCCTTGACTGAGCCCGGTCTGCCATCCATTTTGCATACTAACTATACTCCTTTGTCTAACTCCTCTACCTTTATTTTACTTTATATTCATTTTTACTGAAGCTGCCTCTTCCTTTTGGAATGAGACAGGACACAAGTTGATACTTTTTTTTTTCCTTTTGAAACGAAGTCTCACTCCATCCTCCAGGCTGGAGTGCAGTGGGCTTCAGCCTCCAACTCCCCAGATTCAGGCAACCCTCCCATCTCAGCCTCCTGAGTAGCTGGGACCACAGGCGCACACCACCACACCTAATTTTTGTATTTTTTAATACCCGGCCACCATACAGGAGCCACCATATCTGGCCGGTACATTTTTTCCTTAAAAACCATAGAAAAGCAACTGAAAGGGGAAAAAAAACCTAACTAAAAGAGGGCAAGCACATTTGCTGGGTGCAGTGGCTCACACCTGTAATCCAAGCATTTGGGGAGCCGAGGTGAGAGGATCCCTTAAGACTGGGAGTTTGAAACCAGCCTGGGCAACATAGTGAGACTTCATCTCTACAGAACATTAAATTAGTTGGGCATGGTGGAGCAAACCTGCAGTCCAGCAGCTTAGGAGGCTGAGGTGGGAGGAGTGCTTGAGCCCAGGAATTTGAGGTTACAGTGAGCCACAATTGCACCATGGTACTAAAATCTGAGTGACAGAATGAGACCCTGTCTCAAAAAAAGAAAAAAGAAGGCCGGATATGCTGGCTCACGCCTGTAATCTCAGCACTTTGGGAGGCCGAGGCAGGTGGATCACCTGAGGTCAGGAGTTCAAGACCAGCCTGGCCAACATGGCGAAACCCCTTCTCTATTAAAAATACAAAAAAGTAGCCAGGCATGGTGACAGGCACCTGTAATCCCAGCTACTCAGGAGGCTGAGGCAGGAGAATCACTTAAACCTGGAGGCAGAGGTTGCAGTGAGCCGAGACTGTGCCGCTGCACTCCAGCCTGGGCAACAGGGCAGGACTCCATCTCAAAAAATAATAATAATGATAATAATAATATGTTTTGGGAGGCTGAGGCAGATGAATTGCTTGAGCCCAGGAGTTCAAAACCAGCCTGGGCAACATAATGAGACCCTGTCTCTACAAAAAATACAAAAATGAGCTAGGCGTGGTGGCATGTACCGGTAGTCCCAGCAACTCAGAAGGCTGAGGTGGGAGGATGCTTGAGACCAGGAGGTGTAGGTTTCAGTCAGCCGAGATCACGCCACTGCACTTCAGCTTGGGCGACAGAACCAGACCCTGTCTCTAAATAAATACATAAATAAAATGAAAAAGGTAGGTAATGTATTCACATGAGACAACAATTTAAAGGCACAAAAGGCTAGTGTTTCAGAAAGACTGTCAAGCCACGTCTTTCCCTGCTCTCACACCAACACAGCAACCATCAACACGAAAGACTTCTGTGACCCCAAAATATATGGGGATTTCTCCCCACCAGCAAGCAAGCAATCAGTTCTGCAGCAGATGCCAGCTGGGTGTCCTCCAATTCAATTCCGACACCATCTACCTGGAGCTGGCCTCAGATCCCACAGGTAGCCACCCCCCTTCTCACATCAGTTGCCAAATCTGGGCCTCCGGAGCTTCTGGCTTCAAGTTGGGGTTCCCACAACCTCTGCTCTGGGTTTGATTTACTGGTGTGGCTCACAGAACTCAGAGAAACCTGTACATTTGCCAGTTTACTATAAAGGATATTGTGAAGGATACAATGAAGAGACGCATTGGCGCGGTATTGGGGTAGGGCCTTGCTGGGCACACCACCCTCCAGGAGCGCTCCCAAGCCTGTCCTCTTGGGTCTCTATGGAGGTTTCCTAATGTCAGCATTTCTTCCCCCAGGGTATGGGGTGGAGCCTTCTCTGGAATGAGGGTCTTAGGACCCAAGATCAGAAAGGAGGACAAAGATTAGGGTCCTGCCTTGGGCAGATGAAAGGAGGCAGGAGAAGACTGGAGAGATTCTGTTTCCTGAGGCCTAACACTCCCAACATTCTGTTTTTAATTATTGTTTTTATTTACTTATTTTTTACCTTTTCAGTGGTGCTGACACTCCCAACATTCTAACAAAAGACTAACAAGGGCTCTGGGAGTTATGAGATAGGAACCATGGATCTCACACACACACACACACACACACACACACACACACATAAACATAGCCATGGGTAACATGGCTAAACCCCATGTCTACAAAAAAAAAAAAAAAAATTAGCTGGGTGTGGTGGTGCACCTGTAGTCCCAGCTACTTGGGCAGCTGAGGTGGGAGAATCGCCTGAGCCCTGGAGGTCGGGGCTGCAGTGGGCCAAGATTGCACCACTGCACTCCAACCTGGGCAAGGGAGTAAGATTCTGTCTCAAAAAAACAAAACAAAACGTATTCTCATCACACCATAGCTAGTCAGTGAAAAGCCAGTCTTCCCCCAACTCTTTCCCCCAGCTCACCTCTCCAGAAGGGACGACTCCTAGCAGTTTCTTGGGTATCCCCTCCGGAGACAGTCCTCACAAATATATGAAACATACGTAATATTCTACACTTTGCTTTTCACATAACACTGGAGTGGAGATCTTCCCATATTACAGCACAGAGCTTCCTCACTTTTCCTGGCTGTGTCATTGGCTA
>NW_012104253.1:4032950-4033257 GCF_000951045.1 Mandrillus leucophaeus
AACAGCATCTCAAGTACAGAACAAAATGGAGTCTCTTATGTCTACTTCTTTCTGCACAGACACAGTAACAGTCTGATCTCTTTTTCTTTTCCCCACAGTACTCATAGAAAAGAACAGATCGAGGCTGGGTGCAGTGGCTCATGCCTATAATCCCAGCACTTTGGGAGGCCAAGGCGGGCGGATCACCTGAGGTCAGCAGTTCGAGATTAGCTGGGTCAACATGGTGAAACCTCACCTTTATTAAAAGTACAAAAAAAATGAGCCTGATGTGGTGGCAGGCACCTGTAATCCCAGCCACTCGGGAGGC
>NW_012104253.1:4035563-4037584 GCF_000951045.1 Mandrillus leucophaeus
TCCTCCTGCCTCAGCCTCCCAAAGTGCTGAGATTATAGGCATGAGCCACCGCACCTGGTCCTATTTCCTTAAGTTCTATGAGTCATTCTAGCCAATAATTGAACCAGAGGAGGTGGTCTTGGAAACCTCCAGCTTACAGTCGCTCAGTCAGAAATACATGAGGATGGATTTACATTTGGCTTCTGAAATGCGGGCATTTTTGTGGGACTGAATCCTTAACTTGTGGAATCTGATGTTAATTCCAGGTAGATAGTGTCAGAATTGAATTGAATTCTAGGACACTCAGTGTTGGTCAGAGTGGGGAAAATTCACACACGTGGTATCAGAAGTACTCTGTGTGAGTGTAGACCAACTGTTTTCACAATGCGTGACCCAGGGATGCTTCTGAAACTTCATCACCCATGGGTGTCTTTCATTTATAGAGCTTCCTTGGCACAGAATTTAGGTATCGGACGCTGATCGGTGATTGACTTGTGACTGAACAATGGCTATGTTGAATTCATGCTCTGAAATCCGCGATACTGCAGTCTACGATTCATCCTTTCAACTTCCCGTAGTAAAAACTCAGGAGAAAAACAGCCTGATTCTAAATGGAGCAGCTCCGCTGGGAGTTGGTAGATAGGACACCCAAACTGCAGAGAAAACCCAGAATAAAGTGAAGCTCATTTTAAGAACTCTTGAGTCCAAAACCTTAAAAACACATGCACTTTTCGGCCCAGCAATTCCACTTCTAGGACTTTCCCAGGGTCATAAACCAGAGACTCAGATACTCCCCCAGGGTGGTTTCCGCTCAAATTGGAAAAAAACTCAGTGTCCACAGAAGGGGGGCACAGAACTGGGGCAGTGGGGTTGTGGTTAAGTAAATGGAGATGTAGCCCTGGGACTGGGTCCCCTAGGCCGAGGGAAACATGAGCAGGAAATGGATAAATAGAAAGATAATCAAGTTTTAAGTCCCCAGAGAGAAGGCTGGTTACGAAATAGTATATGCAATGTGATTTTTTTTTTTTTTTTTTGAGGAGTCTCTTTCTGTCACCTGGGCTGGAGTATAGTGGTGTGATCCCGGCTCACTGCAACCTCCACCTCCTGGGTTCAAGCAATTCTCCTGCCTCAGCCTCCCGAGTAGCTGGGACCACAGGGATGCGCCACCATACCCGGCTAATTTTTGTATTTTTAGTAGATACGGGGTTTCACCATGTTGGCCAGGCTGGTCTCGAACTCCTGACCTCAAGTGATCCACCCACCTCGGCCTCCCAAAGTGCTGGGATTACAAGCATGCACTACTGCGCCCGGCCTACAATGTGGTTCTAATGTAAGATAACAAGTACTCTGAAGGGGTGGCCTGCCCCTCCACACCTGTGGGCGTTTCTCGTTAGGTGGAACGAGAGACTTGAGAAAAGAAAAGAAATGAGACCGAGACAAAGTATAGAGAAAGAAAAAGTGGGCCCAGGGGACCAGCGCTCAGCATATAGAGGACCCACGCCGGCACCGGTCTCTGAGTTCCCTCAGTATTTATTGATCATTATCTTTACCATCTTAGAAAAAAGGAAGTGGCAGGATAATAGGATCATCGTAGGGAGGTCAGCAGTAAGACACATGAATAAAGATCTCTGTGACATGAATGAGTTTAAGGAAAAGTGCTGTGCCTTGATATGCATATGCAAACATCTCCGTAAACCTTTTTAGTGTATAAAGAGCAGCATTGCGATAGCACGTCCCACCTTCAGCCCTAAGGCGGTTTTCTCCTTTCTCAGTAAACAGAACATACAACATACGACATACAAACAGAACATACTCAAGTTTTACACCAAGATGTTTCATTGCCCAGGGACAGGCAGGAGACAGATGCTTTTCTCTATCTCAACTGCCAAGAGGCCTTCTTTCCTCTTATACTAGTCCTCCTCAGCACAGACCCTTCACGGGTGTCAGGCTGGGGGATGATCAGGTCTTTCCCTTCCCACGAGGCCATATTTCAGACTATCACATGGGGAGAAACCTTGGACAATACCTAGCTTTCCTAGGCA
>NW_012104253.1:4040534-4044311 GCF_000951045.1 Mandrillus leucophaeus
ATCTCGGCTCACTGCAACCTCCGCTTCCTGGGTTCAAGTGATTCTCTTGCCTCAGCCTCCCAAGTAGCTGGGATTACAGGAGCCCGCCACCACGCCCAGCTAATTTTTAACATTTTTTAATTTTTTTGAGACGGAGTTTCGCTCTTGTTGCCCAGGCTGGAGAAACTGCGCGTTCTCCAGCTAACCGCAACCTCCGCCTCCCGGGTTCAAACCATTCTCCTGCCTCAGCTTCCCGATTAGCTGGGATTACAGGCATGTGCCACCACACCCGGCTAATTTTTTTGTATTTTAAGTAGAGATGGGGTTTCTGCATGTTGGTCAGGGTGGTCTCGAACTCCCAACCTCAGGTGATCCACCTGCCTCGGCCTCCCAAAGTGCTAGGATTACAGGTGTGAGCCACTGCGCCCGGCCTATGTGAAGGTTTATCTAAGCCCTCACCTCTCAGTGGTAGGCAGTCATTCGATAATACCTCAATGTGAAAAAATCAGTAACCATTAATACTGTGTAAACCTGTCACTTCCACGTATGGAGGGGAGAACCAGAAGAAACATCTAGAAGAGTACAAAATGGCTGCCTCTTCGGGGAGGACCCAGGGTGGGCAAAGCAAGGCAAGGGACTGCCTTTTATCATTGTAAGCCTTATAGTTCTATTTGTCTGTTAAAAATATGTACCTGTTATTAATTTTATTGAAAAGAAAAAGCTAAAGTAAAAAAGAAAAAAGGAAGAAAATGAAGGATCAAAGAGGTGAAGTGATTTCCCCAAGGTAACACAGGATTCAGAGCTAAGTGTGTCTGAGTTCATACTTGGGATAGCCACAACCCTGCAGCCTTGCCCAGCCCTTGGCCTGTTGCTGGAGTTGGGGTCTACGGGACCAGCCTCCAACCTTGAAGACAGATCACCTTCTGCTATGAGATGTTGCTGATGTGCGAGCCTGTTGGAGACATTAACCTGATGAGCCTTTATGAAACAGAAAGGCCTTTTCACTTGTCTGACCTTGCAGGCTGATTTGTGGGGATTCAGTGTCCACCAAAGCCCCAGCCCAGTGCCATCAAATCAGTAGAGCGTTCTCTAAGTTGGCGGCATTGTTTTGCGAGCCCATGGATGAGCTGTTCTCCAAGGTCAGCCACAAATGTGTCAGAATTCAAACCCAGGGTCTGGGTTTGAATTCAGGTCTCAGTACCTGATGATCCTCAGCACAGTGGTGGGGCCAGTACTGAGAAGTACACGGAGTCTGGAAAGTACGGCCTGGTCTTGGCAATGTGGTGGAGGTGGGGCTGGATGGACCCTGGAGAGAGCAGCATGTGAAAGGCCCAGGTGCGTGGCCTGGGAGCTAACATGGGACAGTGTAGCTGGAGAATAGAGCACAGGGTGGGAGAACCAGGGGGTTGCAGCGAGAGATGGGCAGAGATGGAAGCAGGGCTTTGAAGGGCCTTGCAGGTTGCCATTGGTCCCTTTGGCCCTGATATCAGGGTAGCAGTGAAGGTTCGTGGCCATCACAAATGCCTGTCTATGCTCACCTCTCCTCTCCGCTTTCCTTCCCACCCCCACCCCCACCCCCACAGGCCCTGACTCTCCCTTCCAGAGACTGCCCATCAGTTTTCACCAGCAGAGCTTCAGGCCCCAGGCTGCCTGGTATGAGGGTGCCCTCAGCTCCCCAGGCCTGTCCCCAGACAGTCCAGCTGGGGGACCCAGGCAGTCATTCAGCCTCTGGGGCCTCCACTGACTCCCCAGGAACAAACGAGCCTTTGTGTCTCCCTCCCAGGGCTGCCATGGGCCTGAACATCAAGTAGCCTCTAAAGTGCCTGGCAGGGGGTCTGGTACTCAGATGATGCCCAGGGATGTTAGTTCCTTAGCCATCCTCCCGCTCCTTGGTTTATATCAACACACAGGTATTAACGTGCCTTCTGTGAGCCACTCTCTACTTACTGGGGAGATACAGAGATGAAAAGTCAGTGGGTGTAGACAAGCAGATGGCAGCACAGGGTGGGGTGGTCGGTGCCAGTAGGAGGAAGATGCACAGGGTATGAAGAAGCCCCAGAAGGCCCTTAACCCAACCCCAGCGGGGGCTGCAAAGAACAGTCGGAGCAAGCGAGGGGGAGGGGAAGAGGGAAAGGGCGTTCTGAGCAGAGGGCACAGTCTGGGTGAGTCTAGGCCAGCAAGGAGCACGTGGCACGCCGCGGGGGTCTGGCGGGAGGCCTGGCAAGGATTTGTGTCTTTATCCCCAAAAAGCCACTCCGGGGTGTGAAGCACCGCCGCTAGGTGGGGAAGGGAGGCGAAAGCAGCGGCTCCAGAGCACCTGAGCGCAGGTCCGAGGGCCCGGAAGAGCGGAAGCAGCGCCGCTCAGGTCTCCGGCCCCGCTCTCTGGCCGAGGTGTCAGGCCTGACGCCCCGCCCACAGCTCGCTGAAGGGCTACGGGACGCGTGGGTTCAGACTTTGCCCCCCTCGCTGGTTGGCCCGAGCAGAGGACACATGACCCAGAGCGGCCAATCCTCGCGCCTCAGGGACCCATGCCCACTATTCCGGAGCCCGGCCCGCCTGATTGTCCCGCGCGGGAGCCTTCGGAAGACTGGCCGGCAGGGGGCGACAAAGGGCAACTTGAGCCGCCGGGACGCGGTTGTGGAGGCCCCACGGCTGCCGGGCAGTAGCGATTTCCAGGACGGCCGGGTGACCAAGTTAAGTGACCTTTTTATGGCGTGTGTGGTCGCCGAGGCTGCCCCGCGTCTGACATCCCCGGGGCAGTGGGCCCTCCTTGTGTGGCCTGGCGCTTGGTTGCTGGCCCACCCCGCTCTACTAGGCCTCAGTTCCTAGTCTCTTGAGGGTCTGGGCTTCTGCAGGGACGTAGGAGTTACAAAACGCGTCCTCTGCCCATGTCCCCCCGTGTTTTTTGAGGTGTTGACCTCCACCTCCCAGAGCTCACGCTGCTTCCTCCAGGAAGCTTGTCTCACTCGAGCCCCACCCCTGACCCCCGTGCTCTTGGGCCCACAAACAGGCCCCTGGGCCTTGACGCATGGTCATCTGGGGACGCCTGTCCCAGAACGCAGAGCCTGGGCAGAGCCCCCTCCCCAGCCAAGGCCCCAGGTTCGTTGGGGGTCCTGAGGCTGGTAAAGGCTGCCTTTCGTCAGGCTGAGGCCATGAACTTGGCATGGTCCATCACCATCCACAGTCGACTAGGAGGAGATGCAAAGGGAGAGGCCCCTGCCGAGGCCTGGGGTCCCCACGAGGCGCGGGAGTTGGGGAGCCGAGAAGTGTCCCCTGACTTCTCCCACCCCGCCCTGAGCCTGTCCCCATCTGGACTTAAGCTTTCGACCACTTCAGAAGTGGGCGGGTAGGGGGTGATAATTTGCCAAGACATGCACAGAACAAAGCTTCTGGAAACAGGCTCTTCCAGAATTCAGCAGAGCCTGCTGGAAAGGCCACTCACCCCCGCGGGTGCAGCAACGGTTTTGCCAAAAAAACGGGACATGAAATTAAGCCTTACCTATTTATCTTGGTGATAGCCTCTCCCAGAGAAGGTCAGCTCTAAAAGGGAAGAAAAGTCTATCCCCTGTTATAAATAAATAAATAAACACACACACACACACACACACACACACACACACACACATATATATATATATATATATTTTTTTTTTTTGAGACAGAATCTCACTGGTTGCCCAGGCTCGAGTACAGTGGCGCAGTCTCGGCTCACGGCAAGCTCCGCCTTCCGGGTTCAAGCGATTCTCCTGCCTCAGCTTTCCGAGCAGCTGGGATTACAGGTAATGGCCACCATGCCCA
>NW_012104253.1:4047691-4051389 GCF_000951045.1 Mandrillus leucophaeus
TCTCAGCTCACTGCAACCTCCACCTCCTGGGCTCAAGTGATCCTCCCACTTCAGCCTCCCAGTAGCTGGGATTACAGGTCCACGCCACCATGGCTGGCTAATTTTTTGTATTTTTAGTAGAGACAGGGTCTTGCCATGTTGCCCAGGCTGTTATGGAACTCCTGGGTTCAAGTGTTCTTCCCACCTCAGCCTCCCAAAGTACTGGGATTATAGGCTTGAGCCACCTTGCTTGGCCAGAAGAAATTTCTAAGTGTGAAGTGAAATAAAATGCAGAGACCAATCTCTAAATTGAAAGCATTTTATTTGAGAAGCAAGAATGGCAATTTGGGGCATAGAAACAGACCAGGTAGTTTTCAGTATGTCTGAAGAACAAAGAGAAGGTTGGAGGTTTTATAAAAGAGACATGTTATACGTTGTTTTAAAAGGAAGTTCATGGCTATTAGTAAAGTTTTGGGGAGCTGACAAGCTTTGGTGAGCAATGAGGATGCCGTGGGTAAAACTAGTCTTAGAGTTGCACCAAGTTGTTCCAGTAACCAGTAGGTAAACCGGTGTCAGGTTACAACAGGCAGTTTCAGCAGCCAGGTTTGCAGAGAATGACGTTCTTGGAGCAATGTTATGTGACCCCAGTGCTTTTTCCTCCTGGCCTCTCAACTCTGTTTTAGTTGGATCTGGCAACAGTAACCTGATTGTATGATCAACTTTCACATTAGCAAAATGGAGACGGAGCTGCATGGTGACTTATACTAATTATTCTTTTTTTTTGTTTGAGATGAAGTTTCGCACTTGTCACCCAGGCTGGAGTGCAGTGTCGTGAATTCAGCCAGTGCCACCACACCTGGCTAATTTTTGTGTTTTTAGTAGAGATAGGGCCTCACCATGGTTGCCAGGCTGGTCTTGAACTCCTAGGCTCAAGTGATCCACCTTCCTCAGCCTCTCAAAATGCTGGGACTATAGGCTGGGCCACCATGCCCAGCCCTGCCTAATTTATTTTAAAAAGGAATTTATTTCTTACAGTTACAGAGGCTGAGAAGTCCCAGGTCGAGGGGCCACATCTGTTGAGGACCTTCGTGTTGGTGGGGGCTCTCTGCAGAGTCCTGAGGCAGTGCAGGGCATCACATGGTGAGGGTTGAGCATGCTAGCCCACTCTCATGATAACCCGTCAATCCAATAGCACACTAAGCCCTCATGACCCAGTCACACCCTAAATGCCCTACCTCTCACTATTGCTACATTGGGAATTAAATTCGAACATGCATTTTGTTTGTTTGTTTTGTTTGTTTTGAGACAAAGTCTCATTCTGTCTCTCAGGCTGGAGTGCAGTGGCACGATCTTGGCTCACTGGAACCTCCACCTCCCTGGCTCAAGTGATTCTCCTGCCTCAGGCTCCCAAGTAGCTGGGATTACAGGTGCGCACCACCACTCCTGGTTAATTTTTGTATTTTTAGTAGAGATGGGGTTTCACCATGTTCGCCAGGCTGGTTTTGAACTTCTGACCTCAAATGATCCACCCGCCTCAGGCTCCCAAAGTGCTGGGATTATAGGCGTGAGCCATCACGCCCAGTCTGAACATGCATTTTGGAGGGGACAAATATTCAAACCATAGCATTCTGCCCGTAAGTTCCCCAAAACTCATGTCTTTCTCACATACAAATATAGTTATTCCATCCTTGTAGCCCCAATGCTGTAACTAATTCCAGCACCAACTCAAAAGTCCAAAGTCCAGAGTCTCATCTGTAATCCCATGAAATCAAAACAAGTTATCTACTCCCCAGATATAATGGTGGCATGGGCATAAGGCAGACACTCCCATTCCAAAGGTAGGAAGAGGCTACATGAAAGGAGGAACAGGTTCCACGCAGCTCTGCAACTCAGCTGGGCAGACATTAAGGGTTAACGCTGGAGAATGATCTCTTTTGACTCCATGTCCTGCACCCTGGACACACTAGGACAGGTTGGGCCCCAAGGCCCAGGCAACCCACTCCTATGGCTTTGCTGGAAGCATGTCTGGCTGTCTGGGTTGGAGTGCAGTGCCTGAGGTTTTCCCAGGTGGATGTGGCACGCTGCTGGGGCTCTGTAGTTCTGGGGGCCTACAGTGGTCCCCCTCCCATGGCCACATTAGCCATTAGCCTGGTGGGGACTCTGTGCTGCAGCTCAGACCCCACATTTCCTCTGGGCATTGCTCTACGGGGGGCTGTCTGTGGGGGCTCTGCCTTTGTGACAAGTCTCTTCCTGGGTCCCCAGGCTTTCTTTTGCAATCTGGGTGGAGGCTGCCAAACTTCACAGCTCTTGTGTTTTGCAAGTCTGCAGAATGAAACTGGGCACGGTGGCTCATGCCTGTAATCCCAGTACTTTGGGAGGCCAAAGTGGGAGGATCACGAGGTCAGGAGATCGAGACCATCCTGGCTAACACAGTGAAATCCCGTCTCTACTGAAAATACAAAAAAATTAGCCAGGTGTGGTGGCAGGCGCCTGTAGTCCCAGCTACTTGGGAGGCTGAGGCAGGATAATGGTGTGAACCGGGCAGAAGAGGTTGCAGTGAGCCGAATTTACGCCACTGCACTCCGGCCTGGGCGATAAGAGCAAAACTCCGTCTCGCGGTGGGGGGGCGGGGAAGTTATATTGTTTACCTCTTTTCTAAGTCATCATTTTACACTTTTTATTATTTCTTTCCTTTTGTCTCCATTGATTTTTTTTTGTTTGTTTTTTTTACCCCTAACTTGTTGAGTTAGATGCTTCGTTCATTAATTTTCATTCATCCTTATTAACATGAGTATTTAAAGCTATGAGTTTCCTTCTGTGTATTGCTTTAGCTGTTTATCTTAGATTCTGATATGCGGTGTTTCAGATGTTGTTTTCTAGATGTTCTGAAGTTTCAACTCGATAGCCTTTCTGATCCAAGAGCAACTTAAGAGTTCTTAAACTTACAGGTAGTTAGGTCATTTTGTTTTCTAGTTTCATTATTAATTTCCAGTTTGATTTGCATTGTGATTAATGCAGTCTGTTCTACATATATTTAGAATATATTGATTTTTAAACAATAATTTAATATGTAGTTGATCTTTCTGAATGTTGAACTGTCCATCGGCAAAGGTGTAGTCTGTTTTTAGAGTAGAGGGTTTGATATAAATAAATCTATCTCAATAATTATATTATTAGGTCTTCCCTAAATTTACTTAACTTTTTGTACACATACTCTCTGAGAGGTGAGTTAAAATTTCTTACCACTGGTGTTTTTATTCTTTCTCTTTGTATTTCTTTTGGTGTATAAATGCAGATACTGTGTTATTGGTGCATATTAGTGCATGTTGTTTGGAATATAGTAGATGATGGTATATAGTAGATGATGAATGCAAGTCATTGTGACTTACATTCATTATTATTATAAGGTGCTCTTCTTGGTCTCATGTTTTGTCCTGAATTTGATCCCTGCTTTCTGTTTGTGCACATTTGCCTATTACCTCTTGTACCATCTTTTTATTTGCATTATTTTTGAGTTGACTTGTTTGGGGAGTGTCTTTTGCTTCCTGCTTAGGGTTGAATGTCAGCAGGCATTTCCCTTTAAAGATGAGTTTAATCCAACTGGGCACGGTGGCTGATGCCTGTAATCCCAACACTTTGGTAGGCTGAGGTGGGCAGATCACCTGAGGTCAGGAGTTCGAGACCAGCCTGGTCAACATAGTGAAACCCCATCTCTACTA
>NW_012104253.1:4057459-4059972 GCF_000951045.1 Mandrillus leucophaeus
TTGGAGACAGAGTCTTGCTGTCTCACCCAGGTTGGAGTGCAGTGTGCAATCTCAGCTCACTGCAACCTCCACCTCCTGGGTTCAAACGATTCTCCTGCCTCAGCCTCCCAAGTAGCTGGAATTACAGGCTCCTGCCACCTTGCCCAGCTAGTTTTTACATTTTCACCATGTTGGCCAGGCTGTTCTCGAACTCCTGACCTCAAGCAATCCAACTGTCTGGGCCTCCCAAAGTGCTGGGATTACAGGTGTGAGCCACTGTGCCCAACCTATGCTCACTTTTCAATTAAACTGCACACATTTTAAGATTATACCTGTTTAACAAGTATAGGAGCTATGAGATCCATCATGTTTTAAAATGGGCCTTATTATGATTCTGGCATGGTGCGGCCCACAGAGCAGGACTCGACTGCCATGGGAAAGAATTTGTTACTTACAGTTCCCAAGAGGAGAGGGCACACCTTGCCACACATGGCCACCTGGGGACGCACCAGGGCAGGCTGGGGGGCAGGGGAGTGAGGGGAAATGTGGGAAAGCCCTTCCTGTGGTTTCCATGGGAAGGAACGGGCAAGGCAGGGTGAGCAGGCTTGGGATTGGTGGGTTTGAATCATTTCAGGAGGCTGGGGGTGTGGAGCGGTCTAGACTTCCTGGTAATGACCCTCCAGTGATTAGGGCAGGGGAATACTGGACCTGAGTGTGATAGCCCAATGTAGGGGGTAGTGGGGTATGGGCTAGGATTGGCTAGCTTGCATCTGAAAGGCTCGCTCCTAAGCTGGTGATTTGCAATCTCTAGGAATTGGCTAGTCCTGGGAGGGGCAGTCCCTCCAGGGCCAGCAACGCCCCAAGATGTCACAGCATCAGAATTACAGAAAAGAAAAAGGCATGGCGAGTACAACCGGCCCTGTGATGCGCTGACATCGTATTAAGGAAACCGTGGGGTGATGATAGCGGAGACTGGTAGCGAGTAAGGCGTAGGTTGGCCTCAACAATGTGGAACATTTCATTGTAAGAGTAGGAAGGGGTGGCACAAGGAGACGTATGAGGTGTCCTTGTGGTCTGGCTCGTAACAAGTTTCCCATTTACATAGCATAACCCAAGAAGAGATATCTGGAATTTCCAAGGTCTCTAACAGTATCTTGGTGGAGTTGTAAAGTGTGTTAAAAGCATAAGATATTTTGTTTCAACAATGTATCTTAGAGATTAGACAAATCCCCCTTTAAACATAGGAAAGGGTAATGGGAAAGTTATTATTATTATTATTATTATTATTTTTTTTTTTTTGAGACTGAGTCTCGCTCTGTCCCCAGGCTGGAGTGCAGTGGCATGATCTCAGCTCACTGCAACCTCTGCCTCCCGGGTTCAAGCAATTCTTCTGCCTCAGCCTCCTGAGTAGCTGGGACTACAGGCACATGCTGCCACACCTGGCTAAATTTTTGTATTTTAGTAGAGACAGGGTTTCACCATGTTGCCCAGGCTGGTCTTGAACTCTTGACCTTAGGTGATCCACCCACCTCGGCCTCCCAAAATGCTGGAATTACAGGCGTGAGCACTGCGCCCAGCCCTTTGGTTTTGATGTAAGTTTGGGTCTCTGCAAGGCAAGAGTACAAGAGTCCTTGACCCTGAAAGGGACAACTCAGCCAGTGGCACCGTAGTTTGTAACAGACGTGAAGATGGGGCCCTGTGTCAGTCAGGCAGCCGGTACTAAGGTGACTGTCTGGAGTCTGGCCAATTGTGTTGACCCTTGGGTCCTGTCCTTCATTAGGGACATTCTGACTGAGAGATGGAAAGCAGCCACCATCCACTGAGCTCCCTCATTCTTATAACGGTTGGCAGTGCGGTTCTTACCATCTGTGTTCACTCAGCTAATCCCAGGTGCTCTCCCGGTAGCTTCAAGGTCTGAGAGCGGGTGAGCTCCTTCAATACCTGCAAGGGAGTTGGGAGGATTTCCTCCTGCAGGTGGAATACACCAGAGGGCCCAGGTTTGGTTCGTTTGCGTCTTATAAAGGCCTTGGTAGCCACACCAAGTTTATGGGGTACTGCTGGCATGACCCAAAGCAAAATGGGCAGCTGGGTATAGTGCAGTGGTGTGACCACGGCTCACTGCAGTCTCGACCTCTCGGGCTCAAGCGATCCTCCCACCTCAGCTTCCCCAGCAGCTGGTACTGCAGGCATGTGCCATAGTGCTTAGCCCAGCAATTTTGTTAAGAGAAGCTGTGTCTTGCATCATCAATCCTTGAGCAACTAATGGCCGTGCTAGGTGGTCCAGAGACTGCAGGGGGCCTACGAGGGGTTGCCAAAGCCCATCCACAGTGCAGGAGTCTCCGAGGGCTCTCACAGAGGTACCTGCTCATTTTAACTTGAACAGATTTAGAGCCTTTTGTGGGAGGAAGTCCTGCTTCAGGTGGGCCACTGTATAAGTAGCAGCATCAGTAGCATAAGTAAAATTTTGTAAATGATGAATATATTGCCATCAGAACCCAAAGAGAACTAAAAGATGTTGGACTTGGATGTCCAAC
>NW_012104253.1:4061816-4063035 GCF_000951045.1 Mandrillus leucophaeus
GTGATATCTTAAGACGATGGGTACTGTAACTACAGGAAGGTGAGGCAGGGCTGCCATTACAGTTAAGCATATCTATTTTCCCTCTATTTTATATTAAGTTACCTCCTTAAGATTATAAAGGGGTACAATGTTTATGTACTTTAATTATTTGTTATTTATTTATTTATTTATTTATTTTTGAGACAGAGTCTCGCTGTGTCCCCCAGGCTGGAGTGCAATGGCACAATCTCAGCTCACTGCAAGCTCCGCCTCCCAGGTTCACGCCATTCTCCTGCCTCAGGAGTAGCTGAGACTACAGGCGCCTGATACCACGTCTGGCTAATGTTTTGTATTTTTAGTAGAGATGGGGTTTCACTGTGTTAGCCAGGATGGTCTCCATCTCCTGACCTCGTGATCTGCCCACCTTGGCCTCCCAAAGTGCTGGGATTACAGGCATGAACCACCGTGCCTGGCTGGGGGTCCAATGTTTAAATTGAGTTGGGGGCTAGGTGCACTGGCTCATATAGTATCAGGGCTTTAAAGGTATCATATAATCTCGGTGCTTGGGAGGCTGAGGCAGGAGGATTGCTTGAGGCCAGGAGTTTGAGACCTGCCTGGATGACATAATGAGATCCTATGTCTACTAAATAAATAAATCAATAAAATAAATAAATAAAATTTGCCTAGCTGTGGTGGTGCACACCTGTAGTCCTAGCTGCTTGGGAGACTGAGTGGAAGCATCACTTGAGCCCAAGAGTTCAAGGCTGCAGTGAGCTATGATCATGCCACTACATTGTAGCCTGGGCAACAGAATGAGGCTTCATCTCAAAAGAATTAAAACACTAACAAATAAATAAATAAAATAAATTTAGTAGGACCCTCAGGCATAACTATAATTTGAACCACAGTATGGATTACGTCCATGAAGATTTGTTAATTGGTGCATTTTAGCAAATGCTAAAGTTAATTTAGAGCCTATTTTGTTTAGAGACACGAAAGCCAGTCAATGCCCTTTTAATCCTTTTATGTGAATCCTTTTGGTATATGCATTTTGTCATACATTGTTATATATATCATTTGTCATATACATTTTTAGATATACATTTTGGATTTCTAATTGGGTTGAATTATGGACGCTTGTTTTAATTTATATAATATATAATTTATTTATTGTATATTTTATAAATGTATTTATTTATATATATTTTATTGGTTCCTCTTTTCTCCCCTTCCTATATCT
>NW_012104253.1:4063255-4064545 GCF_000951045.1 Mandrillus leucophaeus
CTTCTTCTTCTCCCCCTTTTGTTCCATTTTAGGCTTTTGCCCACCTAAAGTTTTTGGGTTTTGTCTCAGGCCGATAAGAGGAAAGTGGTAGTGGCAGGGGTGTGTGTGTGTGTTGGAGGCAAGGGTGTGTGTGTGTGTTGAGGGTTGGGGGTGTGTGTTGGGGTGTGTGTGTGTTGGGGCAGGGCTGTGTATGTGTTGGGGTGTGTATGTGTGTTCGAGTGTGTGTGTGTTGAGGGCAGGAGTGTGTGTGTTGGGGGGTGTGTGTGGCCGGGGCTGTGTGTGTTGGGGTGGGGGTGTGTGTGTTGGGGATATGTGTGGGGACGGGGCTGTGTGGGGTGTGTGTGTGTTGTGTGTGTGTTGGGGTGTGTATGTGTTGGGGCAAGAGTGTGTGTTGGGGGTGGAGGTATGTCTGTGTTGGGGGACGTGTGTGTGTTGGGGGCAGCGGTGTGTGTGTTGGGGTTTGGTGTGTGTTGGCGGGGGCGTGTGTTGGGGCTGGGGGAGTGTGTGTTGGAGCGGGGTGTGTGTTGGAGTGGGGGTGTGTGTTGGGGTGGGCATGTGTGTGTTGGGGTGAGTGTGTGTGTGTGTTGGGGCGGGTGTGTGTGTTGGGGTGGGGGTGTGTTGGGGCAGGTGTGTGTGTTGGGGCGGGTGTGTTTGTGTGTTGAGGCGGGTGTGTGTGTGTTGGGAGCATGTGTATTTGTGTTGGGGTGGGGGTGTGTGTGTTGGGGTGGAGGTGTGTGTGTTGGCATGTGTGTGTTGTGGTGTGTGTGTTGGGGCAGGTGTGTGTGTGTTGGAGCGGGTGTGTGTGTATGTTGGGGTGGGGGTGTGTGTGTTGGGGCTGGTGTGTGTGTTGGGGCAGGTTGTGTGTTGGGTGTGTGTGTGTTGGGGCTGGTGTATGTGTGTTGGGGCAGCTGTGTGTGTTGGGGTGGGGTTGTGTGAGTGTTGGGGCGGGGGTGTGTGTGTTGGGGTGTGTGTTGGGGCGGGTGTGTTTGTGTGTTGGGGCGGGTGTGTTGGGGCAGGTGTGTGTGTGTCAGGGCGGGTGTGTGTGTTGGGGTGTGTGTTGGGGTGGGATTGTGTGAGTGTTGGGGCAGGGGCATGTGTGTGTTGGGGCAGGTGTGTGTTTTGGGGCGGGTGTGTGTGTTGGGCTGGGTGGGTGTGTGTTGGGGCGAGTTGTGTGTTGGGGTGTGTGTGTGTTGGGGTATGTGTGTGTTGAGCGGGTTGTGTGTTGGGGTGTGTGTGTTGGGGCGGGTTGTGTGTTTGGGTGTGTGTGTTGGGGTGTGTGAGTGTTGGGGC
>NW_012104253.1:4069658-4069874 GCF_000951045.1 Mandrillus leucophaeus
GTGTGTGTTGGGGCGGGTGTGTGTGTTGGGGGCGGGTGTGTGTGTGTGGGCGGGTGTGTTGGGCGCGGGTGTGTGTGTAGGGGCGGGTGTGTGTGTTGGGGTCATGTGTGGGGGCGGGGTGTGTTGGGGGTTATGTCTTGGGGGTGTGTGTGCATTGGGGGCAGGTGTGTGTGTGTGTGGGCGGGTGTGTGTTGGGGGCGGTTGTGTGTGTGGGCG
>NW_012104253.1:4072445-4073896 GCF_000951045.1 Mandrillus leucophaeus
CCCACTCTCCCGGGCAGGCTCCCCCCACTCTCCCAGACAGGCTCCCCCGACTCCCCGGGCAGGCTCCCCGATTCCCCTCCGGGGCAGCCTCCCCCCGCCCCACTTCGGGGGGCCTCCTCCGTCCTGCAGCGTCCCCCCATTATGCCAGGCAGCCTCCCCCTACTCTTTGAGGCAGTCTCCCCCAATTCCCCCAGGCAGCCTGAAAAGCCCCCCAAACAGCAGCTCTGTTTGCTCCCACTTAGCAGGGCCGCCTGCGGGACACCCCCAAACACTAGGAGGAAGTCCCTCCCGTGGCTCCCTTTGGAGGAGCCTTGGGGAACCTGGCCAGCCAGCCAGGAAGCGAGGCAGGCACAGTTCAGATCAGAGCTCAGAGGACCCAGGTCCTGAGTTCGGAGCGGAGAGGCGCCCACAGCAGCAGCACCAGGCGGCGCAGGCGGCGGCGGCACCACACGTCCCTGGCCGCCCGGTGGAACCAGTTACTGAGAGCAGAGCAGTGGCGCCTCACTCCACCCTGCTTGCTGCGCCGGCTGCTTGAAATGCGGGTTTTATTATCAGGTGTAGTGAGGCCCATAAATCAGGGGATGTTGCCCTTGAGAAGATGGTTTGTTACAGTTCCCCAGAGCAGGGGCAGCACCACACGGCGCGGGTCGGGGACACACGGGAGAGCGCTGGGGTCTGCTGGAGTCAGGGGGAGGAGAGGGAAACGTGAGCAAGAGCCTTTATTGGGGTTTCTGTGGGAAGAAACAGTCAAGGCAGGGTGAGCAGGCTTTGGACTGGCTGGTTTGAGTAATTTCAGGGCTCTGGGACAGAGGAGCTGGCCGGAGTTGTCTGGTACCTGGCCCTGGTATGATCAGGGCAGGGAAATATTGGCCCTGAGTGTGAGAGACAGAGGAGGTGGTGGGCTGTGGGCTCTGGGGTGGCCATTGGCATCTGAGAAGGAATCTCTAGTCCTGAGAGGGGCAGCCTCTCTATGGTCAGCTAGGCCCCAGGACATCAAAGCATCAGACACAGAAAATAAAAATGTTGCTGTGGGTAGCAGTAATTCATTTTTTATTACCACCCACCATTGCAGTATAAGGAGATAGCATATGCGGGTTATCTATTCTTCCTTTTGTTGTTGTTGTTGTTGGACATTGGAGTTACCTCCAGCTTTGGCTTTTACCAATAAAGCTGCCAGGATTATTCTCGCACATATATTTGGTGGCCACACATGTTCACTACTCTTGGTATAGACCTTGGCATGCGCAGCTTTCATAGATATTACTGAAGAGTTTTTCAAAGTGATTAAGCCAAATTTTAATGTTGTTGGCACCCTTAAGCCTTTTGGTCTGAAGACTCATGCCTGCCTTCTGTCATTCATTCAGCAAATCATTATTATTTTATTATTATTATTAGTTTTTGAGACGGAGTTTCGCTCTTGTTGCCCAGGCTGGAGTGCAGTGGCGCCATCT
>NW_012104253.1:4074601-4075994 GCF_000951045.1 Mandrillus leucophaeus
CGCCCGGTCCAGCAAATCATTATTAAGAGCAACTCCTTTGCCAGAAAATGTTCTAGGCATTGGTGATACCAGGGGTGATCCCCAGAAAACAGGGCATTCTAGAGGAGGCCCTATTATAATAGACAAGGACAGCTGGGCACAGGGGCTCACACCTGGAATCCCAGCACTTTGGGAGGTCAAGGGAGGAAAAGTGCTTGAGCCAGGAGTTCCAGACCAGCCTGGGGAACATGGAGGCTTAAGCCATCCTCCCACATTGCGCCTGGGACTACAGGCACAAGCCACCACACCTGGCTAATTTTTGTATTTTTCGTGAAGACAGGGTTTTGCCATGTTGCCCAGGATGGTCTCAAACCCTTGGGTTCAAGTTAATCTGCCCACCTCTGCCTTCCAAAGTGTTGGGATTACAGGCATGAGCCACCTCGCTGGGCCACAAAACCTGGTCTCTACAAAAAAAAACAAAAACAAAAAAACCCAAAAACCCCAAAAGAACAAAAATAAACTGGGTGTGGTGGGCGCAACTATAGTCTCAGCTACTCAGGAGGCTGAGGTAGGAGATCACCCGAGCCCAGAAGGCAGAGGTTGCAGTGGGCTGAGACTGCACCACTGCACTTCAGCCTGGATGACAGAGTGAGATCCTATTTCAAAAAAGTAATAATAAAGTAAACAAGTAAATAAGTACATGCTATAATAATTTACTTCCAATAGGGATAACCCCTAATTACATATAATTATAGTTATAATTTCAGTAAGATGACTTCTATGAAGGAAACAAGGCTGAGTGGGGACCAACGTTGCCTCTCCTCCATCCTCTCCTAGAATTCTGTCTGGCTATGAGGCCGCTTGGATCCTGAAACTGTCCTCAAATCTCGATTCTTCCATGGGCTCCATTTCAATAGAGGGGTATGGTTTTTATTTTTTTATTTTTATTTTATTTTTTTGAGATGGAGTTTGGCTCTTGCCGCCCAGGCTGGAGTGCAGTGGTGAAATCTCAGCTCACTGCAACCTCTGCCTCCCGGGTTCAAGCAATTCTCCTGCCTCAGCCTCCTGACTAGCTGGGATTACAGGTGTGTGCCAACACACCTGGCTAATTTTTGTATTTTCAGTAGAGACGGGGTTTCATCATGATGGCCAGGCTGGTTTCGAAGTCCTGACTTCAGATGATCCACCCGCCTCGGCATTCCAAAGTGCTGGGATTACAGGCGTGAGCCACCTCATCCGGCTCGGGTGTGGTTTTTAAACAAGCACTTTTTAAATGTCTATCTCTAGTTTAGTCTTGGGAGCCCTGCTCCCAGTCCTCCATCGGGTCTGCTTTCCTCAACGTCTGTTTGTCAGGCTCTGCTCCTTCTTGGGTCCGTTGCCCCTTTCATGCTGTGTGTGCCGTCTCCGGGTCACG
>NW_012104253.1:4077099-4078881 GCF_000951045.1 Mandrillus leucophaeus
GCGCCCAGCCATAAACTTCATTTTTAAGAACAACTTTATATTTACAGAAAAACTGTGATGATAGTTTAGAAAGTTCACCTATATGCCACACCCAGTGTCCTTTATTTTAATATGATAATAGGGTGCGTTTGTTGCCTTTGATGGACCAGTGTTGATACACTATGATTAACAATGGTCCAGCTTTACTAGGCTTTCCTTAGTTTTACCTAATGTCCTTTTTCTGCTCCAGGATCCCATTCAAGACACCACATTACAAATGAAAATGTATTTTCTGTCATTTCTGGGACCAGGGACAGGTTGAGGAGGCAACACCGTGAAGCTGGGTTTCTGGCTCCCCAGGGACTTGGGGAGCACTTGGCAAGGGCATCAGGTTTGATTTCATGCATCCTGAGTGTCTGTTCCACACCCAGGTCTCCTTCAGTGTGTCCTCTGACTCGTCCCCTCTCTGGCATCGGTTTCCTCATCTGGAAAATGAGGGCCTGGGTGAGTTTCCTCTGGATAGGCGGTGGCCTGGGGCTGAGGGAACTGGCAGGCTTGGTGTTGTCCTGAGGGTGGAGCTGGGGCTCAGGGCGGTAGGTCTCACGGAGTTCAACACAGGGGCGAAGGCTCTGATTTTGGAAGCTTTTTAACTCAAAGGTCAGGGGCCAGAGTCCTGCCGCAGCCTTGCTGTTAATTTCTCTGTGCCTCAGGCAAGGCGCTCCTCATCTCTGGGCCTCAGTCTCCTGATCTGTAAAGTGATGGCTGGTGGGACGGCTTCTGAGGACCCTTCTGGCTGGGAACAGAGCAGGCTGCCCTGGGAACAATGAGTCTTCTCCCAAGTGTGCAAACTGGGCCGGGGGGCCTGCTGGGTGTGGCAAGGGGTGATGGCCATGATGGCACTGTGGGTCCTCCTGCTGATGGAAAATCTGGCCTCTGTGCCCACCTTTCCCATGGCTATTTCAGGGGATGGTGGCTGGCGGCTGCAAGACACTCATGCCCTCCTTCTTGGCCCGTTCCAGACTGCCTTTGGCCCTGAGTTAAAGGAGGCCTGCCAAGTGTACCAAACGCTGGGCCATGGACTTCCACGGGACGCACAGAAGCGCACCCTCACTATGTGTGAGCCTGTGGCAGCTCTGGCTGCTGTGTCAGTCAGCTCCCAGGCAGCTGTCAGCGGAGGCCAGGCTCTGGCACAGCAGGTCCACCCTCCAAAGATCCAAGGGAGTGAGAGAAGGAACAGAGGCATCACTGAGAAGGTGAAGATGAGGGGCCCTGTGCCCTCACCCCCCAAAAACCAGACTTTCCATTTGAGAACATTCAGGTTCTTCCTTGTTTTGAAGCCTCTGCATCTGTTGTTCCCTCTACCATCAATGTCTTTCCCTTTTCTAGTTGTTTAACTCCTACCCACCCCTCAAGGCCCAATGCAAAAGTCCCTTCTACTGGATCCTAGCTGCTTCAGGGCCTACCTGTGTCATGGCACGTATCACCCTGAATCGTAACAGCCACTCTGTACCTGTGTCCCCATCCAGACCTCAAGTTCCCTGAAGGCAGGAGTGGGTCTGACTCACCCTGTGAGGTTGCTGCATACGCATTATCTCCCCTTTGCATTATTGGTTAAACGGGCGGGTGGAGGAAGGGAGGATTGCTGCACGAACCTTTCCTAAGCTCCTGTTTACTGGCGCATCCATTCCACGCCGATCCTCCGCAGTCCCTCTATCCTGCCAGCGGCTCCTCCGTGGGGCAGGGGCGGCGGGAGTCACAGGGGCGTGCCCGAGAGCGGGTCGGGGCTGCGGAGAGAACGGGGCC
>NW_012104253.1:4087021-4087440 GCF_000951045.1 Mandrillus leucophaeus
CACGAGAGGAACTTGGGGCTCCATCTCCCAGCCACAGATGTGTATAGCCGCACACTCAGCGGCGCAAGGAGATACTAGGTGAGCGCGGCGCGGGGCTCCCGCCGGGTGGTGACCACCCCGTTGGCCTGTCTAGAGTCGCATCGGGGAGTCGAGCCCAGATGGGCCGCTCCAGCTCTGGCCCAAATGCCGGCGGGCGCTCCGCCATTGCTGCTCCCCTCCCCGGAGTCCCCGGCCGGCTCCCCGAGGGTCCCCCACCCTGGCCGGCTCTGAAACTCCCCGGGACCTGAGGATTCCGAAGACCCGAGTACGGGTCCGTGCGCCAGGGAGCGCGTCTCAATTGCTCCTCGCGGGTCGCGGGACACGAGCCACTCCCGGGGCCGGGGCACTGGGATGCTGGGACGCGAGGGCGCAGGAACGGC
>NW_012104253.1:4088500-4122671 GCF_000951045.1 Mandrillus leucophaeus
CTGTGTGGGTTTGTGACTGCTGTGGTTTCTCCTGGGAGGTGAGCTGCAGCCCAGCATCGTCTGGTCCCAGCAGCGGTAGCTGCCTCCCCTACGCGGTGGAGCTCCTGGGGAGAGCCGGGACGAACCTTGGGGGTCATCTGACCCTTCCTCCCTGCTCATGATGTGAACAGGGCAGGTGTCCTGGCTACTGCCCCTCAGCAGGTCTGAGGTGGGGCTGAGGTTGAAGCAGGGGCCTGCTTGGCCCTGTTTGCGTTTCTGTCCCCTCCCCTGGTTGTCCCCAGCTTCCTCTCACAGCACTCACTGGGTATCTGGCCCCATGTGGAAAAGGCAAGAGGCACATGGCAGCCAGTGTCCTGGTCCCTAGGAACTCATATCCGTAGAATAGGAGCTGGGCCTACCCAGGGCCACCTGGAGGGACCCAGACACTCTGGGCTGTGGCCTCACTTTCCCAATCTGCAAAACGGGCAGTCGTCCTACCAGGCAGAGTAGGTGTGAGGACGAGATGAGACCTCAGCTGGGAAGGTGCCCGGGATGGTACTTGGGCCTCCGGGACATGGGAAGGAGCTCTCTCTAAAGAGGGAAGCCACAGGCCCTGGAACCAATCCAGGAGGCTTTCTGGAGTGGGTGACTAGGAAGGTTGAAAGACTTGGAAGAGGGAGAGGCACCTGGGGCCAGGGCTTGGGGATCACAAGTCCTCAGGGCCGGCTCTCCAGCTTGACCCACGCTCCTTTTCCTGCGTGGAGGAAGCAGGGGCTTCCTTTCCACCTGTTAGTTTCAGCTAATATGCTTGGAACGTGCCATTCCCTCCTTCCCTGGCACTGGCACAAGCTGTTTCCCGGGTGAATGTCCCTCCTCCCTGCTCTGCCAGGCTCTCTCTTGGTTAGCTTTGCTCGCTTAGTTCAGTCCCATCTCCTGCAGAAAGGCCTCCACTGCTCCCAGGCCTGGCCCAGCTGGATGGGGACCCCTCCTCTGGGTTCCCCTCCATGGCTACAAGCCCTCTGGGCTCTGGGCTCTTTGGGGGCACAGTTCAGGAGCTTGGATGTGGAGCTGAACTCCTGGCAAGGACCCTGACACCCACTCATTAGCCACGGATGAGTCTGTAAACAGAGGAAGGAGTTGAGGCCTGGGCGAATTAAAAGGGGTTAATAAATCATACCTTCCTAATGGGGCTGTTGTGCAGATGAAATGAGGTGATACGTAAAGTGCTTATTCCCGGACTCGTGAGTATCAGCTGCGATAATAGTTAATGTCTCAGAGATAGACCTGGCAAGGCCTGTCGTTTCCCTAAGGGCAGGGAATAGTCTCCATGCCTGTGCTATTCCCAGTCCTCGCAGAAATGCTGTGAACTGCCAGCATCTCTCTATAGAAGAGGCAGGAGTGAGGCTCCGAGAGGGGTAGCAACTTGCCTGGGAACACACGGGCCAGGCTGGTGCTCAGGCAGCCTCCTGCCCCACCCAGTTGGCTCCTGCAGCCCATGCCAAGCTCCTGGGTGCTCAGGGATGTTCAATAAAGATCATAATCTCAGAGTCAGAATCCAGGAAGTCCTTGCAAAGAGCTGGCTCCAGGAGCTCTGTGGGTTGGGGCCAAAGTCCGTCTCCAGCTCCTGCCTGGGAGGGAGACATGCTCCCCAGCACATAACTTCCTACGAAAGTGGGGTCTCCTAGGCCAGGGCTGAGGCTGCCTGGCCTGAAAGGGCAGGACCGGAGCCAGCAAAACTGGTCCCATCAGAGATCCAGCCAGGCGTGGCCGGTGGAGTAAAAGGCAAGCTCTGGGTTTGTTTTTTTTTTTTTGAAAATGAATAGCTTTGTAATTTTGTTTGTTTTTAAATTATGAAAGCACGGCACACATGGTAATACAAAAATTCAAATAAAGAAAAACAAAAGAGGAAAACCCGGAAGCGAGACTGCTGGCCGTTGCTAGATTATTTGCTTCAGAAAGGCCGGGACTGGGGCTCTGTCAGTGGTAACTGGTAAAATCCAGAACCAAACTGCCAGAGCCACGAGAGGAACTTGGGGCTCCATCTCCCAGCCACGGAGCTGCATGGCTGCAGGGCAGCCCCATCTCTGTAATGTACATGGGCCTGGCTGCTCCCAGACCTTCAGTACATATTTGTCACTGGAAATGAAAGGCAGGTTTAGTGAGCGGCCGGTGAGAAGGTGAGCACTTTCCACAATTGCCAGATCCAATTAGGTCCCAGGGTGCCTTCCACAATGGACAGGGTCAGGCTTGTCTCTTGGCACAAAACCTCAGGTGGCAGGGATGGAAGCTGTGGGTAGGTGGCTTCCCGGAGCATTAGGCCAGGGCTAGGGAGGAAGACGTTTAGGAGGGAGGGGATTAGGAGGACTTTGCTGCCTTTGTGAGGAGAGGCTTGTCCCAGGTCGGGTTGCTCAGCCGTGGATGGGTGGGGGAAAGGCCACGCTGTATGGAAGCACTTCCTGCTGCGGCCACCAGGTGACATTGTCAACCCTGAGCAGCTTTGTGGTGGAACAGGGAGCTGGGAAGCAGGTGGCGGCAGAGGTGGAATGATGGAGTGATGACAGGCAGTGACAAGGGGCACCTCCCATATGGCCAGTGAGTGACTGTCGTGCGATGGCATTTGGCCTCCCTGGGAAGGTGGTAGAACAGGTCTCCCTAGATGTTGCCAGAGCCAGGGCTTGGGGGCTCAGAGGGGTCCAGTGTGGAGGTAGTAAGAGGCCCCTTAGCTTTTGGTAGCCCTGCTGGGGACAAGACAAAAGTGACTTTATTGCCAGCCAGTCAGGAGGGGCAGGGGTGGAGTAGCCTGTGACTGAGAGGAGGAGTCTGACATGGGGTGGGCCCTGTCTCTGCCACTCTTGGAGGCAAGGGCACAGCAGCCTCTCTGGCCTGGCTGTCTGTTTCTGATGCAGTCCCTCTGCTCAGTGGCTCAGTGGATTTGTCAGGAGAATTTCTGGGCAAAAGCTGTAACTCATTAGAGTCGCACCAGGGTGATACAACTGTCCTGCGGGTGCAGGGAGCTTTGGGCTGGCCTCCCTTCAGCAGGCCCTGCCTCCGACTCTGCCCTCTGGAATTTTATGAGCGAGCCTAACTGATGTAAGTGTGCAGATCTGCTGGTGCCAGACGTTTCACACCTTGGCACCGGCTGCCCCTTCTTTCCCATGGGCCCCTAGGGAAGACCCCATGTCCATATGCTCACAGCCACAGAGGCTGTCAGAGCAGATGCCTTACAGATGGAGACTGAGGAGACAGGTCCAGAGAGGGACAGGGGCTTGCCCAAGGGCGCACAGGAGTCTGATTGAGCCTGATCCATGACTTTTTTTTTTTTGAGACATTTTGTTGCCAGACTGGAGTCCAGTGGTGGGATCTTGGCTCACCGCAACCTTTGCCTCTTGGGTTCAAGCAATTTTCCTGCCTCAGCCTCCCAAGTAGCTGGGACTACAGGCGCATGCCACCTTGTCCAGCTAATTTTTGTATTTTTAGTAGAGATGGGGTTTCGCCATGTTGGCCAGGCTGGTCTTGAACTCCTGACCTCAGGTGATCTGCCCATCTTGGCCTCCCAAAGTGCTGGGATTACAGGTGTGAGCCACTGCGCCCAACCCTGATCCAGGATTTTCTCTGGGTGCTTTGTGGCAGTGTAGCCAAGCACTGCATCACTGCTGATGGAGTCCGAGTCCATATCAGGGCCCTGCTCAGCATTGTGCAGGCCTGGAGTCGGGGGTCGTGAGTTCAAGTCTTGGCTCTGTCAGCCTTGCTGCACGTTCATGGGCCCTTCTTTGCACCTCCCTGGACCTCAGACCCTTCATTTCTGTGTCCTGCCTGGACAGGGTGACTTCTAGCAACAGCTGTTGTTCATGGCCACCTGCCCAGATGCCTCGTGCCTCACCTGGGGCCACTGCTGGAAACTGTCTGTGTGGATCTGTGTATCTTGGTTCCAGGTGGCTGTGCACGTCGGGCTCTGTGCTACCCCATGAAGCAGAGAGCCCTCAAGGCACATGTGTCACCCAGCTACTCCTGCCATCCAGGCTGGAGGTCTGGGAGGGCAGAGTCACTCCGGAGGTCAGCTGAGTGCCCACAGCAGGACAGAGCTCCCCGGCTGGGCGAGGTTTGGGTGTCTAGCCAGGAATTGCAGGTCTGCAGTTCCTCGCGGGGCTGCCAGGGAGCTGTGTTTCTCCCTGTCCTTCTCTGCCTTGGGCTTTCCCCTCTCTTGTGACCCAGAGAAGATGGAGCCCAAGGCCATGGAACCCATTGACTCCCACTCCCCAGTCCCACCCATTCTCCCTGTCCCCCTTTCCTTGAGCCCCTGGAAGAGGCCCCGAATTGGTCAGTGTTCTCCAGAGACAGAACTGATAGGATCTATGTATCTATGTATGTGTGTGTGTATCTCTCTCTCTCATCTATTATCTATCATCTATCTATCTATCTATCTATCTATCTATCTATCTATCTATCTATCTATCTATCTATCTATCTATCTATCTATTTTTACCATTACTGTCACCCAGGCTGGAGTGCAGTGGTGTAATCACGGCTTACTGCAGCCCCGAACTCCTGGGCTCAAGCGATCTTCCCACCTCAGCCTCCCAAGTAACTGGGACCATAGGCACACACCACCACACCTGGCTAATTTTTAAACTTTTTGCATAATAAGGTCTTGCTGTATTGCCCAGGCTCATCCTGACCTCCTGGGCTCAAGCAAACCTCCTGCCTCAGCCTCCCAAAGTGCTGGGATTACAGTATAAGCCACCATGCCTGGATCGATCGATCTATCATCTATCTATCTGTCTGTCTGTCTGTCTACCTACCTGCCTACCTACCTACCTATCTACCTATCATCTATCCATTCAAAGAGGGGATTTATTAGGGGAATTGGCTCATGTGATTATGGAGGCTGTAAAGTCCCATGACAGACTGTCTGCAAGCTGGAGACCCGGGGTGGCAGTAGGGGTAGCATGGTTCAGTCTGAGTCTGAGGGCCTCAGAACCAGGGAAGTCGATGGTGGAACCCTCAGTATGGTATTGAAGGTCTGAAAGCAGATGGAGGGTAGGGGGTGCTGGTGTGGTTCCTGGAGTCCAAAGGCTGGAGTTTTGATATCCAAGGACTAGAGAAGCATGTGTACAGCTCCAAGAGAGGGAAGCAGGGGGAGAAGGAGAGAGGGATGGGAGGAGGGAGAGAGGGAGGGAAAGACAGGAGGGAGACCCTCGCCTCTGCCTTTTTGTTCTATCGGGGCCCCAGCTGACTGGATGGTGCTGGTCCACGTTGTGGGCAGGCCTTCCCCACTCAGTCCACTTACCCTCTGCCAGTCTGGAAACACCTTGACAGACACACTCCATAGCTCTTGAGGAGTTCCTGAGTCCCCTTGGCACTCAGCTCTGGCGCCCCTTGCCTTCTCCATGACGCCCACCCTGACATCTCCTTCCCATCCTGCCATCCTCTGGTGCCTTCCTGTTGCCCTCCCTGCCCGATGCCCTCGACGGACCCATCCTCGCCACCTCATCTCACCCTTGCCTTGCCTTGGGCTGCACCGGAACGGCTCCTGCTGAGACGCCATAACCTGGCTAAGTCCAGGGACGCCTGCACTCTCTTCTTGTCCCTGAACCTCTGTGACCCCTAGCAGCTAACCACTTCCAAGCCATGGCTTCAGTTACTACCCCATCCTGACTGCACCCAGGGTGACCTCAGCCACGGCCCTCTCCTGCACATCCAGTCTGCACGGCGTGGTCGCGAGTGTTCCTGGCATGTCCCCACTCCCACTCCCCCAGGGACCTGGGCGCTCTGAAGCTGAAGATGGTAGATCTTTGCAATCTTTGCAAAGAGCGTGGGTTGTTTTCTCCTGGCAAGGAGTTAGTTAACTGACCTTCTTGGGTGGGTGCAGAGTAGACCCATTCCTAAGACAAGGCTTCTGGGGGGCCACTGGAGGCTGGGGTGTTCAGTGAGGCCTCTCTGCCTCAGTGGGTTGGGACTCCCAGCCTATGCCACCTCTGGAACTCCTTGGGTGCAAAGCTCCAGAAGCTACTGTTTTCAGAACTGTCACGGGGCTCCTGCTCTAGCAAAGCTTCTCTGGGCCCCGGGCCTTTGGCAGGAGCCCCTGTACCAGCAGTGTGGGCGTCTCGGGCTCCCTGAGTGCCATTCTCTGCTCGTTCAACTCCTTGGGGGTCCCTCAGCCCCGCGCTGCAGTCCAGCAGGTGCCTGCAGGCAGGTGAGGTGACCTGGGGCTCCCTGCATCTGTTTCCTCCTTGAGTCACGCCTGTGCTGCCCGTGCTCAGCTACCTCATGCACTGCCCAGTTTTTAGTTACTTCTAGCTGGCGGCTCCCGGGCCTGTAAGCTTTGGGCCTGCTCTTGTTAAAACAAGCCAGGGCCAGGTCATTGCCCCAAGACCAGCTCTTACTCTCAGAGCACCTTTAATGACAACAGCACCAGCTCGTGCCTACTGAGCGCTGGCACCCCCCGGGCTCAGACTATCGTGCTGGCCTCCCCACAGCCTGATGGACATAGAGGAACGGCATCCCCATTTCCCAGATGGGAAGACGTAGGCTGGGGGGGCCCCTGCTGTTGGCCAGGTCATGGCTGGGGATGGGCCCCTGAGGCTTGTTGGGACCTGCCTGCACTAGGCCTCCTGCCAGATGCGCCAAGTTAGAAACAGCCCAGAGTTCACGCAGAGGGGACTTAGGGGCATGCTTGTGGGATGGGCCAGCCCAGTGGCTGTTTCTGGGCTCCCAGCGGCTCTGGAGGCCCCAGCACACCCATAGGAGACAGGACCAGCCCGTAACTGGGGCTGGGTGAGGGGCTGGCAGGGTGGGCACTGGTGTCCTTCTGTGTGCAGGTTTCTCCTCTCTGGTGGTCCAAAGTGGAGTCCCTGAAGGCAGGCTGGGGCTTGGAGGGCAGCTGAGTCCTAGGAGGTGCCGAGGAAAGCAGGAAGGGCACGGTGCTCCCTGAAGGTGGGCTGCACAGGGCGTGGGGAGGGACCCTGAGGCCGCACCACACAGGGAGAACTTAGTATCTCTGTTTAGCAGATGGGGAAAGTGAGGCTCACTCTTCAAGGTCAGGGCTGCCAGGCTCTGTCGTGGCTCTCGCTTCTGAAGGGTGCAGGAGTGGCTGATGCTTGTCTGCACCCAAGAGCTGGAGGCCTGGGCTGGCCCTCCCCAGAGCTGCTTGCTTGTGGCTCACCTGGCACAGGTGTGGCCTGCCCCTCCCTCTTGCCCCAAGGCTTGGCCTCCTTCCAAGGGGAAGCAGCAGCTGGTTGCCTGTGGAACGGGGACTGGGAGCGGGGCCGGGCTTAGGGTGGGAGTGGGGCTGGAGCTGGCCGGCCCCCAGGTAGGTTGGCTACTGCCCTGGGGGCAGGGGCGTCCCTGGGTAAGAGGGAGGCAGTGGGCAGTGGTGCCCTTGGACCTGCGGTCTCAGCCTACATCCAGGCACACAAAGGGGACTTCGCATGCGACTCCTTAGCCCTGTGCCTGGGCCAGAGCCTTCCTGAGTGGGAGCTGCCAGTAGGTCCTCCTTGCTTTGCCTGACAGGGGACATTGCTTCCCTGCCTGGGACCACTTTGCTGCGGGCGCTGGGCCCCGACCTCTGGGCTGAGGCCCCCAGTGTGCCTGAACTGAGGCATAGCCTCTGAATCGTCCCCGCTGGCCCGGACCTACTAGGTGGGAACAAGCTGGGATGAGGCCTGGCTCAGGGAGCAGCAGGGCCTGGCTGCCAGCGTGGGCTGTATGTACCTCTGCTGGAGTCCTGACTTCTGAGTCTGGCGGGATGAGGCTCGGTCGGGGGAGGGGAGCAGCAGGCCCTCGAGGGACAGGGCCTGTGTGCAGGGGCAAAGGGACCAGCGAGGTTTGCTGGCCACTCCTGCCTTCTCACCCCTTGGCCACCGCAGTGGGAAGGAGCGTGCGGAGGAGGGTGGGGTGCAACCCCACTGAGCAGGGCCTCACACCTCCCTGTCTTCCTTGCAGCTAAGTACCCGGCCATCAAGGCCCTGATGCGGCCGGACCCGCGCCTCAAGTGGGCGGTGCTGGTGCTGGTGCTGATGCAGCTGCTGGCCTGCTGGCTGGTGCGCAGGCTGGCCTGGCGCTGGCTGCTCTTCTGGGCCTACGCCTTCGGAGGCTGCGTGAACCACTCGCTGACGCTGGCCATCCACGACATCTCACACAATGCGGCCTTTGGCACGGGCTGCGCGGCGCGCAACCGCTGGCTGGCCGTGTTTGCCAATTTGCCTGTGGGTGTGCCCTATGCCGCCTCCTTCAAGAAGTACCACGTGGACCACCACCGCTACCTGGGTGGTGATGGGCTGGACGTGGACGTGCCCACGCGTCTGGAGGGCTGGTTCTTCTGCACGCCCGCCCGTAAGCTGCTCTGGCTGGTGCTGCAGCCCTTCTTCTACTCGCTGCGGCCCCTCTGCGTCCACCCCAAGGCCGTGACCCGCATGGAGGTGCTCAACACGCTGGTGCAGCTGGCGGCCGATGTGGCCATCTTTGCCCTCTGGGGGCTCAAGCCCATGGTCTACCTGCTGGCCAGCTCCCTCCTGGGCCTGGGCCTACATCCCATCTCGGGCCACTTCGTGGCCGAGCACTACATGTTCCTCAAGGGCCACGAGACCTACTCCTACTATGGGCCCCTCAACTGGATCACCTTCAACGTGGGCTACCACGTGGAGCACCACGACTTCCCCAGCATCCCGGGCTACAGCCTGCCCCTGGTATGTGGCTGGGGCGGCAGGGCTGTGGCAGGGCAGGACTGCACGGCCATCTGAGGAGGTGGAGGCCCTGGAAGGGCCTTGGGTCATACCCAGCAGCCTCTCCCTTTTTGTGCTGGTCATAGCATGGCCACTTGCACTTGTCCCCAGGGCAGGAGGAAAGGCCACACAACACAGGCGAGTCCTCTGCTGGAGGCTGAAGCATTCAGGGAAGTAGGGTCTGAGAGGCATTTCACAGTTCAGGCTGCCTGAAGCCGCCATGACACTGACGGGGTGTCTTCCTTGAAGCGGGGCGCATAGCAACACTGCATGGGGAGCATTACCCTTCCCATCTGCAGGCTCTTTCCCTGTCATTCCTTGCCATTGCCCTGTGACCCTCCAGGGGCCAGAGAGGACAGGGTGGGCCTCGCTCTTTGCAGCCCAAGGGGCTTGGCCAGAGCTGATGGGGAGTGGAAGTCCCAGGTATGGGCACCTCTGCCTCAGGAGACCGGGAGCTGGAGAATTTCTGAATGAGAAAGGAGGAAGGGGAAGGGGGAGGAGGAGCCGTCCCTCAGCCATTGCCAGTCTGCGCCTTGGTAGCCTCTGGCTGTCTGGAAAGAGCTGGAGTGACCTGCAGGCAAAGGGGGCGGGAGGAGGTGGCACTGGGGAGGTGTTCGAGCGCCTGAGTGTGCGCCTGTGTGCACCGGGGTGTGCCTGTGTCTGTGTGTGAGCATGTCTGCCCTGTGACGGTGTGTGGATGCCTGCCCACGTGTGCAGGCATTTGTATGTGTGCTTGAGCGTGCGCGCCCGTCTCTGTGTGTGTGGTTATGTGTGAGCGCTTACCCGGGTATGCAGGTGTTTGTGCATGTGTGTGTGCACCCTGGCTTGTGTGACTCTGGAATCCCTCAGACCGAATTCCAAGCCTGGGCCATGGTACTGCCATTCCGGCTGGCAGTACCAAGGCGGTGCTCTGCACCAGGCATCATCTCACTTGAACCTCACCACAGCCCAGGAAGCAGCTGCCTCCTCATCCATTGTCCCTGTTGTATACATAAGGCAGAGGTGCAGGGAGAGAGGTGCCCGCCTCAGGAGGTGACGGGGCGGGAAGGGAGAGGTGCCTGCCTCAGGAGGTGATGAGGCACAGGGAGAGAGGTGCCCATCTCAGGAGGTGACAGGGTGCAGACGGGGGAGGTGACAGGGTGCAGACGGGAGAGGTGCCCATCTCAGGAGGTGGCAGAGCAAGAATCCGGACCCAAGTTGGCGTGAGTGCCTGCTGTTAGCCACGGGCCTTTACCTCTCCTGAGCAAAGTGAGGGGCTCTGGGTGCCTGGTGCCGGCCCCGCCTCCTGTGGCCCTGCTGCCCTGGCTTTGCGGCCGGGCTCCCTGCGTCCTGAGAGCATCCTTAGGAGGTGACGGGGCGCAGAAGGGGCAGGAAGGGCATCCCTGTGGTGGAAGCTGGGCCAAGGCTGCATGCTGTTGAGCAATGGGGTGGCGTGGTGGTGGTGCAATTGCAGGTGCTGAAGCTGGGAGCACTTCCTGGAGGAGGTGGGTGGGGGTGTGTGTGTAGAACAAAGGCTGGAGGGGACAGCAGGTGCTCAAGAGGCCCTTGGAATGTGACAAGCAGTGAGGCTGGCTGAGGCCGAGGTTGGCGGGTCACAGGGCTGAGATGCATGGGCGTGACACCGTGGCTTGGCAGGACTCAGGTAGGCACTCAGCACTGTGCAGGCACCGCGGGGAGAACCCCCCCCAGCGGTGGGGTCTGCCAGACCAGAAGGTGGGGTGGGGCCAAGTGGAGTGGGGCACTGAATTCTGCAACTACCACCTGGGGCAGGCGCTCCGAGCCGAGCCTGTGGGTGCCTCTGCCATAGCGTCCTGGGCTCAGCTCAGGCCACCAGGCCCTCCAGCAGCCAGCACCAGCCTTCTGGGCACCCAGGGAATGGTAGGTGGCAGGGAGGGCCAGAAGGGTGGCCTTGTGTTTGGCTGAGCTGGACGTGGGCACCCCAGAGGCGACAGTGTGTGTGCATTACGTACACCCGTGTGTGTGTGTGTGCACGCAAACATGTCTGTACATGAGTGTGTGTGTGCACGCCCGCCACGTGTGCTCGGGTGTCTGAGTGTGCTCACGGGTGCGGCCCCGAGGAGAACCAGCCCCTCAGCCCCGCCCTCCTCTCTACAGGTGCGGAAGATGGCGCCCGAGTACTACGACCACCTGCCACAGCACCACTCGTGGGTGAAGGTGCTCTGGGATTTTGTGTTTGAGGACTCCCTGGGGCCCTACGCCAGGGTGAAGCGGGTGTACAGGCTGGCAAAGGACGGCCTGTGAGCCCGGGCTGCCTCCTGGTGGCGGTCATCGTCCCCCACCGGCCCCTTGGCCTCACGCCCCAGCACCGAGGGGCTGCATTTCCTTCCTGTACCCTGGACTGCTGCCCTTGTCCCCGAGGAGTGTCCTGGGCAGCCACACCTGGAGACAGCAGTGTGGGCTTCAGGGCTCCACCTGCACGTGGAGTTGCCCTGGACCTTCAGCGTGGCCCTCCCTGTTTGGGCCTCACCAGGTGAGACCTGGCCCTGCCCCATCGTGACCTGCATGCTCTGAGCCCACGGTCCCCACGGAGCTGACTTCTCTGGGGTGCCTGTGCCCTACATTAAACCCAGCGTTTGTTTCACAGCCCGTGGATTGTGCTCTGAGGGGGTGGTCTGGGCTTGAGCCTGGCCACAGGGAATGGGGCGCTAGGCCACCCCAATGGGTGGAGCTTGAGGCCTGAGTGCCGCTTCCTCCAGGCCAGGCCCAGGTCCTGCCACGCACTCCTGGCTCTTTGTGGGATGGTGGCTGCTGCTGGGTGGTGCTCCCTGAGGGCCTGCCACTGTGATGTGCACACACACTGAGGTGTGGACAGCAGAAAGCTCACTTTGGTCATCTGTGTGGCCCAGAATCCCCTCCTAGCAGCCCGGGGACCCCACTGCTCCCTTGCCTGGCTAAGCCCTGCAGAGGCTGGCTCCCCCACCCCCCTGAGCCCATACCACCTGCCTCGCCCACACCCCTCAGGCCTGTTCACCTCCTGCTCTCCCTACCCCCTCCTGCAGCGGGGAGCATCCCTGAGCCCAGAGGGTCTGCACCCCATACCAGCTCGGAAAAGGGGCTGGCGTGGGGTGGGTCCTGATGTCCCAGAGGTGGGCAGGCAGGAGGGGTCCCTGGGTGAGGCCCTCCCTGCCAGAGAGGGATGGAGTGGGCCCAGCCCTGCAGCTCCCACCACAGCCCTGGGGAAAGGCGGCGTCAGCCTCCACGACTTAGGAAGGGAGACTGAAGCTATACTCAGGGCTTGAAGGCCTCTCCATGAGTGGGGTGCCAGGGGCCGTCCCTGCTGACCTGGGAGATACAGGCCTCCCCCTATACCTGGGAGTGGCCCCACATGGTGCTGGGCTCCTGTGTCCCTGAGTGGGCAGCTTGCTGAGTGGCACAGGGAAGGGGCCTGAGCCCAGGACTTGTTCTGCGAAGGAAGTGCCGCTGGCCCCAGCACCAGGACTTTGAGCCGGGCAGCCCCTCCCTGTGCACACAGGCACACCCACAGGCCGAGGGGAGCCCCAGAGCACCCACTCCTCCTGCTGTGCCTGACAGGTGCCTCGTCCAGCACACTTCTGCAGACAGCGCAAAGGGACATGTCCCGGCCTCACCCACAAGCTGGAGGCTGGGCCCAGGGTCGGAGGGTGGCTCTGAAGACAGTCCTTAGAGCTCTCCTGGGGAGACTACAGGACTCCTGGCCTGGGGGGCAGCAGGGAAGCAGGAGAGAGCAGCTCTGAGCTGTGGTCTGCAGGCCCTGGGTTAAAAGTGCCACCAGACCTAAGCGAAGCCACTCAGAGAGCTGAGCCTCCTAAGGGGCAGAGCAGTCCTATTACTGTTGCTAGGGCTGCCAGGAAGCCCAAAGACATGCAGTGTGCTAGGAGCTGGCCCTTGAGATCAGCCACTGGGTCCCAGCAGGCCAGTGCTGGCTCCCTCCCGTGCCATGGCCCTCGGGAACTGCTGGGCACACTGCTCTGTGGCCGCGGGAGGTCATGTGGGAGAACTAGGGGCATGAATGGTCACAGGATCTCAAGGCCTGCCTGTTGGTGACCCTGGGTCCTTGAAGCCGAGGGTCAGAGCCTCTGTCTCTGGCTGCTGCCTCAGGGCAGGGGCCTGGGACAGCCCATTGCAGGCCAGGTGGTCCTCCCAGGAGACTGTGGGGCTGAGAAGGCAAAGCTGCCTTGCATCTGCCTGGTGCCTGCGGAGCCCCACGTCCGTCCCTGCCCCGAACAGGCTGCTCGCGGGGCCCTGCCCGTCAGAATGCACACAGAGGCCTGTGAGGTTTGGGGTGTGGGCTGCTCTTAAGCGCCATCTTTCTGGGGGTCCCATAGGGAGTTCCCTACAGACAGGACCTGAAGCCCAGCCCCAGGACACCAGCCCACCCTGCCGGGGCTTGGGAATGTTTGAGCCCAGGTTCCTGTTGAAGACTACCACCTTGCTCCTACCTACGACTCCTGGTCACCGTGGTCCCGGGCGCTTCCCTGAAAAGGGGCATCCCCAGCCTGCAGTGTGACGGATCAATGCGAGGGCCTGAGCCCGAGGGTGCAGACAGTAAACTGTTTATTACTGTGTGGACACAGACACCGTGGTGCATGACAGACAGTTTCAACACCATGAGCGCTGGGGACAGAGCTGCGCCTGGACAGCTCTGCGGTGTGCAGTGGCGCCACGCCGGGCCGGCGGTCACTGCCAGCTGAGGCGTTAACAGCGTCACCTGGGAGAAAACCTGGAAACCGTCTAATGAAGCAGGTGACTTAGGGGCATCTCTCTAGAAACCCAAAGAAATGTACCTTAAATAAGCAAATATAAAACACAAAAAAGATGAGCAGACCTGGTGTTCTGTGTCAGGTAGAATCTAAAAAACCCAGGAGTTGCACTTGGTTTCCTCACTGTAACGTGTGGTCACAGGTCAGGACGTTTCACGGCAGCGCGCCCAGGCTCCTGTGCGTGCTCCGGTGCACTAGAGTCTGGGGCTGGCTGGGCTCCTGGCTGTCCTCTGTCGCTGGATGGGCTCAACGTCTCAGCGCTGCGAGGCAGGCCCCTTACGTGGTGCTGATCCCGCTCAGCTCCTGCCTGATGGCTGCGGGACAGGGGGCGGCAGCTCAGGTGCAGCCAGGACCGTGCAGCCTGGCTCATCAGGGCCCTGCACCCCTGGTGTGGACCTGCCTGGTATCTGCCCCGCTCCATCTCCAGGGAGCCCCACCCAGGCTATGGCGCAGACCTCTGGGGTGACGACAAAAGGCTTTGGGTCTCATCTGCCATTCCTCCTGCGGTGGCCCCTGCTGTCACTGCCCTTTTAGGGGAGGACCTGGCATGGAGACAGAGGCTGATGCCCTGCCTGTGGCCTCACTGCTGCTGAGGAGTGGTGGGCACTGGAACCCTGGTGTGAGGAGCTGCTTTGTGTGGGGACGCAGGGTCTTTGTAGGCTCTGGACAGGTGGGTGTCCAGGTGCCGACGGCCCGGGACCCCTTCCCCCAACATAGTGGAGGCCGAGGCTCTGCCCTTCCAGCTCCTACAGGGGTCAGCAGGAAATCTTGGCCCTGGACCCCAGGGACCACCCTGGCTCTGCTCACTCCTCAGGAGAGGCGGGGCCTCTCTTGTCTTCTTGCCTCCTCCCCGCTTCCTCACCACCCCAAGCTAGTGCACCAACCCCCTGCCTCCCAAATTTGGGCCTTTCCCTCCTTCCTCTGGTATCCATCTCCTCCCGGACTCCCCCTCCTCTATGTCAGCTCAGGCCTCTCCCTGGATGGACCTTGTTGGGCCAAGAGCCAACAGCTAGGAGAAGGTGAGGGGTGGTGGGGGCAGGCGTCCCCCAGCAACAGGGAGCTGCTTCTCAGGGCCCCTGGCATAGCCCCTGCCTCCCCCTCCCCTGGCTCTCAGCCAGGGTGGCCTCCACCTGGGGCTGCACCACGGCAGGTGGAGAGGCTGTGGTGGGCCCTGAGTTTCTGACCCAGCTGTGCCTGAGGCCGGATGGCGCCTGGTAGTAAGGTGGTGTGACCAGTTGGCTGGGTGCCTGCCTATCGCCCAGGCTGCCTCTTTCCCCTCGTTTGTTAACTCCTTATCTCCCCAGCCCAGGCCTTTGGGGGAACTGGACAAACAGGAACTGAGTGCTCTCTGCTCAAACAAGGGTGGGCCGGCTGCAGGAGGAGGCCTGGGTCTTCGGACTCCCACCTGCCTCTTACCTCTGCCATCAGCCTCCACCCCTGTGTGCTTGTGGGACCCTTTTGCCCAGGTCACTGTGATGCCCTGGGGGCCAGACTCAGCTACACACCTAGGTGTCAGCCTTCGTCACCCTGGCTGGGGAGGCAGGTGGGGGAGCTGGCACAGGCTGTGCTGCACAGCTCTGTCCCCTGAGTCTGCCCTGCCCAGACTCCCCCTTTTCCTCTGGCTGCAGATCTGAGCCAGTGCGCTCAAAGGCTCTGGTGGAAACCAGAAGGACGGATGTGATGCATTGAGGCCCGCCCTGCTCTGGAGCTGAGGCTGCTCCCCGCCTGCGCCCCAGTCCAGGACCAGGCAGATTGTGAACGAGCTCAGGCCTGGAAGGTGTTTCTGTAGTGCTTGGTCTCCCTGTACCCCCAGGAAGGCAGAGTGGTCCCCTCAGAACCCCAACACCGGTGACTCGAGGTGGCAGTATCAAGAAGGCAACATAAACCACCAGGGGGTGAAATGACAGAAGCTCAGGTGGCTTCCACCAGACCTGGCTCTGGAACGACGCTGGGGTCTCCCCTCCATGCACTTCCCACGTGGGTCTTCCAGGAGGGTGCAAGGGTGTGAAGGTCAGATTCAGGTGTCACACCACCAGGGAGCTACAAATTCTTAGGCAAGCCACTGAGCTTTCCTGAGCCTGTTTCCTCAAGTAGAGATTGTAAGAAGAATGAAATCTCTCACAGGGCCCAGTACAGCATGGGCTTCAGCTCAAAACTGCAGGTCCCCACCCTGGGTGACAGGGACCCTCGTCCTGTGGCCCCGCCTGGGCCTCCACTCACCGTCAATGATCTCTTCCTTCACCTTGTGGAGCTCTCTGACCACCTCCTCCAGGATCTCCTGTTGGGAGAGGAGCGTCCAGGTGAAGGGACAGGCAGTGGAGACAGAAAAGCCGGCCTGGGCTGGGTTATGTCCAAAGGGTTCGGGGCCTCCTGGGCCTCTCCAGAGTTGCATCTGTCACCCTCGTCTCCTCGTGGCCCCTTCCCACGCTGAGGGGGACGGTGTGGGAGGCCTGGGAAAACCCTGCCACCACCTCCCTCAGGCAAACACCACTGAAACTAAGGGCCGCCCCGAGGCAGGCCTGAGGGAGGTGCCCAGAAAGGTTGAGGGACATCTTAATTCTGGTGATGGCAGGGGCTGGGGACGAAGGACAGGCTCGGGCACCCCCTTTCCTCCACGGCTGTTCCTTGACTGGCCTTTTGGCAGCCACGTGTGGGCCCCCAGGGCCTGCCTGGCCGTGCTGGTCAGAGACGGTCCCCAGCCTACTGGCTGCCCTCGGCCTCTGAGGGAAGGGCACAGGGCACGCTCACCTGCTTCATCCGGTCCAAGTCGAAGGCATCCAGGGCCATGTCATTCACGCTCCCAGCAGGCTTCATCCTGGGAAAGGGCGGGTGCGGTAAGTGGGAGCAGGGCCTGTGGGTGCCCTCGCTGGAGATGGGTGTGGGGGAAAGCTGGTTGTGCAGAGGCCGCGCTCAGGCCGGGCCCACCTGCTCCCCTCGCTCCAGAGGCTGCTTGCTTTGGACTCTGGCCACCTCAGACCCAGTCTCTACCTGGAGAGGTCTCCATGGATACTGTGACCATATTTCCCAACCCGAGAGCCAAGGCTGGCTAGGGTCAACAAAGAAACTGCTTTCTGATCAGAGAGCTCTTACACAGAGGTGGCAACTTAAGTGACAACATCGCACCCACCCGCTGCCTCCCTGGAAAGAAAAACAGTATCGACAGCCTCCTCCTCAGGTTGGGAGCTCATGCTCCACGTTGAGCTGGGGCTCGGGGAAGCAGCAGCGGCAGCAGGAGGTACAATGTGAAGTTGCAGAGTTGACACCAGCCTGGAGGCGCGCTCCTGACACACACCAGCAGCCCCGGTGCTGGAGCCAGCGTTCGATCTTGGCTCACTGCAACCTCTGCCTCCCAAGTTCAAGTGATTCTCCTACCTCAGCCTCCCAAGTAGCTGGGATTACAGGCATGTGCCACCAAGCCCAGCTAACTTTTGTATTTTTAGTAGAGATGGGGTTTCACCATGTTGGCCAAGCTGGTCTCGAACTCCTGACCTCACGTGATCCATCCACCTGGGCCTCCCAAAGTGCTGGGATTATGGGCGTGAGCCACTGCACCTGGCTGGTTTTGCTCTTTCGGGGTAGTTTGCATGGACCACTTCTTTGAAAAGTTTCTGAACTAAGATAACTGATTTGAATTTTATTTTTATTGATCTGAGACAGGGTCTCACTGTATCACCCAGGATGGAGTGTAGAGGCATATCATGCCTCACTGCAGCCTCAACCTCCCAGGCTCAAGTGATCCTCCCACCTTAGCCTCCCAAGTAGCTGGGACTACAGACATGTGCCCTACTTTTTAAAAATTTTATCTGTAGAGATGAGGTCTCACTGTATTGCCCAAGCTGGTCTCGAAGTCCTGGGCTCAAGTGATCCTCCCGCCTCGGCCTCCCAAACTGCTAGGATGACAGGCATGAGCGCCGTGCCGGCCTGATTTGAATGTTAATGTGTCACATATGCACCTTCCCTGGAAGATCTTGGCAAAATGCTTGTCTATCTGGTCTTTTCAACGTGACTTGGTGCTGCAAGACACACCGCTGGGACCCAAGTTCCCTCCCACATGGACAGGATGGAGGCTGGAGCCCATGGTTTCAGGGAAACGTATGTGGCATGAGCCCCTGGGTGTGACCACGGGCACAACACATTTATCTGGCAGGGCCAGCCTTGGCTGCTGAGGGGTTACGGGCACAGATGAGGACCATCTGGTGACTCTGAGGACCACTGTTGCCCACAGCCAGGGAGAATAAGGATGAAGAATGTGTGTTCCCACACCCTCCAGATGAGTTCAAGAAAGAGTTGGCCAAGCGTAGCCCTAAATAGGTCTGTAATTCTGGGTCCTGAGAGTCAAACGCATCCAGCCAGAGGACCCTGGGTCCTTCAGGCCTCTCCTGTGGGTTCCAGACCCTATTCCAGCAACAACTGCTGGGACACCTGGGCCGACTGCTCCACCTCACCAGGCCCTGGCCCTCTCCATCTGCAGCCCTAATAGCCACCCAGCGAGAAACACAGCAGGCTTCCTAAGCAACGCAACACACCAGAGGGGTGGTGGTACATGCTCCCCTTGGAGCCATCTGGAAATCAGAGAACAGATTTGTCTCAGAGCTGAAAAGAGACCCTATTCCAAGCATGAATGGCCTTGACAATGTTCCTGCCCAGTGAGCGACCCTTGGCCACTCACAACATGGCAGCCTGCCTTTGCTGCACCAGCAGGACAGGGCAGGGTCCACTGGGAGCGCTGCAGGCTTCCCCTGCTGCTGTATCTGCTCCAGGGCCCTCGCTTTGCCCACTCTGGTTGCCTTCCCCTCCCCAGCCATCATCATGGCACCCTGTGCCTCAAGCTCCCTGAGGGCCCTGCACATGAATACAATGTAAACTTCTAGCTCAGCGCTCCCTCACACCCTGCACATGAATACAATGTAAACTTCTAGCTCAGGGCTCCCTCACACCCTCTTCCTCACCCTTCCGGTTCCCCCGCCCCATGGCCTGCTGTCGTGGGAGAACTCGCGGGTGGCTGCAGGCTCAGGGCCCTGGCACTTACCCTTCCTTCTGCTTGGAAGGCTGTCCCCATGATCTCCGTACAGCAGACTCCTCCTCGTCCGGGTCAACGAAAATGCCAGCTCCCGGCAGAGGCCTGCCCCACCCCACTCCCCAAAGCACCCTGTCCCTTCCACCATGTGGCCCCGCACCCTCTCCAGAGCACCCCTCAGGACCACAGTGGCCTTGATCACGCGGTGCTCTTTGCAGGCAGGGACTGTCCCCAGCACACAGCCCGGCTGACCATAAGCCTTCGACAAACCCCAGCTGACTGCTAAGACCGCCTCATCTCTGTCCACCTGCACTGGTCTTGGCATTGCTGCCAGGGCCAGGCCAGGCTCTGCTCTGCTCGCCACCTGTTTAGCTCTGCAAGGCCAGTTTCAATGCCTCCTGCTCTGTGACAAGGGTGGTTTCCCTTCAACTTGTGGTGGCAATGGAGACATTCTTGATGCAGGTTCTAGAGGCCTACAAATTCAGGCCAAATGTGCCTCCAGATACTATGTGGCTGGCTGCCTCTGCCTTTTTGGGCAACCTCAGTTCCAAATGTTCTATCATGTTGTCATGCCAGCTTTTGACTCGGGAAATATGGTCAGCATGTCTGTGGGGAAACTGGCTCTGTGTGCTGGACGCAGAGGAAGGACTCTGGGCTGGAGGAAAGGGGCTCAGGGCCAGAGATAGGACTAGTTGAACTGCAGTGTGCGGCCCTGGCTAGTGACCACACTCCATGTCCAGCTGTTGTTTGCACAGCTGTCCCCACCACTGCCCTGTGCAGCAGGGGTTAACACACCTCACTTTGTGGGGGGGGAAAGAGAGGCTTGGAGAGGCCACCTAACTTGCCCACTGTCACACGTAGTGAGTCCAGAGCTGGGACTCCAGGTGGGCACCCTGCACTACCTCTGTGGACAGGTCACTGCCCTCCTTGGTCACTGCCCTCAGAGAGAGGAGGAGGAGCTGTCAGGACCCCAAGGTCCTGGGTCTGAAAGAACAGATCATCTTCCCAGAGCAAGCTGTTAAATGCCAGGACGTGAGACAAGGTGCAAGGGTGTTAGTCACGGGATGGGGGACAGAGGAGCCCCAAGCCCTGGGGAACATGTGAGCAGGAGGGTTGTTCGGTACCTAGAGTGAGGCTGCGACTGAAGGGGGCTCTTAGCTTCGGGGCTCTTTGCCACAGACGGGGTTCTACGGCAATGGAATGAAACAGACATGTGAATCGGCGCCAGCGCCCACCTCTGCCCCACCAGCCTCACCACTCAGGCCTTCCCGGGGCAGCTCACCTGGACAGAATCGAGGACACAGGTTTCTCCACCGAGTTGCTCCGCTCCCAGGGCTTCCGGCCAGCCTCTGTTAATTCATTTCATGGATGAAGAACCTCACAGCTGAGAGGACTCAGTAGCCACCCCAATCCCCTAAACATCCCAACAGGAAGCCCTCACCCATGCCGAGGGTGCAGAGCCCCGTGGCACAAAGGTCTGATGTGAGTCGAGCCAAAACCTGGCTCCTTGTTCTCAGTCCCCCATGGCCTAGGTCAGGTTGACCCTGACCTGTCACCTGGTTCTGAGGCCTTCACTGTGCCAGGTCTCTCTGGAACGTGAGCCTGCTGGTAAGGGACCCAGTGACCAGAGCCACAGGGTGAGGAAGCAGGACCTCCCCGGACATCCCAGCACAGCCTTGCTCCCACATGTGGTGCGGCGGCCAGGCCCCTTAGCCTGGCACCTGCTACTGAGGGGCTCCTTAGTCTGCCCCCAGTGCTGCGCCTGGCTCTGTCCCATGCTGGCTGGCTTGTCTTTTCTTTTTTAAGGTAAGTGGTATTGGGTTATATTTTGTTCTACTCCAAAAGATTTGTTGCATTTGTTGCATTAAAAAGGTTTGTTGACTTTGCAGGATGAGCAGAGGCAGAAGACAAAATCTCTAGGGGTAGTGGGGCAGCTGCCTGGCCCCGAGCTGAGCCTTGGCACCCTGCAGACCAACTGTGGGACTGAGGCAGTTTTCCACAAAGCCACCTTCTGGGACAGGCGCTGGGCCTGCAGGCACCAGACCTGGGGCTACAGACATGTCCCAGGTGTGTGGCCTTGAGCAAACCGCTTTCCACACAGATGGGAACCAGGGAGCCCACTCACTGGACTGTTGGAAGCAGCAAACAGGGCGGGGCACTGATCATGTTCATCAACCAGAGGAGGCAGACCAACATGCCAGGCAAAGTCTTTGGAGGAGAGGACATGGGGTGCAGTCTCACAGGGAGGCGACACCCAACCCCAGCATGCCCGAGAGACACACACGAACAGCTGGCAAGAGCCTCCTCTGCCCAGCTAGGGCAGCCTGACGCCCCTGCCTCTCCTCGCTATGCTCACGAGCATAGGCCTGGCACAGAGCAGGTGCTGTAAAAATGGCTGTCGAATGAACAACCCTGGGGTCTTCCTCCCACTGCGAAGCCTCATCATACTCTCCTAACTACCTCCCATCTGCCACAGCTTAGACAGACAGAAACCTGAGCCAGGGAAGGGGCTGCGTTTCGGGTGGAGCAGGATCTACTGCCATCTCCGTAATGTCAGTCATCAGCTGGTGTTTCACCGGGACACATGAGTGCTGACAATGACACTGCTTAAGAGCACTGGCCCCGGCCAGCCTCAGGAGCCCTGGACACAAACTCCCACCCTGGGTATGTGCTATCAGGCAAGTGCCTTCCCTCATGCGGGACTCAGGATCCTGGTGGGAAGGTGACGTGCAGGTCACCCTGGGGGCCCCTCAGTGGGTCTGCTCTAGCACTTCCTGTGCTCCCGCACGGGCTCCTCGGGGAGGCTCTGGAGGACCCTTAAGAACTGGGCCTCCCAGCGGCCTGGCCCTCTGCTCAGGCATACCAAAGAGGCTGGATCGGAGGGTCCTCTCAGAAGGGTCCCCCCCTCCCACTCTGAGACCTCATGCCTCAGTGGGGTCAGCGGGGGGCGCCCTCTCACCTGAGGAGTTAGGTGGCTGGCTGGCTGCTCGGGTCCCCGGAGAGGGGGAGGTACTAGGATCTTCCTAAAATGGAGAAGAAGGAAGTCTGTTTAGGAAGGCCACCTGGGGCTAGGACAGGACATCACTGGACACTTCATTAAACCTGTTTTCCAAATGTCCCCAGTGAACACACATGACTTTTATAATTAGCAAAACATTAAATATTTAAAAGTGAAAACTCAAAATCTCAGTGGGGAGTGAATCGAGCCAGTGGACAAACCTGGGGAAGGGAAGGCTGCAGGGAGCTACAGGTTCTCTGCAGGGTGATGCAGAACTTCCTTCTGCCCCTCAACACCCCCAAGCCCTGAGCCCGCCGTGGGCCGGATGCCTCCCGTGTGTCATCTCGCTGACTTCTCGTGAGCACCCCGTGGAGTGGCCTGCTCCCCCTGTGCAGCACACACACCTGCCCGTGTCATAGGTCTGTGGCAGTGCTCGAATAGTGGACATGTTCACCCAGCAGTGGAACACCTAACACTCATCATGCACGGCATGTGCGTCAGGACGATTTTTCAGTATCAAGCACGCGCCACTGATTAAGTATTAAGAGTAACCCTTCCACTGACGGAGCAGGATGCACAGCATTCCAGCTGCTGACAGGCGGCCTCCCAACCTGACGTGTCATTCCACTCCGAAGCAAAGAACCTCTGTCACCGTGGCAGAGGTCTTTGCTTTGTCTCCTCTGCTCACTACGTCCCCACACGAGAGGAGGCCTGGCACCTATGAGGAACACCCTGCGTATCTGTGTGGTGAATGAATAAGTCCTGGGGGGCTCTGGTTGAGAGGCAAAAGCAGGTGCCAGGCTGCAGGTGTTGGGATGAGGTCCTTAGGCCTCCTCATTTTAAAGACAGCTGAATAACAGATTATGTCAATCAACACACACGTGTGGGGGCCACGATGCAAGCTATATAGGGTGACATCAGAGTCACTAAAAAATTATCATCTTTTCTCGTATGTTTTTTATAAACCCTCCCTGCTTAAAAGGGAAGTTATGCTTCGACTCCAGGCTGGGAAAGAGGGGGCCGCAGCACTCCCCGGCCCTGGGCACAGAGGCTCGCATCCCTCCTCTGGCAGTCGCAGTCTGTGAGGCAGCCGTGCCTGGCGTGCCTGGGTGCAGGTTTTCAGGTGGTAGAACTGGTCCTCGGAGCAGTAACTCCATTGGCCCACGGCCAGCTCTGCCATGGCAGAGTGCCTGCCCAAGTCACCGGACTCCACATTTGGGGCTCTTTTCATCTTTCAGAGAAGCCTTCTTTCTTCTCTGTTAATGATAAACATAGTGCATGTTCACTGCAGAGAATCGGTGAAATACCGGGAAGCATAAACAAGAAAATGAGCGCCGCCCATCAGCCTCTCTCCCTCCCACTGTACTTGTTTGGTGCGTGGATCTTCTGAAGGCCCTGCTCTCTTTAGAGGCTAGTCCCGAGTGTGAGAAGGGACCTTGGCAAACAAGAACCAGCTGGAGCCAGGGGCCTATCAACAAGAGAGAAAAGATAGGGGTCTGAGGAGGAGAGTGCCATCCTTGGGGTTGAAGGTTTCAAGAATGTTCCTCTTCTAGAAGCCCCTGGGCTTTGAAATCCATTCTTAGAGCTCGAGGAGTGAGTTTCAGTTTTCAGGGGCTGGGACTGCAACATACTGGCACCTGATTAAGAAAGGCCAGCAATGTCTTCGGAGCCCCAGGCCTGTGGCTGGAACCAGGCCACAGTATTTTGATGTCTGTGATTATGCTGTGGCCTGCAATTTCAGAAATTAATGGCAAGTCAGTTGGCTAAACTCCACAGCATGTGCAAGGTACGGAAATGGTGGACGTGAGAGAAGCCCAGGCCTGGCCCTCCAAGGGCCTAAGATCTGGCAGGAGACAGTGAGCCTGCACAAGCAATCGTGCCTGTGCTGAGGGCCTGGGGAGAAGACCAGGGCTGGGATCAAGTAGTGAAGAGCTTGTGAGGCCTGGGGGTCGGGAGGCTGTTTTTTGTTGTTGTTGTTGTTTTGTTTTGTTTTTGAGACGGAGTCTTACTCTTGTTGCCCAGGCTGGAGTGCAATGGTGCGATCTCCGCTCACTGCAACCTCTGACTCCCAGGTTCAAGGAATTCTCCTGCCTCAGTCTCCCGAGTAGCTGGGATTACAGGCATGTGCCACCACACCCAGCTAATTCTATATTTTTAGCAGAGATGGCGTTTCACTATGTTGGCCAGGCTGGTCTCAAACTCCTGATCTCAGGTGATCCATCTGCCTCAGCCTCCCAAAGTGCTGGGATTATAGATGTGAAGTGTTGCGCCGGCCGGGAGGCTGTTTTTTAAGGAGTAAGGTTTATGCAGAGAAGTGCAGGCTGAATGGGAGCTGGCTAGTGGGGCAAAGGGACCCTTATGTGCCCAGGACGGGGCTGAGAGGTGCGGATCAGCTGGGAGGGCTATAGCCTCAGGGTAACACCAGCATGACCCTGACTAATGGGAGGACAGGGCAGGAAGCCTACTCTGGTCCCTGGCAGTTGTATTTCCTCTCTCATTCTGCACTGAGGTGGAACCTTTAAGGCATTTGTAGTTAAGGCTAAACTTAGCCCTGTCAGTAGCAGTCTTTTTATAGGAAAAGCTTAACACAGAGGAAAAGAGAATTAGCTGCCCTAAGTGGAAGCAGATGTTGGGAGTTCCGGCAGCCAGGCTGGCTCTGGGCTGCCTGCTAAGGACAAGAGCTAGGGCTCCAGGGCTCCTTTGCCACAGCTCACCTGAAGCTCCTGCTGGAAGAGAGGTCTTTAGAAACAGAAATAGTTTGAAAATAAAAACCTCTCTGGGCTTCTGGCAGACGTGCCCCACTGCAGTGTACTCTTGGAGTCCCAGTTCCGACGAGACCCTGGCTGGTCCGTGCTCCCTGGGGCTCCTGGGCAGGCGAAGTAGCCCTGCGGTGCAGTGCCAGGGCCCCAGGTTTCTCCCCTGTTGGGCTGCAGCTCCAAGGGTGGAGCAGTGTCTGGTCGGTGGTGCTCAGTGAGGGCAGGCCTGTCGCTGGGGCCAGGGTGGTGCAGGGCCAAGCGCTGCAGAGACCCTCCACCCCTCCTGTGAATCACCTGAAGAAGTGCCCATCCCACGCAGGTCCCAAAGGCCTCGCCTGAGATTAGAGAGCCTCCCTGCCGATGCACTGATCTCAGTGGGAAGCCTGAGGGTGGGGCAGGCTGCTTGCTCACCATTTGGCTTTCATCTTCCTTCTTCTCAGCTGGCTTGTCTGACTGGGAGGCTGCTTTTCTCCTAGGCACAGAGAAGGGGAAGATACAGATCAGCTCCTCACGTTCTCACACTGTCCCAGAACTCTTCTGCCTCCTCCCTGCCAGACCCACCCCAGCACTCAGATAAACCTGTGGGGGAAAATGACGGTGTGAAGGAGGCGGCTTGCCCAGGCCCCATCTGGTGAGGAGCCAGGCCCAGGCAAATGTCCAGGACCTCTGTGTGCTCATGGCCTGGGACATGAAACTGGTTTAGATAGAGAGGGCGAGATGCCTCTGTGTCTGTTTAGCTCTACTGGCGGCAGCTGTAGTGTCCGAGGGGTGGAGGGGAGGCGGGCGCGCTCTGTTCCCAGGACACCGAAGACCTGGCCACATGGGACAGAGAGGCACTTCTCTGGGCTGCAGTCTGTCACACAGGTCAGGACATTGGACACTTTCACCCTAAGGCCCTCGTGTCTCGGAACTCAGTTAACCCAGCCATGCCCTCCCCAATCTAGAATGCCACTCAGAGCCTGGAAATGCTCAGAAGAGGAGCCCTGGCATAGGTCCACGTGACGCCCTCCCCAGTATGAATCCCCGTTTCATGTACTCTAAAACCTCACCCACATTTTTTGGCCTCAGTGGTATCTGCTGACCTCCCAGGTCTACACAGGCAGACCCTCAGTATTCCCCAGAGATAGGCTTCTGTAGCTCTTCAACTTGAGATGAGCTGCCCATCAAGCATGGAACTGGTCTGAGGTGTGGTGAGGGGCTGTGGCCTCTGTCTGTGGCCTGTCTGTGATGGGCCCAGCTGGCTCCCCCTTCTTTAGCTCTCATCTCAGGACAGGTCTGCCCACCTCGTCCCTCAGCCCAGAAACCAGGGAACCACCCCTGACACCAGCTTTTTATAACAGTCAGCCTGGTCAGTTCTACCTCTAAATCTGGGTACCCGCCTGTCTTTTTTGTCTTTACTTTTGACACCTTCCTGCATGCCCCCATCATCTCTTCCTGGACTGTCAGAGTCTCCTAACTGGCCTAGCCATGATCATTTTCACCTCACCAGCTGCCCCCAGCAGCCAGCGTCCCATCTCCTAGAAACAGAACGCGGACCAAGCCACCCGCTCGCAGGGGGTGTCGGCGGGAGGAGTGTCTGTGAAAGTGCTGCCAAACAGGGGCTTTCCGTCCACGTTTATTTCCCTCCTGTCCTCCACTACTGGCAGAGAGACTCAACTGCATGCCCTCAGAGGCAGGAGACAACCAACATGAAAAGAAACCTGGCAAGGGCATTGTCATGGTCAGCTCCACCCAGGAGCCATCACTAAGGTGGATTTCAAAGAGCAACCTGATTGATCCCTGCTGAGCTATGCAAAGCATGTGTGTTCTCGGGAGGGCCTTGGCTCTCCCACCAGCATCTGGCATCTCGCTGGCTCCTGGCAATACTGGCCTTTTCCTGTTCTCAGACAGAAAGGTACTTCCCCTCAGCGTGGTCTAGGACTCAGGGAGAGCATTCATATTTTCTTTTCCAAAACGATTTCTATTTCTCTGTGGCCCATCCTCCCCTCTGAGTGCTCTGAGGTGGAACCCGATGCCCTGCACCAGGAGGCTCCCTCTTCCAGCCAGACCTTTGGTCCATTTCCTCCCCACCTAGCTCTCCAGGCACAGGGGGCGTCAGCCTTCCCAGCTTTACCTTAACTCTGCCCACTGTCCCTCTTACAGCACAGGACGTCCTCATCCTTCCGCGAGCCCTCCCGGCCTCTCCCCCACGGGGCCCTCCTGGCCTCTCCCCCCGCGGGGCCCTCCCGGCCTCTCCCCTGCGGAGCCCTTCACCTCTGTGTGACCGCTGTCAGCCCCGCACACCTGGACTCACTCACAGGAAACTGCTCAGAAGCCTGCCTCCTGTCTTGGCGATTTACACACGCTGAGGCCCGTGCTGTGGATCCACCTTGCTGTTCCCTGACACATGCAGAGCCTCCCCTCCCTGCCATCTGTGATGCACGCAAAGAGGCCCTTGGCAGGAAACCCAGGCTGTGTCCCTGCCATGAAGTGCCACACCAGCTGCCTGCACCTGTGGGCCTCTGTCATCTCGCGTCATCCTCATGGAGCCACGGGAAGGTAATGAGAGGAACTAGGACTGCAGTGTGAAGACCCTGGGCACACACAGAGTTCTCACTTGGGTCAGCCAATTGGAAGGCAGCTGGGAGGGCCAGGAGAAGGCGACAAAGTGGCAGGGGGTGGAGGTTGGGTTACCAAGGGAACAGGGTCCCTGCTGCAGCTTCCTCTATTCTGGCAGGAGAGGCCTGCTCCTGTGCCCTCTGGTGCCTAGGTGAGCCACGATATTGGTAGTCCAAGGTGAGCACAATTCCTGATGCCAAGTCATATTTTAAAATAAAATCCAAGCTTTGCATCCCTTTTGAGAAACACCTGGATGATCTCCCCACCTGCTCGGGTTTCATCTGGGGAACAGCAGAGAGCCACAATGGCAGGCTGCAGCCACACCTGCTGCAGCGAGCAGGCACACATGGCCAGGTCTCAGGCCCTAGAGTCCAGCCGGGATGTAGATGGAACTGCTCTCTCTCCGTCACTCAGGGCAATGGCCTCTGGGCTCCTACCCTTCATAACTCCTCCTGAGTCCTCCATAATGAATCCCGGAGGATGGGGCGCCTTCACCACACATTCACCAGAGTGTCCTCTGCAAACTCGACCACTGTAGCCACATCTTATTTCTGTTAGGATCTTAAGAGCAAGGACTGTTCTTTTTCCTGCGTTTATCTTTGAAATTGTCTCCAAATTTATCTCTGCTCAGGACAGGGCTAGTACATGATAGATGCTTCAGGAAATACTTGCTGAGCTAAAATGAAGGATTTGGAGTTTAGAGGACTCCTGTGGGCTTGCTGCTTCACACTAAGCCCTTGGGAAGGGTAAACTTAAGTAACAGTTTCCCCTGCTTGGCCAAACCCAGGGAACAAAGATTCTGGGGTCAAGCAAGGATTCTGTGTGCAGCACCGGGGGCCAGGAGCTTCCCACGAGGCACAACAAGCCTCGGGAGGTGTGGAGACCTACCTCTTGGCCAGCAGTTTGTTCATTTCCTCCATGAGGCCTCCTCCGCCACCCCCACTGCTTGCCCGGTTGGCATCGGACTTTGAGGTCCCACTGGGACTGGAGCCTCCAGATGCATCTTCTGGCTGAGGAAAAAGGAGGCCACGTTTTAGATTCTGCTGCTGATGGCAGAACAGGGAGCAGCAACTACGTGAGGGGATGCAGGCGACTATGTGCGTGTGAATCCTATGGCAGTAGCACTGCAAGGGGCCTCAGGGGCCATCTAGTCCATTATTCCCCAACCCCACAGGGGAGAAAACCAGAATCAACGGAGGGACAAGGACCAGCCCAGGTCACACAGGTCGCAGACACGCCCCAGCCTGCAGGCTCATGGTCAGTGTCTTTGCCAAGACCAGCCATGACACATGGCGGGAGGGAGGGAGGGGAGAAGAGACTGTTCTGTGGGAAGGAAACGCAATGTAAGCCAAAGGTCTGTATCAGAGCTATTCTTACAAGCACAGTTCCAGAACATATGAGCAAGGGTTAGGGAAGAAACAGCCAGGTGGACCTAGTTGCCAGGATACAGCTTTGTACAGTGGAAAGGGCAATGGACTTAGATTCAGGAGACCCAGGCTTGAGTCCAAAATCTGCTATTTATAAACGGTGTGACTTGCGCAAATTATTCAGCTTTTGTGCTTCCACTTCCTCATCTCTAAAGCGGGACATATTTCTGGCCCCACGTATGAAGGTCAATGTGAGGCTCAATGGCTAACTAAAGCACCTCATAATTTCAAATTGCTGTCCCATGTGATTTCTTATTTGAGAAAAAGGGGCCAAGGGCCAGCTAGCTTTGGGCAGGGAGGCAGTTTGCTCAGCGTCTCACAGACGGGGGAAGGAATACAATCACTTTGCAGACGGCATAAGCGTCCCTCGGTCCCATTCCCGCCCCGCACACAGGAGGTCTTACCCGTTGGACTCTTCTCAGCTTGGCCCCAGCTATGGCAGCGGCCAGTCCTGACATGGAGCTCTCGTCGTGGCTGGACCCCTGGGCTCCTCCAGCTGGCAGTGGGGGTGGGGGAGGTGGGGTAGCCCCTGTGGGTGGAGGTGGGACTGGGGGTGGGGGTGGCGGTGGAGGCCCACTACATGAGATGGGGGCGCTGGCTGCAGATGAGGGATGCCCTGGTGGGAGGATGGGCCCTGAAACGCAACAGTGAGGCTCAGCCAGCTCCAGCACCCAGCTGGGGGCTAAGCCTGCTGCTCTCAGCTCAGGTTTCCCAGAGGAAGGACAGAGGGCAGGCTGCTCCTCAGAGGGATGAGGAACAGCTAGCTCCAGGCCTGCTTCATCCAGGAAGCCCCCATGGGATGAACTTGGCTCTGGCACAATTATTCCCTATTCTGGTGTCCTCAGTACTCCGGGGCCTGGCTGGACCCACAGTGTCCTCTATTTGCTTAACATTCCTTGAGCCCAGGCAATTTCCTCTTGCTCCAATCATGTTTTTCCAGGGGGAGAGGAAGCTGGCTGGTTACAGTTTGTGCCTCTTCTCTTCTCTGCTCCTTCTAAGCACCTAGCATCCCCTAGGCAGAAGCTAGTCACCAAGATCCAACTGTGACTGACACTTGGTCTTTGGAGGCCGTGGCAGGTACTGTGGGTCCCAGGGCCAACTGGGGGCGTGGGTCAGGGCGCAATGCTGAGTGCTGGGCTCCAGCATCATCCATCCAGCCCCCTCCGCCAGTGCTGCCTGAGCCTGTTTTGTGCCAGGCAATGTGCTAGGTGCTGGGTATGGTGCCGGGGAAAACCAGCCACAAGCTCTCTGCTCAGGGTGCTCACAGCCTGTGAGGAACAGTCAACGAATTGCATGGGTGAATGCAGATGGAGGACTGTGGCAAGCTGACAAGTGTTACCAAGGGCAGGCACACGGCACCATGTTGGTATACAAAGAGGCACCCCAGCCTGGCCAGAAGTTCACGGAAGACTTCCTCACAGAAGTAACTGTGAAGCTGGGACATGACTGGAGAGCAGGGGTTCAGTTAGGTGAAGAGGCGGACGCAAAATGTGAGGAAGGAGGAAAAGGATGGAAAGTGCTTGAGGCACTAGAGGGAGAGAGGGCGGGCACAGGCTGTTCCAAGAGTGATGGGGAAGGCACGACATGATGACAGTGTCAGACCTGCATCAGAAATGCAGAGTGGCTGGTGGGGGGGCAGGAAACCTGCAGCAGTTAGGTGGGGGTGATGGGGTCAGTCAGCATCTCATGAGCAGGGCGCTCCTGTAACCAGTAAGGGCTCGAGTTTCTCATCAGTAAACAGGATAATAGTCACCTGCTCACTTCAATAAGGTGTTTGAGAAAATGAAACAAGACAAAGAACATGAAAGCACTTGGTAAATTATCTAGTCCTTTGCCTATCAGTGAACACGACAATTTCTGGAAAACCCTTGTCCTTCTCCTTTAATGTGCTAAGCTCCACCAAACGTCCCAGACGGACGCGTGGCAGCACCTCCTGTGGGAAGTCTTCCCTGACCCAGGGTGGGCCTTCAGCACCTGCTCGTCACTTGCCACAGTGTGCGCCATGTGACACGGCAAGGGTGGGTTCGCTGTCTCCTTGACTGGACAGTGGGCTCCCTGAGGGCAGGAACTGCATCTGCAGTCGTAGTCATGTCCCCAGCCCTTAGCACGGTGCCTGAGACACGGGAAGTGCTGGCTGAATGTCCACTCCGGAGGAGGTTGGTGGGCAGTGGCCAGACCCAGCTGAGCAGACTCCCCAAGCCTCTGCTCTGCTCTCTTTGCTACCCTCACCATCTGAAGTGGCGGTCGCACTTTGAGACCTAGGCTCCCCATAGCTACTCACACAGCGCCCCGTGTGTCCCTGGGCCTCATCTATGTGGAGGGGCTACCACCCGGCACCAGCATGGGAGTCAGCCCTAGGGGAGGAGGGCTCTCACCTGTGGCCGAGGTTCTTCTTTCTAGAGATTCCTGACGCTGCTGCTGGTGCTGCTCCATCACTTGTCTGAAAAGCAACCACAGCGGGGCAGTCTGACTTCTCCACACTGGAGAGCACACTTGGTGCCTGCGCTGCGCCCACAGGCTCCGGCTTCAGAGTCAGGTTTCGCCAGTGCTCCACAAGCACCACGGTGTGCCACAGCTGCCTCTACTTAACAGGAGGGGGATGTGGCTGGGTCCAGCTCCCGAAATGGGAGCACCGGCTCTCTCCTGAGTCTCAGGCACACTGAACACAGAGCTCCTCATGGAAGGCCAACGTGATTCCACTCCTCAGAGTGACCAAGCTCTTCCCTGGGCTAGATGGGCACATCTGGCTTTTGGGGGCCTGTGGCCTCAAAAGACCCAGTCTCAGGAACGCCTATTCTTAGGACCTGGCCAAGCTTCCTGGCACAGTTCTCAGGTGTGTTAGTTGCCAGCAGAAATGGACACAAAGCCTACACTTCTCATTTTCTTTACCACAGACCGGCCACAGCCCGCTTTCGTCTAGGGGGCCGTTTGGTATGCTGTGGCACACTGCTACGTGCACCACAGTGGGAACTCACATCCCAGTTCCTTATGGCAGAGTGGCCTCAGGGTGCTCTTAAAAGCAAGATGAATGAGGACACTGAGCCCCAGATACATCCACAGAATCCAGGGACCGACTTCTGGAGTGAGAGGCACCTTAAGAAATCATGCAGGCCACAGACAGCATCAAGAGCTCAGCTGGTGTGGTGCAAACTGAACACCTGCTATGGAAACACAGGGTTAAGGACTGCTCTGAAGGCAGCTCTGGGCTTGGTGGGAGTCCCAGAAACATCTATTTCATGGGGTTCTTGTAGGGTATATGCCTTAACTAAAACATTATGGAATGCCCGGGTGCAGTGGCTCACACCTATAATCACAGCACTTTGGGAGGGTGAGGCGGGCGGATCAGGAGGTCAGGAGTTTGAGACCAGTCTGACCAACATGGTGAAACCCCGTCTCTACTAAAAATACAAAAATGAGCTGGGTGTGGTGGCGTGCGCCTGTAATCCCAGATACTCAGGGGGCTGAGGCAGGAGAATCTCTTGAACCCAGGAGGCAGAGGTTGCAGTGAGCCAAGATCACGCCACTGCACTCCAGCCTAGGTGACAGAGCAAGACTCCATCTCAAAAAAAAAAAAAGAAAAGCCCCTTTTAGCATTAAGGTCTGAAAAGCTCCCAGCAGCATCTATATTAGTGTCTCAAACTGCTGAAACCTCCCCAGCAGGAGCCACACACCTAGAAAACCATGGTAAAATGACGATGTGTGAAAAATATTCATTCCGTCTGAACCTATGATACTGTTTGGATGCTTGGAGTCTCTGCCTCACTAAGTCTTGCCCCTGTCCGCCTCCAATAAAGTGGCATGGGACAAGCGAGAGTCTCCCCTGCCGTGTGTGTGTTCCTGCCTTGAGGCAGGTGGGTGTGGGTGTGTCTTTGTGTGTGATTCCGTCTTGGGGCAGGTGTGTGTGTGTGTGTGTGTGGGGTCCCACCTTGGGCAGGTATTTGTGTGTAGTCCTGCCTTGGGGCAGGTGTGTGCTTGTGTGTGTGTGGTCTCGTCTTGGGGCAGGTGTGTGTGTGTGTGTGTGTGTGTCTGTCTCTGGTGCAGGTATTTGTGTGTAGTCCTGCCTTGGGGCAGGTGTGTGTGTGTGTGTGTGTGTGTCTGTCTCTGGTCCTGCCTTGGGGCAAGTGTATGTGTTTGTGGGTATGTCCCCTGCTGTTTTTTTTTTTTTGAGATGGAGTCTTGCTCTGTCGCCCAGGCTGGAGTGCAGTGGCCGGATCTCAGCTCACTGCAAGCTCCGCCTCCCAGGTTCACGCCATTCTCCTGCCTCAGCCTCCCGAGTAGCTGGGACTACAGGCGCCCGCCACCTCGCCCGGCTAATTTTTTGTATTTTTAGTAGAGACAGGGTTTCACCGTGTTAGCCAGGATGGTCTCGATCTCCTGACCTTGTGATCCACCCATCTCGGCCTCCCAAAGTGCTGGGATTACAGGCTTGAGCCACCGTGCCCGGCTGCTGTCCCCTGCTGTTCACACCCCGACCGCCAAGCGGTGCTCCCATTCCCAGCCGGCCAGTGACCCCACACAGCTTGGTTTGGGCCCTGGGGTACAGAATTCAGCACTGTGGGTGTTGAAGCAGTTTCGAGAGAAATGAAGGACCCATTTAGCGGCCATCCACTCCTGTACGCTTACACCTGGCATCTGGTGGCTCATTCCTTCACGCCTTTTTGTGGGTAGGGCTGGCCTTGGGTCCTGCCAGGGAGCTGCAGCTGGAGTGAGACCTGCCTGCCAGTCTGGGTTCTGCCTGACTCCCTGGTTACTCTGGGCAAGTCACTTCCATTCTCTGGGCTTCAGCTGGCTCATGGGGACAACAGTAAGAAAAGCCCTGAGGGTGAGTGGATGAGACAGGCAGAGCAAAGCCAACACCATCTTCAAATTGGGAAACTGAGGCTTGGAGAGGAACTTGCCCAAGGCTGCAAGGCATTCATTTCTCAGTCTCAGGAAAAGGCCAGAGGAGAGGAGGTCTTGGGATAAGCCCCATGCCATTTGGTGAGAGGGGGAGGTGGGGGCAGACGCCGGCTTTCCTGACTCCTGGTCCAGGACTGGACTCGAGCGCAGCCACAGAGAGTTGCAGCTTGACTCCCTGTCTGACAAAGCTGAGTGAGGAAGGCCTGGGCCGGGCCCTACCTCCCTTGACACAGAAGCGGCGAGGACCCATCGCTGAGAGGGCAGACCTAGGTTCAATGTGACCTTGGGAGGCTGCTCCATGGGGACCCACCATGACTGTAATTTCAGGACAACAGCCTTGGCCCTTCCTCTTCCCCTCATGCTAACACTTTAGAAGCTCCATGGGGTGAGAGTGTCATGGGGTGAGAGGGTTCATTCCTATGGTCCCTAGCCCCATCCCATGGGAGCGACTACCCCCCAGGTTGAATCCCTCATGCCTGGACTGTCTCCTGCTACGTTGGGGAAGAGGAAGTGAGGCGACAATGGAGAGCACTTGGGCTCTGCTGGGTCACCCTGAGAGCCATCCCGCTGGAGGTCAGTAGCACTCTCTATAGAATGCCAGACTCCCACGGTCATTCCTGGTCTTGGTGTCCGGGACTAGCGGCTGTGCATTGGCCCCCTCTTTCTTCCTGGTCTGGCCTGCACCCTGCACCCTCCTGCAGCGTATGCCTCTAGGAGTCCTGGCCCTGGCTGCTGGTACATCCTCACCCATTGAAGGCACCCCTGGCCACCCAGCCTGGCCCCTGTGGGTGCTGGGTTACCTTCTCTGGATGTCCATCTCATCAGGAGAGGGGCCATTCTGCACCTGACGCTGGCTGGAGGGGCCTGTGGGCAGAGAAGCACAGAAACAGAGTGGTTAGAGGAAGAAAGGCCCCAACAAACCCACCTGGAGCGCTCTCTATCTGTGCCCACCTCCTGGCTGCAGAAGAGACATCTTTAAGAATCTTTTTTTTTTTTTTTTTTTTTGAGACGGAGTCT
>NW_012104253.1:4123146-4134872 GCF_000951045.1 Mandrillus leucophaeus
TGTGTATTTTTAGTAGAGACGGGGTTTCACCGTGTTAGCTAGGATGGTCTCGATCTCCTGACCTTGTGATCCACCTGCCTTGGCCTCCCAAAGTGCTGGGATTACAGGCGTGAGCTACCATGCCCGACTGATTCCACTTTCTGAGCAAAGGACAGACACTGACAGCTGGCGGATGTCGCGGTCAGAGTTAAAACCTGGGTGTGTCTGAGCTGAGGCCCATGCTTCTAGCCCTGGGGTGACCCCTGCTGTCTGAAAAGGGTGTCTGGAGCTGCAGGTGGGAAGCAGCCAGGCCCTGCCCTTGCTCCCCTTGTTCTGGACTGGTGCGGAACTTTCTGGCCACACCCCTGCCCTGGACCCTGAAGGAGGGACCTCCTGCTGTGCAGACCTCCTGTTCAGAGGAGGCTGGAGCTGGCGTCTGTGCAGGGCTTCCTGTGCTGTGCCACAGCTAAGCTTCCGCCCCCACCTAAGAAAAAGCTGACTGTTCCTTCTCTGCCAGCTCAGGTGTCACTAGGGGACTGCAGAGTCACAGTGACTGGGGGAGGGACTCTGGGCAGGCTGCTCTCATACTTCCCTGACTAGATGGGGAAGTGGCTTTGTTTCTGCCCCAGGATGTCCCCACACACCCCTGTTCCCTCCTACTTCATAGAGGACGAAGGTCTTAGTGGTTCTTCCCTCCTTGTTCTCAAGAAACAGAAGGAATGAATATGAATATTACGAGAGCAATGTCCAGGCACTTTTCTTAATTTAATGTTAAATCTAACTCTAATTCTCACAACCCTATAAGAAGGCTCCCATAAGGACTTGTAACAGCTGGGAAGCCAGGTTCAGAAAGGCTAAATGGCTTGCCCAAGGTCTTATATACAGCAAGTGGCAGATGCAAACCACGTGCAAATGCCACTTTCTTTCTTAAACTCAATCAGACAGTGGTGTCAGATTGAGACCAGCTTGAAGAACGAAGGATGAAGGTGGCAGACTCATATGCTGCCAAAAGAGCTGCAAGCTGTCCTCGGACAGTGTGCAAGGTGCTGTGGACATGTGTCCCCGCCACCCCCTGACTGCCACTCATCCTGGCTGAGGCGGGAGGAATTCCTGGCATTTCCGCTCCATGTCCGGCTTGTGCCTGAGCTGCTCTGCTGTGAGTTTGGCACAGGCCTTGGGCTCTGGCTTGGACAACTGGACATCCGCCTTGTTCTAAGACCGGTCTAAGTCCCTTCTCACTGGGGAGAGTGAGCACTGGAAGAGGCCGGCTCCCGTCTGGTGGCATCTCTACCTGGGACACACTGCAGGCGTTTGGCAGGTCACTCCCCTTTGTTGCTATTCTGCAAGCAGGGACATGAAGAATTGCCATGTGCCCTTCACAGGCTGCTCCGAGGAGGAGATGAGCTTATACCTGGTCTTTGTATTGTACCTTTTCAAAAGGCTTTTATAGCATCTGTCGCTGACATAAGGATTTGACAAAAGATTCCAAAGAAAGGTACTGCCATCTTCAAGAAAGCTGTCCTGGTGTAGTGGAAAGGGGTAGGGAGGGCACAGAAGAGAGGAAAAATCTGGGCACGGCCGGGCACGGTGGCTCACGCCTATAATCCCAGCACTTTGGGAGGCCGAGGAGGGCAGATCATGAGGTCAGGAGATCGAGACTATCCTGGCTAACATGGTGAAACCCCGTCTCTACTAAAAATTAAAAAAATTAGCCGGGTGTGGTGGCAGGTACCTGTAGTGCCAGTTACTTGGGAGGTTGAGGCAGGAGAATGGTGTGAACCCAGGAGGCGGAGCTTGCAGTGAGCCGATATCGCGCCACTGCACTCCAGCCTGGGTGACAGAGCAAGACTCCATCTAAAAAAAAAAAAAAAAAAAAAAAATCTGGGCGCACATTATGGGATTCACAGAGAATGAGCCAGATGCAGGTGACACTCCTCCCCTCCCACTTCCTCATAGCCTGACTGAGGTGCTGAGACTCAGGCGGGTCACAGGACAGAACCAGGTCAGGCGTGGCCCAAGTGTAGGAGAGCACCTGCTCGAGGGACTCTGAATGTGAGTCCCTGAGTTCACCAGGACCCATGACACATGCTTGCACACAGCAGGAAGGGCAGGAGGAAGAGCATGGCCAACAGAACAGACTGACTTTAACTCCACAGACATAACTGCTTTGCTCACCTCTGTATTCCCAGTACTTACCATAGTTTTTGACCTATAGTCAATGCAATACATACTTGTTAAGTACATGGATGACTGGCCCTGGGCAAACTGTCTGAGCATCTTCAGCCACTGGGTGAGACTGAGTGAGTGACACAGTCTTAGAGAAAATAGCAGAAGTCTAATGGTTCATAAGCTCCCAGAGCGGGAAACAGTGGCTGAGCCGAGGACTGGGTCTCACGAGCTATCAGTGAGTGAGATACCACAGGCTACCAATGGCAGTGCCACTTAGAAAATACAATGAGTTGGGGTAAGGAAAGAACTCAAGTTTATTGAGTGTCTATTACACTATGTACTAGATCCTGTGCCAGAGACTCAGATGCCACCTTGTTTAGCCTCCCTCGTCCTAGGAATCCTGCTGTGAGCTCCACTTTACCCATAAGAAAGCTGGAGAGTTGGAGAACTGAAGTAGCATCTTTGTGGCCTCTGAACAGTCAACAGTTAAGCCAGGCTTCAACCCTAAAACAGAGGACTCTAAAGCCCTTCACAGAGTCACCAAGACTGCAGGGGGATAGGACACATGGAGGAAGAAGGGTCAAGCGGGGCACAGAGGCAGGGAGAGCAAGAAGGGGAGTCCAGCCCTGGCGCGAGTGTGAGAAGCTGCAGCTCGGAGCCCCCTGGTGGAGCGCCTTCTTGGGCAGGAGTGTGGCACACTGCAGCCTCTCAGCACCCAATGGCCTTGCTGCCTCAATGCCCATCCACATGGCACCAGGAGAAGTATCCCAGGAGCCGGACAGGTTCTCAGGGCTGTACAGAGAGCCTTGGGAGCCACCCGGTCTGACCTCGAGTGCGAGGCCCTAGCCGGGATGGGTGGTTCTCACTGGCAAAGTCTTCTTCCCAAAGGGTGAAATCTGTCTTGCCAGGACTGCCCCCAGTGGTCTGTCAGGACCACAAAGGCTGTCTCTCTGTGCTGGTCTGGCGGCCCTGGTGCGCTCCCCTCCAGGCCTCTCTTGGTCCCTGTCCTGTCTTCTGTCTTCCAGTCCCTTCCCGCCTTGGCTGTGCTCTTCCGGACAGTTCTGGTTTGTACTAATCCCCTTCAGAGTGAACTCTGCTGGAGTTCTGCCAGTAAGTTAGGTGTGTGGGAGTCCCTCTCCTCTCTGGGCTTCAGTTTTCTATAAAGTGAGAAGGGTGGAACCAAGGATCATCAGCTCCAAATTTCTACAACTCTAAAGGACAAAGGAGGAAATATACTAAAATGTTAACAGTGGTATCTCGGGATTGTGGACTTATATTCCTTTTTTTGGATTTCCAAATCATGCACTACCTCTAAACAAATAAATGTCTAAGAGTCCCTACAGAGAATCCCTGCTCTGCGATCCATCCCCCACGAGGTGTGGCAGGTGCGGGGTAGGCAGGAAGCGGTGTGGCTCCTGTCTGAGGTAATGCATTAATTTATACAGCCAAAGGCAGGCAGCCGAGGTGAGGCACTACTGACCCCTCCTCCTGACGAAGGCCTTCCTCTTGCCCACCCCTGAACATTTATGAGGCTCTGGGACACCAGCCCCCAGCTCCTCTGGGATGGAAGGGATGGGCTCAGTTTCCAGTTAGTCTCTATGGGAAAGGCATCCCCTGGGGCTCCTGAAAAGATAGAACCTGAGATGCTAGGAGTGCCAGAGACAAAGGATCCAGCACTTGCTCAGTGATGCTTGATGGAATTTCTGGCCAACAAACGACAGCCACCTGGTGTGAGCTGGGCAGAGTCCCAAGTCCTTCTAAGGCCTCCTCCCTGCTCTGCCATCTTTCTGGCTGGCTCCTTTCCCTGTTTCCAGAGGGTCCCCTCACTTTACAGTGAGATTGGGCCATCCCCGGCACATGTCTCCCTCTTGTCACAAGGCCCTGCTTTCCTCACAGGTGCCATTCCTATCACCAAGCGAACAAGTGTCCAAGCAAGGATGGAGTCTGTGAACTGGGCTAAGCTTGGTCTGGCCACTACCTTTACTGTCACCTGGCCAAGGCCATGCAGGAATTGGTGGCAGAGCTGGGACCAGAGCCCATAACAAATGTCTCCCGGCCCAGGGCTCTGTCCACCCCAGTGCACTGATGCTCAGCCCTGGTTAATAAACAGACAGCTCTGCATTTGTCTTTGGGAAACAAAGGCAGCTAGTGTTTAACCCTATCCTCCGAGCTCAGCTCAGGAGGAGACAAATACCCGACTGTCACCCCCCTATTCTAACACGAGCTTAGACAGCTTAGTTGCTTGCTTAAAGGAACCCGGAGTGAATTTTCCAGTCTTTCCGGCTGAGTCCTTACCACATGAATTTAGGCTCAAACAGGCTGACGTGTCTTACTCAGATTACCACAGCCAATGACCCACTGAAATCCTGCAACAGACCCTCCTGCCTAAGCCCTGGCCCTGGGCTTAGCAGAGACAGTTCAGCTCCATGGTGACCAACAGGTAAAGCTGTGTCTAGTAGCTCAGGGTCTGAAAGACCTGTCAGGCTGGAAGGTCATCACTTACAGATGTGGGGATGGCACTTCAGAAAGTGGGGGACTGACCAGGGCCACAGTGGGAAGCACCACCAGCCCTTGCAGTCATGCACCAAAAAGGAGACACCGGAGAGGAAAAGCGTTTGAATTCTGACAAAGGACAACAGGGGGCCTGGTGCTGCCCATGTACCAGTGAGCAGCACCCCTTGTGTAGAGGGGTCCCGAGTCCCAGGGAAAGGGCAGGGGGTTGCCCAAGCTCACATTCACACTGGGGAAAGCAGGGCTAGACCCAGTCTCCAGCTTCTAGGCCAGGACACCCCACTCCCATGGCTTGGGCCCACTAGGCTGTGTTCCTTAGGGGAGTTATTTTCCCTGTAGAATACTTTTTCTCTCTTCCTAATATGCTTATTTCGGCACACAAAACTAACCTTAAAATGAACCTCAAACAGAACAAGTTGCAATAAAAATCTGCCACATCTTAAGCTTAATGGTTCACAGAGCATCACTGCATTTTTTTTTTTTTTTGTGACTAATCTGCCCAATCATCCATGGCTGGGCCTATTAACCCCATTTTATAGGTGGGGAAACTGAGGCTCGGAAAAGCTACCCAAGGTCATGCGCCTCCAGTGAACGGTGCTGCTGGAACAGAAGCTCAAGTCTCCCAGTACCCAGCTGCTGGTTCCACCCTGCCGCTTCCGCAAGGATGTCATTGCAAACCCCGTAGTTGGTCAGTGACAGATACTCGCCCCAAGATCCAGCACTCCCACCCCCACCCCCGGAGCAGGTGGGAGTGAAAGGAGAGGCCCATGAGGAGCAGGGAGGAGAGAGAGGGGCTCCCGTCACCTACAGCTCACTCTGCAAAGCACGGTGCAGTCCCAACGGCAGAAGCAAAAGCAGTGGAAGGCCCACTCCCTGCTGACCATCACGGGCAGGGCTCCGCGGCACAGGCCAGGGGCACCTCTCACACCGGGCCACTTACCTCTTCCCTGTCGCCTGGCTGGCGCAGTGGGAAACTGATACGCCATCCAGCCACCAAGTGGGCTTCCCCCCTCAATCTTTAATGAGGCTGCTCAGCTAACCTATCAGAACCTTCCTGCCCACCTGACTCCAGCAAGCTCCCAGGGCCCTGGCCCTGGAGGACTGTCCAGACCCCTCGTGGGGCCCGGCTCACTGGCCTCGGTGACACCAGGTGTCTGCCAGGAGACACTCCCTAGGCGGCACTCCTCTTAACCCTGTGGGCAATGGGATGGAACAGGGTAGGTGTGGCGTCAGAGGGGAGCAAGTGTGCAGAGAATGCCTGTGAGGCATGCCTAAATTTGGCGCCACCCCAAACTTTGGTATGGGAAACCCAAGTTGGCACCCTCTCACAGAAGTAAGGCCCATTTGATTCCCCCCGGCCTTCCTTCGCTTGGCCCCCTGCTAGACTCCATGAAATGCTTCCTCTCCTGCAAACTGTCTCTTAGGAGCATCCTCTCTGGCCTGTCTAGATCCAAGCCTCATGCTCTCACTTGGAGAGCTTTCCAAGAGTCTCCAACTGGCCCCTCTGCCTCCGCTTATCCCATTGAATCTGCTTACGGAGTCAATTTCAGAAAGCACAGGTCTTCCAGGCCATTCCTGGGCCAGGAAACTACTGTGGTTCTCCACTGGTCCACATGGGAACCTTGGGATTGGGTTCATCCTTACTTTGGGATTGGAGGCCTCTCAGGCTCCAACTTGCCTGTCCTAGTGCCCTGACTGCTGCTCCCAGCCAATGCCACCAAATCTCTCCCCTCCCTAAATGTCCCAACTCCCTTAGCGCCCTCTCTCAGGAACACCCATCATTCCCTCTTTGCTTCCCTGGAATCCAGTTCAAATAGGCAAAATACACATGGATTTTAATAGCACAACACCGGACTTCAAAGGAATCCCCCCTCCACCCCTCACACTTGCTGCCTTGTGGGGGGCATCTGGAGCTTGGGACCTCATTCCTTCCTTGATTTCCCTCCTCCCGGCCCAAATCCTTCCCCCACACGATGAACAGACTGATTCTAGCGGGCCTTGTGACCCTGGGCCGGCTACTCACTTCCTCTCACTGGGACTTAATTTCCACACCTGAGGGGCTAGAGAGGAAGCATGAGGAGGATGATGACAGCAGCACCCACCGCTGAGTGCTCACTACCTGCCGGGCACTGTTCTGAGCACACAGACTGGAAGCCATTTAGAGTTAAATCTGAGTCCTGGCTCTCACTTGCTCTTTGACCTTCCTCGCAGCTTCAGGCATGAGGCTAAGCCCTGGGATGTTATGCTCAAAGCCTGCCCTTCTAGGCCTGGTCCTGCTTGTTCCTCAGCCCTCCCTTTCTCTTCTCCCACATGCATCCAAGATGGCAGCACTAGGTTCATATGCCTCTGCGTCGTTGCCTATTTTGCTTCTTTTTGGGCTACTCTTGTAACTGGTGAACGTCTGTCCAGCCCCTTTAAGACTCAGATCAGGCATGCCCGCCCTCGGGCCTCTCGCAGTAGCTCTCCCCTTCACCACAGCCGCCCCCGCAAGAAGCCCTGTGTTCTCTCCATCATAGCATAACATACACTGTATTGACAAGGCTCTCTCTCCACCCGGCTGTGAGCTCTGTGAACACAGGGACCATGTCTTATTCATCTTTGTGTTCTGGTGCATGGCCCAGAACACATGCTCAGTAATTCACAGATGGGGTCATAGCTGTGGATACAAATGCTCCCCTGGAACTTATAATCTAGAGAGGAGAGACAGGCAACAAATAAAGATACAACATGTAGGAAGAAAAACACAGCAGAGAATGAGAATTAAAGGAATGTGTGTGGGTCGTTCTTCAGACAAACTGCGATTAGGTGGTGTAAGCAGAGGCCCGGATGAAGTGAGGGAAGGAGCCCTGAGGTTTTGGGGAGAAAACATTCTGGGCAGAAGGGGCCTTGGGTGTAGAGGCCCTGAGTTAGGAGCATGCTTGGCACATCTGGGGCATGGTGTAACTGGAATGAAGGAGGAGAGGTAGAGAGTAGGAGAGGAAGTGAGTTCAGAAAGATAGCGTGCCGGGCTACGCAGGCCACGGTAAGGATGTGGACTATATTCTGAGTTAAGCTAAAATCCTAAAGAGTTCTGGGCAAGGGCTGATGACCTGACTGAGAGGTGAAACGCAGTCTGCTTGCTGTGCAGGGAATGGACCAAAGTGGGCTAAGCGCAGGAGCAGGCCAGTCAGGCAGTGGCTGCCGTGAACCCCTGCTGTGTGGACACCCTGGATGAGTGATGGCAGGCAACCGACAGGCAGCGGGCAGGGCCTCAAACACTCACAGCCTGTCCACTCTCACACTGGAAACTGTATCTCAAGTTCAGCACTTGGCTTTCTGAGTCTCCAAGTTATCTACCAAAATATTTGAGCTGGCTCTTATCCTATATGACCTGAAGCTGGCAGGCTACTTGTAAAACTCATTCCTTAGGAAAGAAATGATACATGCTACGTGAGGAAAAAAGAAAACAGCTATGAATGAATTCTTCCCTCACTTTCGAAGATGTGGGTATGTGGCTAGAAAGACGGGGCAGGTTAAATGTTTGTAACAATCAACCTCTGACCAAGCTGGGTTATGGTTTAGAAAGGTGGAGGGCTGCCAGCTGAGCAGGGTCTTTTGCGAGGCAGTCTGCTCCACTGGGCAGAGACCTGGACTGGAAATCAGGACATCTGGGCTCTGGGCCTTGAGCTCTGCATTCACCAGAGTGGCCTGGGGCAAGTTTCTTAGCACTGTGAGCCTTTGTTTCTTCCTTCTTAAAATGGAGAAAGTAATTCCTGCTGTCTCCCTGCAATCTCAGGGGGGTGTTGTGAAGGCCCAGGGAGCCGAGATCCAGGCACAAGAGCATCCAGGAAGGGGTTTGTTCCTTTCTGTAAGGACTATATGGCTTAGCTCTGGGGGGTGGCACACCAGAATGAAATGACCCTGGCTACAACTGAAGGGTGAGATCCCAGTGTCTAGGGCCTGGGCACTCCAGGAACAACTTGCATTCATGGTGTCATATGCTTACAAATCACAGTCCTATCTATTTTATCATTTGAGCCTCATGACAACCCTGTGAGGTGGTTGTTACACCCATTTTAAAGATGAGGAAACTGGCCGGGCACGGTGGTTCACACCTGTAATCCCAGCACTTTGGGAGGCCAAGGTGGGTGGATCACCAGAGGTCAGGAGTTCGAGACCAGCCTGGCCAACACGGTAAAACTCTGTCTCTATTAAAAATACAAAAATTAGCCAGGCGTGGTGGTGCACACCTGTAGTCCCAGCTACTCGGGAGGCTGAGGCAGGAGAATCGCCTGAACCCAGGAGGCAGAGGTTACAGTGAGCTGAGTTCGCGCCACTGCACTCCAGCCTGGGTGACAGAGCAAGACTCTATCAAAAAAAAAAAAAAAAAAAAAAAAAAAGATGAGGACACTAAGGCTTACAATGGTGAAATAGCTTGCTCAAGGTTTCACAGCTGCTCCATGTGACAGGGTGGAGCAAGCGCCTGGAGCTAGGGCATGGTACTACTCTGTCGCCTGCCCCCAGAATCTGTGCCACTTCTGTCAACCTCTGTGCTGACCATGGCAGGCACACCTCAGCTGGCTGCTTCCTGAGCCCCACCAGGAGGCATCAGGAAGGTGCTGGTGAGGCAAGGCTGGGGAATGAACCACCACCTATCTCGAACCCTGACTGAGCACATGGCGCCTGGGCTGTAACTACGGAAGACTAAAACTCCAAAGGAATCTCGCCAGTAGTGTTAGGGAGATAATCCTGGGACTGGTGGAAGGAGGAGACCTCTCTTCTCTGGGATGTAAACTGCAATAAGCCAGCAGCTCTTTTGAGGATAATGGCAGCAGCAGGATGTGGGCGGGATGCTCTGAAATTAGGGGCCCCGTGAGGCATGCGCAGTACCGCCAATGCACAGAGGGAGATCCCCAGGGTATGGCAGAGCCTCTTCTCAGACCTTGATTTGAATTTCCAAACCACTGAGATCTGCTGGTGCCGTGGTCCTCCTCCTCATCAGATCCCCCCATCCACCCCCAGCCCTGCAGGGCCCAGGTTCAAGCCCCGCTTCCCTCAGAAAGCGTTCCCTGGCCATCAGGATCCCAGCAGCCTGGCTTCCCTCTGTGTCCCAATGTGATGGCTGCTGGGACTACACAGGAGTTGATATTGTTAGTCACTTTTTTTTTTTTTTCCTGAGACAGGGTCTTGCTCTGTTGCCCAGGTTGGAGTGCAGTGGTGTAATCACGGCTCACTGCAGCCTCAGACTCCAGGGCTCAGACAATCCTCCTACCTCAGCCTCCTGAGTAGCTGGGACCACAGGCACACGCCACCAAAACTGGCTAATTTTTAATTCTTTTCTAGAGACCAGGGTCTTGCTATGTTGACCAGGCAGGTCTCGAACTCTTACACTGAAGTGACCCCTGACCTCCTAAAGTGCTGGGATTACAGGCATGAGCCACTGTGCACGGCTGATATTGTTAGTTACCTTTGCAAGTAATTTTTTTAAAAAAGAGTAACCTCAAACTGTTACAGTAATTTAAAGGTGACAAAGAATGTTTACAAACATCATCTCATGGTTCCCTCACAACAACCCTGTGAGGTGGGTCTGATTCAGCCATTTCACAGATGGGGAAACTGAATCTTAGAAAAGTCAGTCACATGCCCAAGGGCACACTCCTGGCACAGCTGGTACTGGAACCAGATCCGAGTTCACGTCCGAAGTTCCTTCCACAGTACATACACCTCAGGGCCACAGCAGCTGAAGGCCCTTCCACAGGCTGTGGCTGGAGAAGGCGTGCTCCTCTGTTTGGGGTGGTGATAAGTAGGCCAAGGTGACGGGTGCGATTTCTGTGTGAGACAATTCCATTAACCATGTCCCTCAATCACAGATAGCACCCCTCACCTTGAGCCCAGTTTCACAGGCCGGCCAGCAGGCGGTCTTGGTTCAGGAACTCCGACTTAGTCTGCAAAGAAGGGCGCGATGGCAGGAAGTGTCAGGCTACACAAGGCACACAATATGACGTGGGCGCAAGCTGGGCGCTCGTTCAGTCACCAGACACCTCTGATGTATCAATCTCTCTTCGGGGCTCCCGAGACACAGAAACAGACACCTGCCCTCGAGGAGCTCACAGTCTAGACAAACAAACCCAGGGTCCAAACAAATGAGACAGCAGCAGTGTACGCGGAGTGGGAAGGGGTGCCTGAGGTCTCCTGGGGCACCGGGAAGGCTTCACAACAGCAGGGCAAAGGCTGAGCAGAAGGAGACCAGGAGTATGGAGAGAACGTGCATGAGGGCAGGCGCGGGGCCCTTTAGATGCAGCCCAGGGAGGACAGACTGAAGAAAGACAAGAGAAGGTGGATGGGTTACAACCCCATTATGACACTTCAGGTGACAATGGGAGCCAGTGAGTCAGAGGGACCCAGGGCTCAGGCCAGTGCACAGCCTTCACTGCTGGACATGGTCCCACAGGACCTCGATGCTGAGCTGGGGCCTGGGCTGAGTCAGGAGACAGGACTCCAGGCATGGCAGCCTCTGGGTCCTGGTGTGCGCCTACAGCCAGGGATGGATATACTGAGAGCTTATAAGGCAGACAGTGTGTGGGTTTTTGGGGTCCAGAGACTAAGATGTAACTTTCCGAATTTCCAACCTGACTGGATTCATGCAGTGGGAATAGCAGGACATGTCAAGTGGCAGCTGACTGTTAGGACAGAGGCAAAAGTAAGCCCTGCGGGAGCGCAGGAGGGAGCGCAAAGTCACGGTGCGGGCGGGTGGTGGCTGGAAAAGGCTCCATCTGTGGAGCCACATTCTGACAGGACGAGTGAGATTTTAGAAGTGTGGGGAAAAGTGAGAGGGGAAGAAGGGCCGGGGCACAGGAGAGCCTGAGTAAGAGTGTGACTGACGGTGTGACTTGGGTAGCTGCTGGCATGGAGGTGTACGAAGGCCCTGCCTCATCCAACATCTGGAGCCCCGGAGTGAGAACAGGGGTGGGTAAGTAAATAGACACATCCAGCTTTCAGAAAGTGGCCGCCAGAGGGCAGCTGGGAGCAGGCAGGAGGCCAGGGGCTTGCCGTCCTGTTCCCTTCAGGCAGGGCCAAGCTAGGCCTGC
>NW_012104253.1:4135437-4144280 GCF_000951045.1 Mandrillus leucophaeus
TTCATCTGTGTTTTAATTCGCCTGGATTCCCACTAAGCTATGGGGTTTTTCTTTTTCTTTTCTTCAGAGTCCCACTGCATAAAATCAATGAAGAACTACTCTGGCTGCATCAGGGTGAGGGCCCTGGTATACCTTGGTGGACCCCTGGAACTCCTCAAAATAGCCAGTTTGAAATCCACTGCATTCAACCCCCAAACTGCAATAAACTTGCCTTTGACCACACATGCTTCTGTCCCAACCCCACCCAATCCAGCAGCAGGGGCACATCTGACAAGATTTCATTAGTAAGAACCAAATGGGAAGAAACAGTCAAAATCTAGTTACTCAACCCTCTCCGTACCAGCACTGTTTTCCGTGCACCTCGGCCCTCTTCCTAAAGCCTGGTCCTTTTCTGGTCCTTGGCCTGGAAAAAGTGATCTTTCATGAGGGAATGCTAGCGGAGGAATGCTGGGTGTGGCCACGGTTCTGCCCAGACTTGTCCTGTGGCCTGCACACACCCTCCCCCTCACTGGGTCTTTGTTTTGTCACCTGTAAATGTAAATCCAGTCTCATGACACCCAAGCCTCCTCCCCTGGCTCCCACTCACTGGCCCTACTATCTGCCTTCTACACCAGCAGAGGCTTTGAGGAGGATTTTCTTTAAAATTCACTCCCACTATGTGGTCGAGTGCCATCAGCTTGCGGTCTTGCTTCAAGTGCCACCAGGGCCCTGCTCTCCTGGAGTAATGGGAGACGATGACACGATGACTCTGGTAAGTTCTGAGAGGACCTACAGTGGTTTAATGGAAAACTGTTGGATGTGGGGACAAAAAGAGGAGCAGCATGGGGCACAGCCCTGAAGGCCACATATCAGGCACCGGGCATCTTCGTGTCATGTGAACTGCCACCGGCCTCTGGTGTCATTCCATCTGCTGATGGGGGAGGTGACTTGCTCAGGGTCACAGAGACCCAACGTAGCCCGGCTCCAGGACATGCACTCTTCCCACTAGACCAAGCTGCTCCCACGACACTTCCTGGCACTGGAGAAGAAGAGGAGTGTGTTCTCATCCCAGCTTCTCTTCCTGACTGGGTCATATCAGGAAATGGTTTGGGCCAAGTACTCACTTCCTCCCTCTGGGGCTCAGTTTTCCTGGCTGTGAGATGAGACAGACACTGTGCTATCTACACAGTACTGTTAAGCAACGACCAGGCAAGACACAGATACAATGTAGGAAGGAAGCAGCCCGAGTTTCACAGAACTTCAACTCTCTCAGGCCTAATGGTCCCCTTTTTATTATAATATTTTGTAATGATGCTTGTATTATCCTGAAGTGAAATTCATAGATTACATAGCCTATCTACATAAATTAGGAAAAGATCAGTATAATGCTTTACATGTACTGCAAAGGAGAGAGAAAAGAGAAGTAGTCTATAATAACATGTGCATTACAACACATAAAGAACCAGATCCAGCTACGCTAGGAGACGGAGGTGGTCCACACCTGCACCCACCCACAGACCCACTGGGAGTGCTGCTGCCGCGAACGGGTGTGACGAAGGGGAGGTCTATGGATGACTGAAACGTCACAGTGACGATGCTGGAGACAGGACTTTCCAAAACAGAAAACAACTCTTGGTAAAGTTACAAACAAAATTAAGTATGATTTTCTTTTGACGTATGCAGTAGCTGAATTCCTAGAAAATTCAGCACATACTAAACCTGGTTAAAAAAAAAAGTGCTTTTTCTTAAAACAGAGCAAGCTCTGGCTCAGATAATAAATGAGTTTTTCAACGGCATGTTTTGGTGGGACATGCAAAACAAGACTTCACCGTGCAGGGTGATCCTGCGCATTGCAATGTGTCTAGCGCCCCTGGCCCCGCTGCCCCTAAATCACCAGCACCTTCTCTGTTTCCGCTTTGTCTCTGGTGAGAGCTTCTTGTCTAGTCTGACGTTGCCATTTCAGAGTCTAGAACATCAACACCTACAAAGAAGACAAAACGTAACTGAAGCCACATGCGAGGCAATGGCTGAGTGGGGGCAAGAGCCTCCTCCTGGCTTCCAGGGCAGGTTCTCCCCCTGACTCAAGGAAGCTCATGGAGAGTCAAACTTTCTGCAGAGTTTCAGACACTGTGGCAAGGGAGGCATGTTCCTTATTCAGCTGGGACGTGGCCAAGCGGCTGCTGCTGCTAAAACCACTACTACTTACTGCTAGTCACCATCACAGCCCTTCCTGCCTGTGCTAGGCTGTCTGTCTCAGAATACTTCTACAGCCATCGTCCCCTTGGACTCTCATGCTGCAAGACAGACATGCCACGGATAACCACCTACATTTCATAGACAAAGAAACCAAGGCCCAAGAAAGAGAAGTGAGTTGCCCAAGTCACATGCAAAGGAAGAGCACGGCCAGGTCTAGCACCCAGGTCTCTTGGTTCCCTCAACACCATGACCTCTTACCAAGCAGATAACAGCTTACCCAGCACCCTGAAGAAAAGGGCCTCTTGCCTGGTAAAAGACTGCGGAGGACAATCAGTACTCTGTGTTCCAAATGAGGATACTGAGGCTTGAAAATGTCACTAGACCTGATGAGGTCACATAGTAAGCAGATGGTAGGACTAGGGCAAGAGCCAGGCCTCCTGAGTCTCAGTCTGGAAGGCTAGAACTGCGGTCCCTGTTCTTAGAGGGTTGCTGAGATTCAAAAGGTGAAAAGGTTCGTGCAGTTATCACACATATCCTGAGTCCCCGTGGTGGGTCCCCTCTGTACTTGTTCTACAGAGGCAGGGATGACTGAGACAACACAGGTTCTGCTCCCCATAAGACTAGCGTGCTGGTAGGGATGCTGGTACCAAAGAGGCATCCTGAATAAAACATGCTAAGTACCACGAAGGAGTAAACATGCAGGGCCAAGGGCACTGGCTGCAGCTGCCCAACAGGAGGCAGTAGGTGGAGCAGCAAGGGTGTGGCTCTGGATGTTGGCATGACCGGTGCAAGGTGTGACTCTGGGGCCCAGTGGCTCTACAAAGCCCTCTGTGAGGCCAGCTCCCATCCCTTCTTTTCCTTCAGCTACAGCAGTAGCTCCAAAGGTTTTTTTTTTTAAAAAAAAAAAAAGGTAAAGGGAGGAGAAACTGGATTATACATCCCTAAAACCCTTCCTATCTTTAAATTCACTTGTGACTGCAGCTCAGTGAGGGGATTCTTTATCTACACATTTGATCTCACAGTGGAGCTGCCATGCTTCTTTCTCACGTTCCTGCAGTGATTCATCCAGGGAAACTCTTTCTCAAATAGGCACTCAGACTTCTTATAGTTCCAAATAAAGATTATTATTAGGACCATTAACTGTTATGACTATTTTTAATGCATAACTACCTCATCCCCAACATAATGGGAGCTTTGTAAGGTTTATAAAAACCTTGCAAAGTTCTCTAAGAATTTTCTGAGGAGCAGGGAAACATCTTGGCCCTGGGACCCTCACGCTAGTGTGGAGAGCTCCTTATTCCTTAGAATTGTCTCAAATAAACCAAGTGGCCACCTTCACTAGTTAGGAGGCATGACCCATAAAATAACTCATGCTTTGAGACAATATTATCCACATGAATAACCAATTGATCCAGTATGAGGAAAGGAGCAGCCAAAGCCAGAGATCTGATAAACCATGAAAAGTAATGACTTTCAGCTTTCAGGACCAGATATTACAATAAAGAAGAAGAAAAGTAATGGCTGAAGGTCTGCCTGAGAGGAAGAAGATTTAAACCACTACTGTCATAATAAATAGAAGAACTCAAAAGTCAAGTCCCCTGGGGCTGCTGAATGCAGAGGCAGACTCTGCACTTGTCCCCAGCCCAGTGCCACCTGAAAAGGTCACAGTGGGTTTTAAAAAGACAGCAACTATTTGCCAAATACTTACTGGCTGTTAGGAACTGTCCTGAGCACTCTAAAGGGATGATTACAGTTAATCCTCAGAACAACCAATGGGCAGGTACAGGTCAGGCAACTGGGGTACAGGGAGATCAAGTAACTTGCTCAAGATCAGTACATACACACACACCACCCCCCCCCACATGTATACACACCCGCTCACACGCACCCTCCTGCAGCACGTGCATGCATATACCCATAGCACACAGGGCCCTGGGCGCAGGGATGTGAAAAACACAGACAGGTGGCACATACCACCTGCCCTCAGGAGCTTGTATCTATGTACTCAACACTCAACAGCTCTTTTGCATCTGTAGATGCATTATGCACTGTGATGGGTGCTGGGATCCAACGGAGAACAGGAGCTGTTGTGTCTCTGCCTCTCACAACAGCCTTGTGGGAGACCAAACAGCAACCGGATCTTAATGTTACAAAGTTGTAAATGGCAATGGGGAGCATGGGGAGCACACAGAAGGGGCGCCTCACCCTGACCTGGGGTGGGCATGAGGGGGGGCCACAGAAGTCGTCCCAGAGAAAGGGACACCCAGTAGGAGAGGAAAGATCAGTACATGAGCAGGCAAAATGAAGAGGAAATGGATAAAGAGAGGTAGAAACCAAGTGTCCCGGGAGGCCAAGCGGAGAGACAGAAGTTGAGGGAGGAGGAAAGCTTTGCTGAGAGAGCATTAGGCTGGATCCAGAGGGCTGGGGAGGATGTTGATAAGCAGAGATGCTAAGAAAACATTCCAGGGAGGGAACAATATTTGAAAAGCTTGGCATCCAATCCCTACAGGACGCTGCCTTTTCTACATCTGTCCTTGGCTGTGTGCCTTTCTACTGTTTGTATATTTTTAGAAAGAAAAACACAAGCTCATCTGAAAGCTCCCTGTGTGCTCTTGTCATTTTTGGTATCCTTTTCCTTAAAAAAAAAAAAAACAAAAAAAATCTCTGGGACAATGTAAAATGACAACCTCTCAAGCCCCAGAGCCACGAAATCTTGCCTCTGGTTTCTGTCCCCTTTTTTTTTTGGGGGGGACGGAGTCTCGCTCTGTCACCATGCTGGAGTGCAGTGAGGCGATCTCAGCTCACTGCAACCTCTGCCTCCTAGGTTCAAGCGATTCTCCTGCCTCAGCCTCCCAAGTAGCTGGGACTAGAGGTGCACGCCACCACGCCCAGTTAATTTTTGTATTTTTTCTTTTAGTAGAGATGGAGTTTCACCATGTTGGCCAGGATGGTCTTGATCTCTTGACCTCGTGATCCGCCCGCCTCAGCCTCCCAAAGTGGTGGGATTACAGGCATGAGCCACCGTGCCCAGCCTTTCTGTTCATTTTTAAAAGTAGGTGACAGTACAATGGTGGGTGCCAAGATCAGCAGGCAGCAGAGAAATACTCTGGTCAGAAGTGCCCCTTAAGGAGAGAAGAGGAACGGGTGGGTGTGGGCCGGCACGGGAGAAAGAAAATGCCAATCCTCCCTCTGGCACTTCTGGAGGAATCTAGGTCTCCTAGCTGCTAGCTCGCCCTTCCCCACCATTACACCAGATGGCGTCTCTTTCAGAAGCCAGACGAGGAAGAGCCAAGGAATCTGTGACCCACCAACATGACTCTAGGCGCTAAACAAGAAGTTTCTCCAGCAGAAGGAAAGGTCCAAGGAACGACAAACACAAATAACAGTAACTCCTAAAATGTAGACAATGTAGACATCACCTGACAGTCAAAGAGGTGTACTTATCCTCTGTCATGAGCCTGGAACATACCACATGACATTAGGCTGCCTCCATTCATTTGCGGAAGGAAATACAAGATTGCTTTGTCATTAGAGGATGCACGCACCTGGGGAGTGGGAAATCATGCAGATATAACAAAAGGTGCAAGGAGGCTGTGTTCCTCCATGCTGTGCTGCATTTGTCAAAGGTACTGATGAAAATAATGGAAAAGATGAAATTGCCTACTAATGTATGAAAAATGTTCATCCTTACCAGTAAAGAAAAATGCAAGTCAGACCAGGCGTGGTGGCTCACACCTGCAATCCCAGCATTTGGGAGGCTGAGGCGGGCGGATTACTTGAGGTCAGGAGTTCCAGACAAGCCTAGCCAACATGGCGAAACCTTGTCTCTACTAAAAATACAAAAAGTAGCCAGGCATGGTGGTGGGCGCCTGTAGTCACAGCTACTCAGGAGGCTGAGGCAAGGTAATCGCTCGAACCCAGGAGGCAGAGGTTGCAGTGAGCCGAGACAGTGCCACTGCACTCCAGCCTGAGTGACAGAGCAAGACTCCATCCTCCCCAAAAAAGAAAAATGCAAATCAAAATGTTTTCCCTTCTCTTGTGTTTACAAAGATTAATGAGAGTATTAATGCCTAGTGCTTACGAAGTCTGAGGGGTGGGCAACTGCCTCTTGCTGGACAGCGTGTAAACCAGGATGTTCATGCTAGAAGGCATTTGGCGAGACTTCCCAAAACTTTATTTTCTAATTTTTATTTATTTATTTTTTGAGACGGAGTTTTACTCTTGTTGCCCAGGCTGGAGCATAATGGTGTACATCTCGGCTTACTGCAACCTCTGCCACCTGGGTTCAAGTGATTCTCCTGCCTCAGCCTCCCAAGTAGCTGGGATTATAGGCATGTGTCACCACGCCCAGCTAATTTTGTCTTTTTTTTTTTTTTGAGATGGAGTTTCCCTCTCGTTGCCCAGAGTGGAGTGCAATCGTGCCATCTCAGCTCACCGCAACCTCCGCCTCCTGGGCTCAAGCGATTCCTGCTTCACCCTCCCGAGTAACTGGGATTATAGGTATGCGCCACCATGCCCGTCTAATTTTATATTTTTAGTAGAGATGGGGTTTCTCTATGTTTGTCAGGCTGGTCTTGAACTCCCAACCTCAGGTGATCCGCCTGCCTCAGCTTCCCAAAGTACTGGGATTACAGGTGTGAGCCACTGCACCCGGCCTAATTTTGTCTTTTTAGTAGAGAAAAGGTTGGCTGGGCTGGTCTCGAACTCCTGACCTCAGGTGATCTGCCCACCTTGGCCTCCCAAAGTGCTGGGATTACAGGCATGAGCCACCATGCCTGGACCCAAAACTTGAAAAGCACATATATTGTTTGACACAGAAACATGCCCAAGGAAAATAACTGGACAAGCATACAAGTATGGACACATGAGATACAAAGTACACATACACATAAAAATACAAGAATGCCCTCTACCACATGAGGGTAATCGTGGAAAATGGGACAATCAACATGTTTCCAAGTAGATGGTGCTTACATCATGGCATTATCTTTGCATGGTCCTCAGCAGACTACCTTAGCCACATAAATATTGGAAGGTTCATACTTCCATCTTTTTTTTTGAGACAGACTCTGGCTCTGTCACACAGGCTGGAGTGCAGTGGTGCAATCTTGGCTCACTGCAACCTCTGCCTCCTGGGCTCAAGCCTCAGCCTCCCAAGTAGTTGAGACTACAGACACATGCCAACAAGCCAAGCTAATCATGCACACTGTATGATTTCATTTACATGATGCTCAAAAACAAAAGTGGACTTCCTATCTATTCTTAAGTTCAGGGACTGCGGGGAGGGGCCTTTCGGTGCTGACCACATTTTCTTTCTCGGTCTGGCACTGGGAACCGCGCACGCACGTGTGTAACAGCTCATCAAGCTGCATCTGCGCATCTGTGCATGGTACTGTCAGTAGACTTGGACCTCGGCTGAAGCAAAAGCTTATTCGTCAGTGGGCTGTAGGACCTCCAGTCCATGCAAAGGAGAACACTGCCAGCTGAACCAGAATGGATAACTAACTGTTCCCCCTCATGAAAGCTTCAAACCAGGGTACTCTCACATTGTATGCACACATCCAAACTAGCTGATGTCTCCCACCCCTGCCTCAACAAGACACTCATTCAATCCCAGGGGATGTAGGAGGTCGGGTTCTGGATCTTACCATCTGACACTGAGAAGTTATTTCCTCATAATGGGGCATGGCTTTCTTATCTGAAAATGAGGGCAGGATTAACTGAGTTACCTGTGATTCTCTGGTGAATTTAATAAAATAACTAGTAGTTTTTACTTAATTTAAACACTAGCTCTGAAAGTGCCTTTTTTTTTTTTTTTTTGCCCTCAAGGTAACTGCATGTACAAGTAAAATAAAGCTTAACTCCCACATCCTGGAGGCAGGCGAGGTAAGTTCAGGTGGAAATGTTAAACTCAGCTCACAGTTCTTGGGTGGAAACAGTTTCGTAAACATTTGCAGTTTCGTAAACATTTGCCGGGCGCTTACGATGCCTCAGGCCCTGTAATCATCACTCAACACTGCCACGGTTAAGATGCTTCTTTACGATGCTATCCAAGTACTAAGCAGAAAGTCCACAAACTTTGGAGCATTGTCAAGAAGGGAAAGCTGCAAGCACCTGCTCTATGCACGACCCGTGGGAAGCATGTTCAAAACGTGTTCTTTATTTACTTAAAAAACCCACAAAACTCTCCGAGAGAGAGAGAGAGAGTGTGTGTGTGTGTCTGTGTGTGTGTATGTATGTATGTGTAAGAGACAGGCTCTCACAATGCTGTCCAGGCTGGACTCAAACTCTTGGACTCAAGTGATTCTTCTACCTCAGCCTCATGATCTGCAGGCATAATGCACCACCATGCCCAGATCTCCTAGAGCTTAAAGCGGGTCCTAAAGCTCCCACATATCAGGCTCTGTACACACATTTTTTTCTTTTTTTTTTTTTAGAGACAGGGTCTTGCTATGTTGCCCAGGTTGGTCTTGAACTCTGGACCTCCAGTGATCCTTCTTCCTTGGTCTCTCAAAGTGTTAGGATTATAGGCCGGAGCCAGCACGCCTGGTCCCAGGACATATTTAAATGCCATAGCCCTCCCTCCAGGTCCTGAGTACTGTGTCTCTTCATTTCCCACCTCAATTCTGGTAGCAGTAACAGCAGCAGCAACAATAATGATCGTAATA
>NW_012104253.1:4144330-4146746 GCF_000951045.1 Mandrillus leucophaeus
TGAATTTAATAAAATAACTAGTAGTTTTTACTTAATTTAAGCACTAGCTCTGAAAGTGCCTTTTTTTTTTTGCCCTCAAGGTAACTGCATGTACAAGTAAAATAAAGCTTAACTCCCACATCCTGGAGGCAGGCGAGGTAAGTTCAGGTGGAAATGTTAAACTCAGCTCACGGTTCTTGGGTGGAAACAGTTTCGTAAACATTTGCAGTTTCGTAAACATTTGCCGGGCGCTTACGATGCCTCAGGCCCTGTAATCATCACTCAACACTGCCACGGTTAAGATGCTTCTTTACGATGCTATCCAAGTACTAAGCAGAAAGTCCACAAACTTTGGAGCGTTGTCAAGAAGGGAAAGCTGCAAGCACCTGCTCTATGCACGACCCGTGGGAAGCATGTTCAAAACGTGTTCTTTATTTACTTAAAAAACCCACAAAACTCTCCGAGAGAGAGAGAGAGAGTGTGTGTGTGTGTCTGTGTGTGTGTATGTATGTATGTGTAAGAGACAGGCTCTCACAATGCTGTCCAGGCTGGACTCAAACTCTTGGACTCAAGTGATTCTTCTACCTCAGCCTCATGATCTGCAGGCATAATGCACCACCATGCCCAGATCTCCTAGAGCTTAAAGCGGGTCCTAAAGCTCCCACATATCAGGCTCTGTACACACATTTTTTTCTTTTTTTTTTTTTAGAGACAGGGTCTTGCTATGTTGCCCAGGTTGGTCTTGAACTCTGGACCTCAAGTGATCCTTCTTCCTTGGTCTCTCAAAGTGTTAGGATTATAGGCCCGAGCCAGCACGCCTGGTCCCAGGACATATTTAAATGCCATAGCCCTCCAGGTCCTGAGTACTGTGTCTCTTCATTTCCCACCTCAATTCTGGTAGCAGTAACAGCAGCAGCAACAATAATGATCGTAATAATACTCACAAATGCTAATAGAGTTGTTACTAGGCCAGGCAACCTAAGAAACATTTTACATTCTAGTTCATTTAAATGTAAAAACAACCCTATGTCCCCCCCCATTTTATAGGTAAGGAAATTGAGGCACAAAAACATTCAGTAACTTGCTCAGGAGTTCCTCTGCTAGCATATGTCAGAACCAGGACTCGAACTGACCAGTGTGACTCCATGCCTGGTTCTTAACCACCAAGTTCTCCCAAGGTAGGCTCTCCAGCCAACGGCAGGACCATAACCCAGGCAATCAAGACACTCATCCCGGGAAAAGCCTTGTTCCTCCCTCCAAAGCTACCACTGCAAATGTCCAATAAAAGCCACACGTAATTTTGCTTCTTTGCTTTAACTGCCCTGCTGAAAAACTTTTTGCTAGTCCCTCTCCCATGGTCTACCCTAAGTATCAAGCCAGCCCAACGTCTTCCAGTATTTGGGGCCTTTCACTGTGCAAGCCCCAGCGCCGTTCCAATTTCATTTCCAATCTCTTTCCTATCGGCACTCCAGGCCCTAGAAATGCTGCATCGCCCTCTTCCCAGCACATGTGGGCTCACTCCGGCCCTTCTGCCTTCGCTGCTTTTCCTGCCTGCGCTGCTTTTCCTGCCTGCGATGCCCACTCCAGCCTCTGCCTGTGACCTGCTCACCCAGAACTCCGGCTCAGATGGCACCACCACTGTGGAAGTCTCCCTTGGCGGCTCTGACGGGCAGTTACTTACATCCTATTCTGTGGTCCCTAAATACCTTACATGTACCTTTATTAAAACACTTACTGCAATACATTCCACTTAGCTGTTTGAGAACCTGTCTACCCTGAAAAACTAAGAGCCTTGAGGGGAAGGCCGCTGTTCACTTCTTATCTATTTTGCCAACACAGTTTCTTGCCCTAAGTATTTAATAAACTTTTGTTAAACATATGAATGAATAATTAAATTCAAAAATAAAGTCTTCATTGTTTTCTCCCATCTCTCTCAAACGATTGTTCTGGAATACGGAAACAGGATGGCAAGTTTAAAACAGATCTGGATATGTAGCTTCAGGGATACATCTGTACAAATCTACATCTCACAAGTGGCAAAGAGATACAAACTCCATTCTTTCCTCCTCTGAACTGTTGTATCTCTAAATCTAGAGGCAGGCAGCAGCTTTCTCTGAGAACACATGCAACCTCGGCTCAATGCAGTGACAGTGCTAGGACACCGAGAGAGCCAGAGCTGTGGGAGGGCAGAGGTAGAACAAGAGAGGGTCTCGGCATCAGGCCAAGACAAAGTCCTACTTACCTCCTTCTTGGGAATTCATGATGTTCAGGGCAAACAGCATTGCATTGGAGAACGTGGTTGCCTCTTCTTTACTTGCAAAGTTTAAGCCGTAGACCTGGCGGGCATCTCGCCACTGGTGGAAGGTTGGCGTGGCCTGATTGTACTTCAGCCCTTTCACGATTGAATAATTGATCACAACCTGGAGGAGAAAGGAGA
>NW_012104253.1:4148081-4149556 GCF_000951045.1 Mandrillus leucophaeus
GGGATAACTCTCTCTATGCTGATTTCTCATTTTCCTCTACTGCTCCACACAGCTGTGCTGCTGGATAAGGTAAAGCCAGAGGACAGCAAACATGAGTGACATCCAGAAAAGCTGTTTGCCAAGTCTTGGGTGGAAGGTGGGCTTGGGTCTTCCTATGACAGGCAGAGGCAGGGAAAAGGGGAGACACACACACAGTACACTAAATCAGCTAAAGAAGTGTAACTGAGGCCGGGCATGGTGGCTCACACCTGTAATCCCAGGACTTTGGGAGGCCAAAGTGGGAGGATCACCTGAGGTCAGAAGTTCAAGATCAGCCTGGCCAATATGGCGAAACTCTGTCTCTACAACAAATACAAAAATTAGCCGAGAATGGTGGTGGGTGCCTGCAGTCTCAGCTACTTGGGAGGCTGAGGCATGAGAATCGCTTGAACCCAGGAGGTGGAGGTTGCAGTGAGCCGAGATTGTGCCACTGCACTCCAGCCTGGGTGACAGAGCCAGACTATGTCTCAAACACCACCACCACCACCACCACCCGTAACTGTTTCACAATTTAATTGTTACATATTCACAGGCACATATTTTGGCCAGCATCTACACACAAGTTCCAGGGTGGTTCTCTATTTTTTTGCTCTTTGTGCTAGGAGTATAGATTCACATGCATACACCGCTAAAACAAAAGATATGGACTGTGGGAGACTAGGTTTAGTTATAGGTCATCAGAAAAATGACTAATAAGAACTAGTAAATACTAACTAGTAACTAATAACTACCAGAGAGAATAAGAACTAGCAAAGTTAACTGTTGTTAAAATAGCTCTTTAGATTACAGGACACATTAATACTGGTACAGTGACCAGAATGAGGGAAGAGAAGAAGCTGCTCCATTCTGCCCTAGTAAATCCCTATCAGAAGTTCTGTGTTCAAGTTTTTGTTGTTTTCATTTTTGGTGTTGCATTTCTAGTGGACAGTAGCGAACTGAAGCAAGCCAGGGGAAAATGCTTTAAAAATTGAAGAAGGTCTCGAAACCACCTTATATCAGGAATGGTTAAGAGATACTGAAGCAAGATAAAAGATGCTTTAGTGTCTCCCGACTACTGTCTCCAGATATTTGAGGAGATATTCTGGGGAAATGAAATTTAGAACTCTATGATTTGATTTTAAAAAAAAATTTTAGTATGGTTTTTTTTTTTGGATGGAGTCTTGCTCTGTTGCCTAGGCTGAAGTGCAGTGGCGTGATCTTGGCTCACTGCAACCTCTGCCTCCCAGGTTCAAGCGTTTCTCCTGCCTCAGCCTCCCGAGCAGCGCCTGCCACCACACCCAGCTAATGTTTTTGTATTTTTAGTAGAGATGGGTTTTCACCATGTTAGCCAGGATGGTCTTGATCTCCTGACCTCGTGATCCACCCACCTCAGCCTCCCAGAGTGCTGGGATTACAAGCGTGAGCCACTGCACCTGGCCTTTAGTATGGTTTTTTTT
>NW_012104253.1:4149606-4151162 GCF_000951045.1 Mandrillus leucophaeus
ATGGGGATAATAATTCTGACTTTATCAATCTAATGAGGTTACTGCGAAGATCACACTGTGATACGTATCTTATCTACATCTTATTTATAGCTTACTTTCTAGATATAAAGCTCCTAAGGGCAAGTCTTCTATAATTCATATTTATGCCTCCTATAGCCCTCTGCACAGTGTCCAATACTTCGAATGCATTAATAAGTGGGTTATTTGTCAAAAGAATAACTTGGGAAAGTTTATGTACCACACATGTATATAGCATTATTCATACCTTCATTATTAATCAAAAAGCATCAACTACTGCCAGGAGCAATGCCAGGCCCAGCAGGGAAGGATACAGAGACGACAGAATCCAGACATTCAGGTGCTTACAAGCTGCCAGGGGATTCAACACCAGGTCTGCCTGACCTCTAAACCTCTGCTCTTTTAGACATTTAAAAGAGGATTATTTCAAAAGACTTTAAGACTATATTCCTAAGTGGTGCCCTGGAGGAAAAGATGCTGGGGCTGGAGCCCTAATTCTGCTTCCCATCCCTTCTAGCTCAAAGCCACATGATCTAACATCACCACACTCATGAATGATCGGTTTTTTGGTCTGTCAAATGGAGAAGAATGTGATATGGCTATGGCATGGCACCCTCACAGTGTGTTGTGAGGATTAAATTACATATGAGAAAGTAACTGACACAGCTCCTGGCACAAGGTAGGCTGTCAGTGACTGAACCAAGAAATATGATGATCTCCATGAATGGAAGCATGCAAGCAGAGTCTGGATGAGGCCGCAGCACCAGCTCTTAGAGATGTCATGGAAAGGATTTTGCTTTAGAAGTAAGTACAAGATGATTTCTCAGATTTTGTCTGGCTCTGAGGTTGCAAGGACTGTGTGATCTGAGGTTGGGGATAACTCTCTCTATGCTGATTTCTCATTTTCCTCTACTGCTCCACACAGCTGTGCTGCTGGATAAGGTAAAGCCAGAGGACAGCAAACATGAGTGACATCCAGAAAAGCTGTTTTCCAAGTCTTGGGTGGAAGGTGGGCTTGGGTCTTCCTATGACAGGCAGAGGCAGGGAAAAGGGGAGACACACACACAGTACACTAAATCAGCTAAAGAAGTGTAACTGAGGCCGGGCATGGTGGCTCACACCTGTAATCCCAGGACTTTGGGAGGCCAAAGTGGGAGGATCACCTGAGGTCAGAAGTTCAAGATCAGCCTGGCCAATATGGCGAAACTCTGTCTCTACAACAAATACAAAAATTAGCCGAGAATGGTGGTGGGTGCCTGCAGTCTCAGCTACTTGGGAGGCTGAGGCATGAGAATCGCTTGAACCCAGGAGGTGGAGGTTGCAGTGAGCCGAGATTGTGCCACTGCACTCCAGCCTGGGTGACAGAGCCAGACTATGTCTCAAACACCACCACCACCACCACCACCCGTAACTGTTTCACAATTTAATTGTTACATATTCACAGGCACATATTTTGGCCAGCATCTACACACAAGTTCCAGGGTGGTTCTCTATTTTTTTGCTCTTTGTGCTAGGAGTATAGATTCACATGCATACAC
>NW_012104253.1:4155437-4170991 GCF_000951045.1 Mandrillus leucophaeus
TAATTTTTTTTTTTTTTTAGTAGAGTCGGGATTTCACCATGTTGGCCAGGCTGGTCTCGAACTCCTGACCTCAAGTGATCCTCCCGCCTTGGCCTCCCAAAGTGCTGGGATTACAGGCATGAGCCACTGGACCCGGCCTAGAACCCTATGATTTGAGATCTCTGGTTGGCTACACTCTTAGAGGGGAACTTAAGGTGAGTGAGAATATTTTTTCCTCCAAACCTCAAAGTGGCTCTTGGAGGAAATGAGAATTGAGGGGCAGCTGATGCCTAATCCAGAATATGGATAGTATGGCTAGCAGATAATCATTGAAGGGGCTAAACAGCCCCTTAGGGATTATCTAACTCAATCTGCTCTTTTTACAGTAGGGAAATGAGGTCCAGGAAGAATGAGTGACTTGTCCAAAGTTACACAGTAAGCTAATGGGAAAATTGGATTTAGAAGCTGAGGACTTTGCGATTTTTTTTTCCAGTATGGTAGTCCCCGCTTATCCATGCAGAATTGGTTCCAAGACCCCCAGTGGATGCCTAAAATGTGGGTAGTACAGAACCGTATATAGACTATGTTTTTTCCTATACATACATACCTATGATAAAATTTAACTCATAAATTAGCCATAGTCAGAGACTAACAACAATAACTAATAATAAAATAGAACAATTATAATGTTTGGAACGGCACATAATTTAAAATTTATGACTTGTTTATTTCTGTAATTTCCCATTTAGTATTTTTAGCCTGCAGTGGACTTGGGTATGTGAAACCTCAGAAAGCAAAGCCACAGCTAAGGGGGGTACTGTTGTATAATGAGCTGAAATCCTTCTTCCTAGAATTCCCTCTCTGGTCCTAGCACTAAGCTTTGGAGCCTCACAAATCACTTCCAACTGCAGGAGGTTTTAGGATTTGGACTGGGAGAGTGCAGTGAAGCCTTTCTAGAGGATGCATCCCTGTTCTGTAAGTTCTCTGGGCTCTGCCACACATGGCTGGTCGCTGATTGAGGGCTCCTGGCCCTGCCGTTTCTGTTCTATCTGTAACCGCAGTATAAAGGCTGCTCACCAAGTGCTGCTGTTTGGTGTCTACACACAGCCCCCAACAGTCTACAACTGCTTTGAAGACAGTTGTACTAGGTACAAGGAATGAGCAGAGGGTTTTACGTCAGAGGGTACTGCATTAAAACCCTGGCTTTATTACTTTTCAGTTGTATAACCTTAGACAAGTTGCTCATATCAGTTTCCTCATATGTAACATGAATATTATAAATAACACTGCACTGAATAGTCTTGTGAAGATGTATTTCTACAGGATATATCCCTGTAAGCCAAATGGCCAGAGAGACATGAGCATTACAAAATTTGTATTTATTATTTGAAAATTGACTTCTAAAACAGGAGTCCAGTGCAATGTGTTTTGGACGTATGTGCAGTGACAAAAGGCCAATGTCACTTGACCATCTGTTGAGGCGGCCAGTGTGTCTTAATTGCCAGACCTGACCAGCCAACAGCTAAAATCTCAGTACCTAATGGTTCCACCTCTTCGTTTACTCTGCTTAGAGTGAGTCAGAGTATCCACCTGAACATGTGCATTTTTGCAAGTCCACTTTTGGGTGAGGCTGCTTCATTTAGTACCCATCACCCAACACTCACCTGTAGAGATAACCATGTTTCTTATTTCTAGCACCATTGGCAAAATGTGTCTGTTCTTTCTTTTTTTTTTTTTGAGATGGAGTTTCGCTCTGTTGCCCAGGTTGGAGTGCAGTGGCGCGATCTCGGCTCACCGCAAGCTCCGCCTCCCGGGTTTACGCCATTCTCCTGCCTCAGCCTCCCGAGTAGCTGGGACTACAGGTGTCCGCCACTATGCCCGGCTAATTTTTTGTATTTTTTAGTAGAGACAGGGTTTCGCTGTGTTAGCCAGGATGGTCTCGATCTCCTGACCTCATGATCCGCTTGCCTTGGCTTCCCAGAGTGCTAGGATTACAGACGTGAGCCACTGCACCCAGCCGTGTCTGTTCTTAAGCTACACAGAAATGGACTCCTGGGGTATATGGTATGTACTCTTTTGTTTCTGGCTTACTTCCTTCAACGCAGTGTTTATGAGTTTCACCATGTTATTGCACATATCCATATTTCATTCTTTTTCCTTTTTGAGATGGAGTTTCACTCCTGTCACCCAGGCTGGAGTGTAATGGCACAATCTCAGCTCACTGCAACCTCTGCCTCCTGGGTTCAAGTGATTCTCCTGCCTTGGCCTTCCAAGCAGCTGGGATTATAGGTATATGCCACCATGCCTGGCTAATTTTTGTATTTTTAGTATTGATGGGGTTTCACCATGTTGCCCAGGCTGGTCTTGAACCCCCGACCTCAGGTGATCTGCCCACCTCAGTCTCCCAAAGTGTTGGGATTACGGGTGTGAACCACCGAGTCTGGCTGAATTCTTATTGACTGCTACACAGTATTCCATTTTTTAACCACAACTTCTCCATTCTCCTGCTGATGGACATGGGTAGTTTTGCATTCTTGGTTGTTATGAATACAACTGTTACGAACATTTTCATACATGTCTTTTAGTGGACATAGGTACTTGTAAGGATATAAGAAACACTAAAGTGTTTTTCCTATTCTCTTCAGACCCCAGAATGAGATGGGCTCTCATTCTGTCACCCACGCTGGAGTGCACTGGCATGATCATGGCTCACTGCAGCCTCGAACTCCCGGGCTCAAGGGATCCTCCTGCCTCAGCCTCCGGAGTAGCTGGGACATAGGTGTGTGCCACCATGCCTGGCCAATTTAAAACTTTTTTATTTGTAGAGACGAGGTCTTGCTATGTTGCCCAGGCTTGCTATGCTGCTATGTTGAACTCCTGGGCTCAAGTGATCCTCCTGCCTCAGCCTCCCAAAGTGTTGTACACTCATACAGTCAAGAGCCACTGCACCTAGCCTCTATTCTCTATTCTCACACACCAAGTAAGCAATTCTGCAGATTCTCAAGCACACATCAAGTGTCCTCTATAATTCTGATGTTATGTACCTGGAGACAGCATCAGGTTCCACAGGCTGAGGGCTGAGTCCCACAAGACTCTCCTAACTTCAGATGCCAGTCCAAGTGCAGGTTGTGACTTGTGCTTCTGACCCATAGGCTATAAATCAGGGTTATCATGATCCCTGCGTTGGGTCTGATGAATTTGCTAGAGTGCTCACAAAACTCAGGGAAACAGTTTACCTAGGTTTACTTGTTTCTTAATAAAGGGCATAACAAAGGCTACAGATGAGTGGGCAGATGAGAGACGCACAGGGCAAAGGATGCGGGAAGAGGATGGAGCTTCTCCGCCCTCCCTAGGCATGCCCCCTCCAGGAACCTCCACCAGGTCAGCTCTCTGGAAGCTCTCCCAACTCTGCCTTTTTGGGCCTTTTATGGAGACTTCACTGGACGGGTACGACTGACCACTGTGTAGAAATGTGACTGGACAAAAAGGGTATGATCTCACACTAACAGACTGAGTGGGGAAACCCAGCAAGGCCTGTTTATTCAGATTCTCCTTGGCCTCTCTGCAGCATTCCTTCCTCCAGGGTATGGGGCAGAACCCACTCTGAAATGAGGGTCTTAGCACCTACAATCAGACAAGGTAGGTCAGGGAATTTCGTTAAGACCAGTTTCCAGTCAGAAAAGCAGGGGACGATTCCTGCTTTGGGGAGAAAAGCGGCAGGTGAGGCCGGCAGCATGACGACATTCTAATAAGGGATCTGGAATCTACCAGCTAGAAAGTGTGGATGAAAACTAATACATACATGATAATATCACAATCTTCTATCCAGTGACCATGCCAAATTCACTTAATATAATTATATTAGTATATATTCTTATATTACTATAATAGTTTGTAGCTTTCACATTTTCCACATACACTATCAAGTCATCTGCGATGTAAGATGGTTTTGCTTCTTCCTTTCCAACTGCTAAATCAGAGAGGTGACAGTGAACATTCTTGTCCTGTTCCTGAATTCAGGGGGCAAGTGGGATACTGAATATGATATCAGCTATAGTTTTTGTTTTGTTGTTGTTTGAGGATACCCTTTATCTGATTAAATAAATCACTTTTATCTTTTAATTACAGTTTCCTCAGTTTTTATCATGAAGGGATACTGAATTTTACTAAATGCTTTTTCTACACCTGTGAGACGACCTTATGGTTTTCCGGCTTTATTCCATTAAATTAATCTTGCATTTCTGGAATAAATCGTATTTGTCAAAATTTTCTTTTTAATACATTATTAGATTCAAGTCATTAATCTTTTGTTCAGGCTTACTTACTGCATTATCGTTCATTAGAAATAATGGCTTGCAATTTTCTTTTCTTGTAAGGTTCTTGTGCAGTTTTTGTACCCCGGTTATACAGCATGCTTGTAGGAAGACACCATAAGAAGTGGACTTTGCTTCTCTCATCTCTGAAGGAGTAATGTAAGATTGGCATTGTTTCTTCTTTATGTTTTTCAAGGAATAGGTCCATCTTATCTAAGCTGTCAAGTTTACTGGCATAAGGTTATTAATAATGTTATCGTATGTTTTTAATGTTTCTACGATCTGTAGTGATTTCCCCTTTCATTCATTATATTGGCAATTTGTGTTTTTCTTTCTCACTCTCAATAGAGGTTTATTAATTTTACTTTTCAAAGAACCAACTTTTTCCCTCAAAAAAACCAAGATATTTTGTGTGTCTCTATCATACATCTGCTTTCTACTTCATTAGTTTTTATTTTTTCCTTCCTTCTACTTTTGTTGGGTTTAATTTGCTGTCATTTTTCTTCTACCTTCTTGAGATAGTGGCATAGATCACTGAATTTCAAACATTCTTCTTTTTCTCATATATGCATTTATAGCTACAAATTTCCCCATATGTACCTTTTTGGGGCTTTTTTGTTTTTGAGACAAGGTATCACTTTGTCATCCAGGCTGGAGTGCAGTAGTACCACCATGGCTCACTGCAGCCTCAAACTCCTGGGCTCAAGTGATCCTCCAGCTTCAGCCTCCTGAGTAGCAGGGACTACAGGCACATGCTACCACACCCAGTTATTAAAAAAATTTTTTTGGTACAGGTGGAGTCCCGCCATGTTGACCAGGATGGTCTCAAACTCCTGGCCTCAGGTGGTCCTCCTTCCTTGGCCTCCCAAAGTGTTGGGATTACAGGCATGAGCCACTGCGCCCAGCTCATATGTACTGTTCTATCTGCATCCCACAAGTACTGCTATGTTATATTGTCATTACTGTTCAGTTCAAAATATTTTCTAGTTTACACTGTGATTTCTTTTCTGTCCCATGGTTCATCCAGTATTACACTACTTAATTTCCAAACATTTGGAGATTTTAAAAGTTACCCTCTGTTACTAATTTCTGGTTTAATTCCTCTGTGGTCAAAGAACATACTCTGTATGAGTTCCATCCTATTTAACTTGACACTTGCTTTATGGCCCAGCATATGGTCTATCTCAGTAAATGTTTTATGTTTACTTGAAAAGACTATGCATCATACAGTTGTTGGCTATAGTTTCTACAAATGTAAATTAGCTCAAGTTGGTTAACAATGTGATTCAAGTTTTCTGTCTTTACTTATTTCTATTTCTTTATTCAATCAGTAGCTTGGAGGTACGATTAGAATCTCCAGCTACGCTTCTGAATTTGTCCCTTTCTCCCTTTAGATTTTTGCTTTATGTGTTTTGAAGATATATGAATGGATTCATACAAATGTAGAGATGCTATGACTTCTTTTTCAACTGTCCTTTTATCATTCAAAAGTTTGTCATTATCTTTAGGAATACTTGTTGCCTTAAAGTCTGCTTTGATATTAACATAGCCACATCAATTTCTTTTGGCTAGTGTTTGTAAGGTTTATCTGTTTCCAATTGTTCACTTTCAACTTTTTGTTTTTGGAGGCTTGTTGGGATCTCCTTATCAGCTTTATTTTAAAAATAATTCTCCAAGGTTTGGCTGAACTGATCTGGACACTTGCTGAAGGATGAACATTTTAAAATGTCGAACTTTTTGCATAGCAGCCCATAATTACAGCGTTTGCACAAGTTTTATTCTGGGGAATGTAGGAGTAAGTAGGGTGCCTTTCCTGTTCTTTTAAAGAAAGGTCTTGCAACTCCAAATATAATCATGGGCCACATAAAGATGTTTTGGTCAACAACAGACTATATACGATGGTGGTCCCATAAGACTATAGCACGGTATTTTTACTATACTCTTTCTATACTCACGTATGTTCACACACACAAACACCACCGTTACAACTGCCTGCAGTATTCAGTACGGTGACATGCTGTACGGGTGCGTAGCCTAGGAGCAACAGGCTGTACCATACAGCCCAGGCGTGTAGTAGGCTGTACCATCTAGGTTTGTGTGAGCACACTCACAAGACAACAAAATCCCCCAGGGGCGCATTTCTCAGAATGTATCCCCGTCGTTACGGGGTGCATGACTGTACTGTCTTCACACGTTCTGGGGGCTTCTGGGTAAAGAGTCAAGAGTCCTTTACAAAAAAGAAAGATGCTTGATAGTGGAGAACTATCTTCTTGACCCCATATATACCTGGATCTAAAACTACAGAATCTACAGACTGGCAAAGACTTTAGAGGTCTCATCTCATCCAAATCTCTACTTGATGATAGACTGTCTTTCCCAGAATCTTACCTCTCAGGCTGGCAATGTAATAGTTTCCATCTTTCAACGGTATGCTTGTAAGAAAGCTCATCCTTTTACTGCGTTAAAATCTTTTTCATTATAGCATCCATGCAATATTCCTAGTTCTGTTCTCCAGGGTCCACATTGAAAGTGAGATTTCTCTTCCACATGGCACCCTTCAGAGACTTGAAAACTGTGGTCATGCCCCCTTCAGTTTCTATCTTCTCCAAGTAAATATCTCGTTACTCCTTTGATTGTTCCCCATATTATACCGCTTTCAGATCTTTCACCAGTTTGGATGCCCTTCTTCTTGTAGATTCCAGTTTGTTGTACTCAGATGCGGTACCAGCGTTCTGTGGGAAGAATGACCCATGCAGACCAGAGCAGGACAGTAGTCTCCCTTCTTCTGAACCTCTGCCTCCACAAATTCGCTCCACCTCTATTAATTTATTCTACCTCTATCAATTCACTCTACCACTAATTCAGCCTGAGAACTCACTAACATTTTTTGTTTTTGTTTTTTTGAGACACTCTTGCCCTGTCACCCGGGCCGGAATGCAGTGGCGCGATCACAGCTTACTGAAGCCTCAACCTCCTGGACTCAACAGAATCTCCCACCTGGCCTCCTGAGCAGCTGGGACTACAGGCATGCCCCACCAGGCCCAGCTAATTTTTATATATTTTTTTGTAGAGATGGGGTCTCACTATGTTGCCCAGGCTGGTCTTGAACTCCTGGGCTCAAGTGATTCACCTGCCTTGGCCTCCCAAAGTGTTGGGATTACAGACATGAGCCACTGCAACAGCCACATTTTTTGGTGACCAAAACTCATTCTCAACTAAAAATCCTTTAGGTTTTTCACCCTGAATGTGCGATTTAGTTAGATTTTGGCTAATGGTACCACAACTTACTATGTATTTTCCCCACAACTGATTACCTGGTTTTATGTCTACCTGTTCAGCAAAATGGTGATAATAATTCTTGTATCATTATCCTTACTGGGAGAATAAAATAACAGACATGAAAAGTGCTCCATTAACCATAAAGAGTATTAAACATGTAAGATATCCCTATTTAGTTATAAAAACCAGGAATCTTTGACTTTCTTAACATGTCTGACCACTTTAAGGTGGTAGTCCACATGGGCTAAAACCAAATCTGTGAAAATTGGTCCTTCTACTGAGGTCCCTAAAAATTGTTATGGACCAGATTTCCTGCCATTTTCTCTAATGTCTTGGTTTACCAAGAATTTCTTTTCCATTCCTAGCTAAACATGCCCCACCCCTCAATCCTGTCTGACAGCCTGTCTCCTGAACATGCGATTCCAAGTGGGAGGCTGTGCTCCGAACTTCTCAATCAGACTCCAGGAGGCCTCTAAGAATCAACATAGCCCTCCAAATTTAAACAGGACACCACTGCAGATTGCTGTCAGTCCCTCCCGGGGTGGGGAAAAGGTCTCTCTCTCAACATGTGGTTTCCTCTGAAGGAGGCTGTGAGGTGCTGAGGTCCCTGAGAACAGGCGGTGTTTGGGTTTTGGGGAGCTCTCCCTTCCCATGCCCTTTCCAGTACACCATGCTGTCTTCCTACTATGCCCTGGAGGGCAACCAAGAGGCAGGAAGGGAATGGAAAACTTGTCATAATAAAAGTAATCACTTAGGGAACATCTACTATGATTCAGGAACCGCACCTAATGGACCTTGTGTCAAAGATATGGAGGTATTGCCCTCACAAGCCCCAACCACCAGGTGTTCTGAAAACTTGAGACATTTTTGACACCATAATTGGGTCCAAAGGTTCTGTATATCCTGCAATGTGCGGCACAGTGTGTCACTAAAAGGCAGATCTAGAATTAGTGAACTGGAATTTTAGGAAGGCAGCTTCTATAAGGTTTCCAGAAAGACATTTATACCATTATACCATTAAGGCTCATCAACAAGGGAAAGGGATGCCTCTGGAGGTACCAAGATTTCAAGGTTAGAAAGACTACCTTTTTTCTTTCTTCTTTTTTTTTTTTGAGACGGAGTCTTGCTCTGTTGCCCGGCCTGGAGTGCAGTGGTGCGATCTCGGCTCACTGCAAGCTCCGCGTCCCGGGTTCATGCCATTCTCCCGTCTCAACCTCCTGAGTAGCTGGGACTACAGGCGCCCGCCACCATGCCTGTCTAATTTTTTTTGTATTTTTTAGTACAGACAGGGTTTCACTGTGTGATCCAGGTTGGTCTCGATCTCCTGACCTTGTGATCCGCCCGTCTCGGCCTCTCAAAGTGCTGGGATTACAGGCGTGAGCCACTGCGCCTGGCGACAAAGACTACCTTTTATCAGGGGTCCTGGGGTAGGGATGTCTCTGTTAGCCATGAGCATCTGAAACTTAATACGGCTATTTTGGTTAAAGCAAAAACCCAATCAACAGGCAACACATTAAAACAGAACCCAGAGTTTCTGTTCTCTCTCTTCTGATTGCTGATTTTTTCCAAGATAGCAGCTAACCTGCCGCTCATCTTAGCTGAAGCTTGACCCACTAAGGCTGCCACAAGATGCTGTTTATGTAGAGTTTTTCACAAATGCTATAATTACAGATCTGTTAACTTACTGCTATAAATGCCCTTGTGAATCTCTAAGAAGAGAGTCGGAGGGAGATCACCGAACTAACCAAAGTCACTGTGGTTAAACAGGTTAAACAGCCTGTTTCTCCACGTCCCTATTTTAGGCCATGTCACATCAGGCTCTTTTGCCATTAATTATGTGTGTAGGACTATTCACGACACAGGTGGACATGATTGTTCTCTCGTATTTATGTAGGTATTTACCAGGTACACTCACAAACTATCTTATCTGATTGGCCTAGGTTGAACTATCAGTGAGAGAAATGACCCCAGCTTCTCCCAATCATCTTGATACTCTTTCTAAAGCAAGACTTAGAAGGCTGATGAACCCCAAATCTTAATAGCCACCTTACATGTGAGTAAGATGAACACATTTTTGCAATACTACTTTTTCAAAGCTTTCCCACATCTATTATTTATTTTAATCTGACAATAACACAGTGAAACAGGGAGGGTATGGATTTCTGTCTCCATGTAACATAGGTAAAAAGTGAAATCCAGAAAACAATTTGCTTAAGGTGTCATACCTTGAAGTATGAGGATATGGAGTCATAATCCGAGCCCAGGTCCTCTGATTCCGAATATTGACCTTTTTGTTCTGACCTCTTAATGATACGTGTGTGTAAGGGGTGGGTGGTGAGGAGGTGGTGCGCAGGCTCACGGGTATAATCTGTAATTCCAGCACTGACCTGCTGATCCTGCAGCTTGACTCCAACGACTCTGAAGGTGTTGCTGGCAGTGTTGTGGTAGATGTTGATCCGGCTGAATCCCTGCTGGCCAGGTTTGATTGGTACCCATTTCTTACTGGTGTCATCATAGACCATCACGGAAGCCCGGGCTTGGCAGATACTCTGTTCACTGCGGAGCAAGAAAAAACTGGCGTCAGCCTCAGCTACAGGGGATGGAAGTTGACTTTGTCCTTTTCTGAAATAGAGGCCATTTGCTACTTGACATAAAGAAACTTTCCAATTGCCAGAACTTCCAACTGTCTATAGAAGAACTGTCTGGTGAGGTGATGAGCTTACATTCTCTAAGGAGCTTGCAGAATGGAGAGAAGGTTCTGTGCCAAAACTGTCAATAGCCTGGAAGACTCACAGCTTTGTTTTCAGGGGAGAAGTTGCTTGAATAAGAAAGGAATTACAATTATAATTTGCCAACTGTTCACAACATTCCATGTACTGTATTATATAAGAGAATGTGGCCAGGCACAGTAGCTCACGTCTGTAATCCCAACACTTTGGGAGGCTGAGGCAGGCAGATCACTTGAGGTCAGGAGTTCGAGACCAGCCTGACCAACATGGTGAGATGCCCCCCCCCCCCTCCATCTCTACTAAAAATACAAAAAGTAGCTGGGCATGGTGGCACATGCCTGTAATCCGAGCTACTCGGGAGGCTGAGGCACAAGAATTGCTTGAACCCAGGAGATGGAGGTTGTGGTGAGCCAAGATTGCGCCACTGGGCTCCAGCCTGGGCGACAGAGCGAGACTCTGTCTCAAAAAACAAATAAAATAAAATAAAATAAAATAAAATGAAAAAGAGAGAGAAAAAACGCATTAAAGCACCTAAGCTTCACGACTTAGGAAGCAGCTATTTATTACCTCCATTCTCCATTTTTTAGATGAGAAAAAAGTGGCTCAGAGACTTGCAAAGATGTATACAAGTTCACACAGGTATTCAGTGATTAAACTGGGGATTTCCACCCACTTCTGTCTGATTCTAGAGCATATGACATAAATAATATTCTTCACCACATCCAACAAAATGCTTCATTTATGGCATTATACTAGGGTAGCATCAGACAGGCTACACAGGCAATGAAATATTTAGGTGATCTAAAGAAAAATGCGGCTGGGCGCGGTGGCTCACGCCTGTAATCCCAGCACTCTTGGAGGCCGAGGTGGGTGGATCACGAGGTTAGGAGATCGAGACCATCCTGGCTAACACAGTGAAACCCCGTCTCTACTAAAAATACAAAAAATTAGCCAGGTGTGATGGCGGGCACCTGTAGTCCCAGCTACTCAGGAGGTTGAGGCAGGAGAATGGCGTGAACCCGGAAGGTGGAGCTTGCAGTGAGCCAAGATCATGCTACTGCACTCCAGCCTGGGAGACAGAGTGAGACTGACTGACACACACACACACACACACACACACACACACACACAGAGAGAGAGAGAAATCTCATTTGTTCAAAATATGACAGAGAAGCAGGGAAGAAGCCCCTGGAAGGATAAAATGGCCATCACTAAAATTAACACACTAAAACTCCTGCCACGGTATTCAGAGGAAGTCTCTCGGAGCCCACTGGCTCTTCATAAGCCTACTAATCTTTAACATCTTCTCCAGCATATTAGAATTCCAAAATTTAAAAAAGCAATACTCCTTCGTTCCTATTTTTTTTTTTTTTTTAAAGAGGGAATCTTGCTTCCTGAAGGTAGGCACACTGGCCACAATGAGGAGTGGTCATCAGCACGCGAGGCTGCGTAAAGACAACGAGGGACTGGAAACAGTATTGTAATGCCCAACAATTTGGGAGCAATCATACAGAAGCAAAGTGTGTACAACAGTGGATTATTATAATGCTGAGAACAAGCAGTTGAGAAAAAGTCGTATTATGTTCACTTCCCCACACTTAAGAAGACAAGCAAACCAAGTATTTGATAAAGATCAAAGATCTATACCCCTAGCTCTGTGGTTATAAGATGAAACAAAAAAAACAAAAAACAAAAAACAGTGGTTTTTATAGGATTAGTCTCTGTGACTTGGAAACCTCAACTTGACCAGCATAGGCAGTTCCTCAGTGTTCCAGAGGGCTGAGCTTTCTCAGGGTCCAACTCCCCTACTTCTTGGAGACTGCGGATGATCCAGTATATGGATTATTATCACACTTTTTAACAATATTTTTGTGTACAGTGCCATATATAAGGCCTTCCCCTACATATTCTCTCAATTTCACTTTGAATGAACCCCATGCACATCTTACGGCGTGAGGGCCAGTGCCAGGTCTCGGGCCTGCTCTGAATGCCTGCACTGCTGGGTCTCCATCTTGCTGCTGACTACTTGGCTCTGTCTCTGGCGTTTAGGAGCCTAGGGCACACTTGACCTCAGCTGTCCCAGCCTTGTGTTGAGGGTCCTGGGCACATCTGTGGACAGATGTATTCAGAGTGAATCATAAGGGTTTTGGTCTGCAATTTGTACTGCATCATTCTTCCCTGTAATTCATCATTCATTCCACAATATTTAAGAGGGTGGCAGTTACCATCTCTGTGTTTTGGGGCCTGAAACAACGTTATCTTTTAAGAGAATGTGCTTAGGTAAAGTTGCTCCTCCCCTAGTTAAGTCTTTGGGGCCCTGTCCTCAGGAAGTCTAGTAATTAGAGTAAACTAGCCAAGTATGGTGGCTCACACCTGTAATCACAGAACTTATAGGAGGTTGAGGCAGGAGGATCACTTGGGCCTAGAAGTTTGAGACGAGCCTGAGCAACATAGTGAGATCTTGTCTCTACAAAAAATAAAACACATTATCCAGGTGTGGTGGTGTGCACCTGCAGTCCTAGCTACTTGGGAGGCTGAGGCGGGAGGATCACTTGAGCCAGGTTGAGGCTGGAGTGAGCTGTGATTGTGCCACCGCACTCTAGCCTGGGTGACAGTGTAAGATTCTGTCTCAAAAAAATAATAATGATATTAATAAATAGCCGGGTGAGGTGGCTCACACCTGTAATCCCAGCACTTTGGGAGGCTGAGGCGGGTGGATCATGAGGTCAGGAGATCGAGGCCATCCTGACTAACACGGTGAAACCCTGTCTCTACTAAAAATACAAGAAATTAGCCGGGCATGGTGGCAGGCACCTGTAGTCCCAGCTACTCAGGAGGCTGAGGCAGGAGAAGGGCGTGAACCCGGGAGGCAGAGCTTGCAGTGAGCAGAGATCGCGCCACTGCACTCCAGCCTGGGCGACAGTGCGAGACTCCGTCTCAAAAAAAAAAAAAAAGTGTAAACTGTACCCAGAACCGATAGACGTTGGGTCAAATCATAGTTCTATCCCAATGTAAATGAGCCATAAATCAAGTGATGGGCTAAATTCTGGCACTTACTGCTTCTGGTACACTCAGTTGCAAACTGTGACAGTCGACAAGTAGGTGTGTGTTCTGGATGCTGTCTCAGGAGCTAGGAGAGATCCTGAGATGCAGCATGGTGTTGCTTAACAAAACATGGGTTTTATTAAATCAGAGGGATCTGAGTTGGAGCCCAGCTCTACCACTTGCTAGAAGGTGACCACAGAGTTGGAGTCCAGCTCTACCACTTGCTAGAAGGTGACCACAGAGTCCCTGAGATGATTCTGGGGGAGCACTCTGGGAAGGTGCTGTGTGAGGGGCAATGCTTTCTAGAGTCCCTGTGTGGCAGCCATGGAAATGTGCCTTTCAGTCACCCTGGAAAAGAACCTGCTATGGGAGCAGGTGCACAGAGGCCATGCTGCTCCCAGCCACTGACTGAACATGGCAGGGGGACCAGTGCCAACCCATTCCTGCCCAACACAGGACCCTTCTGTGGGGGAAGCCTTGGTTTGGGGATGTTCTATCAGCCTGGCCCAAATGTTCTCCACACTGTGATGTGGTCTGAGATGCTTCTAGTCCATCCTTCCTGGCCTTTCTCCTTTCGCAGACTTTTGACCTGTGTCAGAACCTGGCACAGAGCAGGTGCCTAATAAATGCTCACTAAATAATCTCAGAGCTGAAAAGAACTATAGACACGAATCCACTTTTATGTCCAATGAAGCTGCCCTGACAAGTCCACACTGAGCTTTAGGGGATAGGAAACTTAACTTACTACTCTCCAAAGCAACCTGTTGGTTGTAAATGGTTTTAATTTAGACAATCCCTCCTTGTTCTGAGTGACATGCAACTCGCTGCTCTCCAGAGTCACACAGGGTGCTCTGCAGAGCCTGAGACAACCCACCAGATAGCTGAAGGAAGAGCACTTCCCTCCATCAGCCACACAACAAACTACCAGTCCCCTCGCCATCCCAGTAACTAATCAGTCTGGGTCCTAAAACCGGGCCAATATTTCAGGCTTAGTCTGACCGGTAGATGCTAGTGGGTCAAAAAACATCAATGAAAGAGAGATAGGTAGAACAGTACCTGCCCTCAGCTCCCAGCTAGTTAGGCAGTCAGACGAGTAATTATAAACCTTATGCAGCCAGGAGGGATGCGATGGAGCAGGGGACAGGGGAGGCTTTCTTCTTTTAAATTTTTATTTATTTATTTATTTTTTTGATACAGAGTCTCACTCCATTGCCCAGGCTGGAGTCCAGTGGTGTGATCCTGGCGCACTGCAACCTCCGCCTCCCAGGTTCAAGCGATTCTTGTGCTTCAGCCTGCCATGAAGCTGGGACTACAGGCATGTACCACCACACCTGGCTAAGTTTTATAATTTTAGCAGAAACAGGGTTTTACCATGTTGCCCAGGCTGGTCTTGAACTCCTGGCCTCAAGCAATCTGCCTGCCTCAGACTCCCAAAGTGTTGGGATTACAGGCATGAGCCACTGTGCCAGGCCTGGGGAGGCTTTCTGAAGAAAATGCTGTGTGGGTTTTAAGATGAAGACTTTCAACCCCCAGATGAATTCAGGAAGGGGATGTGGGGTTTTAGGCAGAGGAGAGAGGCAGCTGAGCAGAGGCAGGGAGGCAAGAACCGCATGGCATATAGAGAACCGCGAGCACTAGGTGTGGGTGAAGCGTATCGGGCATCACACACCTTTTAGCGGAGTTACAGAGATGGCATAAACAAAACACTGTGCTTGCCACTAGATGCCTGAACACCAATAACCATTTTTCCCATTTTTCTTATTATGATTATAGCTACAGGTTCTTTTTATTTGCTGTTGTTAGCACTTTAGGTTCAAATTAAACTGGTGGTTAACCAAAACCCCTGGTTTCCCCCTACCCTTTAAATAAGTGTTGGTTTGTCTCTTATTTTATTGCTACTAACAAAACCTAAATGCAAGGAAATACACATTTATTCTACTTAAGATTTGTTTTGCTAATTTGGGCTTATTATACCTTTGAAATTTTGTTTTAATAAAATCTCGATTGCTATCTAACCTCGACATTGCCTCTGAGCAATATATATTCACTTGCCTTCTCAACATCTTCACCTGGATAAATACTCAAACTCCGTAACATACACATCCTCCCTAGGCATCGTAAATTTAATTTGTCCAAATCATCTCTCTTGAGGAAATTTATTATTATTATTATTATTATTATTATTATTATTATTGTAGAGACGGGGTTT